>NC_090652.1:170439352-170801852 GCF_040937935.1 Hyperolius riggenbachi | reverse complement strand
AGAACCACAAACACTTAAATTGGTGGAACAGCATCTGAAATCTTTATTTACAGGTCAATCTTATATACACCCTGATGTTAGGGAAAAACCAGATTAGACCGGAGTGCACATAGAAAATATTTGAAACAATAGCATAGACATGGTACAGACAGCAGAGACAATAGGATTTTTTATTCTGTAAACAACTGGCAGAGGTAGACTTTGTTACATGTGTTAATTTCTCAATAGACCAGGTTTTTTAACAACAATGCATGAATAGGTCTGAGTCTTCAGATCTCTGTCACAGTGGCTTGTATGGTAATATACCAACTGGGTATTGAAATACAGGTTTTGTATTTAGGTGCCTGGAACTTCTAGAGTGTTAATTATTAATGTATCTGTAAAGCACTGTCTGGAGGAATGTGCTGCTGACTAGTTGAAGCAATGATGTCATTTTTAAGAAATTGTGATGTGCTGTATATATTTTAATATCGGGGTGATTTAAGCAGCACATTATTACAACCTTTCAACCCAACCTTTGATCCCAACCTTTTCTAAAGGAAAGGGCGGGATCACTTAGATACTATGCACAGCTCTATGTATGTTAGAGATCAATGAGTTAGTGTTGTCATTGGTACACAAATACAATATACAGTTTAAAGGGTTACACAACTACACGATGAATTAACAGTAGTTAGCTTTGCTAGTATATCATCCTAATCTAGCCCTGCATAACTTAATGGAAAACTGAATGTGGTAAACTGTAACAGGTTGCCTAAAGCCACACCTCACCCATAAGGTTAGAACTCCTTAATGCATTTTGGAAAAAAAAATGATCCTCGAGTGGGTCCAGGAAATGTCAGTTCATTATTGCAGAGTAGAATATTGTTCATTTGAAGGGTGAAGGAGGACGGTGAATTCATCACCACAAGCCCTCATGATGAATGCAGATGTTTTTCTGCCAAGCTCTCACTGTCTCGGGGCAAACAGACAGTGGCGGCTGAGAGCTGGCCGTGTAATCACCGTGGCTACACCCAGTGCCTTTTTGTTAGCAGTTTCATTGTATGGCATTGGGCACCCACAAAAGAAATGGAAACAGATTTATAACAAGGATGTAGCAATTGCAGCCAGGTTGTAGAAGGCAGGGAAGGGCAGACTCAACTTCTCATCCCAGTTGAGAAACCTCACAGTTGCAACAGCAGAGGCGGAGTTCTTCCCAAAGGATGACACAAAAGAAAGGCTTGAAGCAGCCATCACCAACACAGGAGGAGGGCAGGTGCAGGAAGGGCTCATCCTTACAGCAGAGGGTCATCCTTCTAGGGCTGCATCAGTGCAGGAGAATCATATCAGATGATCTCCAAAGTATTCCATAATCAGGTGATATCACAGGCAGGTCTCCAAGTGAACAGGTAATAAAGAACACTTGTGCAGGCAAATTAGTAAAGATGAATCAGACAAGAGTTCAAGGTTTGTCAAACTGCATGAGCCAAGTAATTGATAGCTCAGTCTCAATCAAAGCAGTTATGTAGAGGTCCTCAATGGTAATAAGAAGTTAAACAGCTTAGTGGGTGTGTGCAACCTATTTACCACATGCGTAGCTATGTAACAATATTTTTGACAAAGGTTACTCTCTCTATTCAAATTTCTTTTACTAACATCATACTGTCTGTAAATCCTAGTACTATAGAGTTCTGACACTTAAACACATTTCTCTGACCTTGCTTTATACAGCACAGTATCAATACAAACAGACATATGGAGACAATTACAATCAAATCAACCAATAAGTATTTTACATGACATATTTGTCTCCACCCTCTCCAGGCATGTTAGAACACTGATGTGGGCCGGGTTATGAGGCTGTGTGATTCAGCCACTTGCAGGTTTAGTTGGCCCCCCATCTCACCCTGTGCACAGTAGGTGGTACAGGGGGTCAACGTCTGCTGTTCAAAACCCTCCCCAAATGCACAACACCAGGGTTTGTTTCCCACACCCCTCAGATTGTAACCAGAGACAGACCAGAAACCAACAAAGAAATTGCTGTAAAAGCATTTGTTAGAATTTTACACAATTACAAGTGAAAAAATATAAGTATGTCACTTTGCTTAAGGGACTCATCACCATTAATATTATGCACGTACCCAAACATTCACACAATTGTTTGCATTATTCTTGGCAATATGAACAGAAAACCTGGCATGAGCATAACTTCTAGTAATTTGAGCAAGATGATTTTGGACACAATCTCTACATTACATTCATATCGGCATGAGTGCAAGCTCAAGTTAAAATGATTACATTTCATTCACAGCAACTTAATTCCTACTGGAAGATTTACAAACCTAATTCACCCATTGACAGCAAAACTGTTGTGTGCTTTGAATTCTCAGGTATATGCAAAAATACCTGACAAAAAAAAAAAAACCCACATGAAAAACAAAAAACTTCAGATGGAACATGCCTTTCCGTATGTTAATTTTTTATAACCAACTTTAAATTACAAATTTTAAGACATGTTACATCTGGTTCACCCGAAATAAATTGTTTCCTTTGCAAAACACTAAATTCAAAACATCACAATGGCCAGCAACTTTGTGCATGGGTCATTCATTATATGAGGTGAAAACCAATTACACATTCAATCTCACCTGCCTTGCCTCAAGACAATTTACAAACCCTCTCCTATAGTAGACAAAGAAAGACAACACATGCACATTTACATAACCACAGTCCGCATACCTTAGACTCCAACAATAATTTAGCTTTTGACTTTTCTGACTGTCGAAAAAAACGATCAATTAAATTAAGAGGTTTATTCCTAACTCTAAAAAAAAAATTTGGATACTCTCTGTGCACAGACACATACACAAACAGACAAACAACATATAGCTGGGATCTTCTTTTGTTTCTGTTTCCTGACACTCTCCTCATTGCCCCCAGTCTTTTCAGGGAAGAGGAAAGAGAAAAAACAAAAGCATTAACACAAGTCTCTCCCAATACATGGAGGGAGGGGGTAGAAACCTGCAACAACTCTGAGCAGATGTCCAGAGATGCATATTTAAAGTACAACCTAGCTGAAAAAGTGCAACCAGTCATACACAAGCAATTTAAATCACAGTTCCACAGAAACTACAGTGAGAGGAGATAGACAAACACATTTATAGTAATTAGAAGAAAAGGCTCAGAAACATCTAGTAGCCAGGCCAGAACATTTTGGAGGGACTGATAAAAAAAGTTATCCTGCGGCCGCAATGCCCATTCAAAATGTCCTGGTCCAGAGAGACACCTGCAACTGCTGAGTGTCTCCGAGAAAAAAAATGAAACTCCTAAATAGAGTTAGTCAGAAATAAGATTCAAAGCAAATTGTGGAACATGATTCTTTCTAAAACTTACAAATCTATATATCCGCATTAAACAGCATCACAGAATATGATACATCATAAATCAAAAATAACCCTTGGGAGTCCCCTTACCTTTGAGACTTTCCCATTATGCTAAGCTAAAAAAAAAAAATAGAGTGAGATTAGCTGAGTTTGAAGGTTTATCTAGGGATGGTGACGTCAGTATTAGACTTTACTGGCAAACCTGGTCTCCAGTTTATGTGATTCTTCTATAGTTTCTAATCAGGTTTATCTACACCCGATTTATGGTTTGAATTTTAACTATCCTCTGTGGACAAGTTTATACCTTCAATCTCAGCTTAACCTCACATACAATCTACACAAATCTATACAGTAACATGCAATCTTATATAACTAAAATTCACTTAAGCGACTATACAACAATATACAAGGTTTAGAGAGAATATTCACTTAGACACACAGTACTGCTTTCTTAATTGGGGCATCAGACCCGCTATTTACTTTAGGAATATCAGATTCCTGGGAGAGGCGCTACAGAAGCACTTTCCCTCCGGGTTCTATTAATCCGCTCTGACAGTATAGGGTGGTAATCAAAAAATAGAATTACTCACCCGATACTGTATATGGCGGATCCAACTTCTCGACACCAAACTGTTAGCTCAATTTCAGCGGAGGCAGCTACAAGATGACTTAGCAGAATAATCTGCAACCCAGGTTAAAGTTCTCCCCCAATCCAAGTGAATACCCTCTTCCAGCTGGGAGATACAGAACCACAAACACTTAAATTGGTGGAACAGCATCTGAAATCTTTATTTACAGGTCAATCTTATATACACCCTGATGTTAGGGAAAAACCAGATTAGACCGGAGTGCACATAGAAAATATTTGAAACAATAGCATAGACATGGTACAGACAGCAGAGACAATAGGATTTTTTATTCTGTAAACAACTGGCAGAGGTAGACTTTGTTACATGTGTTAATTTCTCAATAGACCAGGTTTTTTAACAACAATGCATGAATAGGTCTGAGTCTTCACATTGCCTTTCGATCAATACCTCCAAGTAAGTCCGTGGTGTCCAAACAGCTGAGCTTGCCTTAACATCAGGAAGCATTGAAGGAAATCATTTCAGATATGCTATACAGACATGTGGTATCAGTAGTTCCGGTAACGCAAAGAGGCGAAGGCTTCTACTCAAAAATATTTCTGGTTCAGAAGCCTTCCGGAAAGTACAGAATAATTCTGAATTTAAAACCCATAAATCCATACATTAGATATGAAAAATTCCATATGGAATCAATTTACTCAATAAGAAATCTACTGATACCAGATGGCTTCATGGCAAGTGTGGACTTACAAGACGCCTATTGGCATATACCAATAGAACTAGAGTCGCAAAAATTCCTAAGGTTTGCAGTACAAATGGAGAGGGGAGTTCAGCACCTACAGTTCCGCTGTCTCCCATTTGGCATAACATCAGCTCCAAGAATTTTTACAAGTGTCATGGGAGAGCTGATTGCAGCTATACACAGACAAGGTATTATCATCATTCCTTACTTAGACGACCTGTTAATAGTGGCAAAAACGTTAGCAGATCTAGAGGAACACAAACAGATTGTACTGACTCAGCAAAAGCAGTCGGGCTGGATTGTGAGCAAGGACAAGTCACAACTCACTGCAACACAGAAAATTCTGTTCCTAGGATTTATAATAGACTCAGTCCAACAGAAAATTCTCCTTCCACACGCAAAAGTACAAAATATATTATCTGAAGTGGAAAAGTTCAATACCTGTCAGACAGTAAAGATCAGACAGATTATGCAACTTCTAGGCCTTCTGTCCTCAGTAGCACCAGCAATTCAGTGGGCGCTAAAACACACCAGAATTCTGCAGTCATGGATGCTATCCAATTGGGACAAGCAGCAGAACACACTAGACAACATAGTGACAGTGGATCCACAAATAAAGGACAGTCTAATGTGGTGGCAGATATCGCAACACCTCACACAGGGCAGACTGTGGTCCTTACCGATACAGAAGATCTTAACGACAGACGCAAGCCAATCAGGCTGGGGAGCCCATGTGGACAGATTTCAAGTACAGGGCCTATGGAATCAATCAATGGCAGAACATTCATCGAATTTCAGAGAGCTGTTGGCGGTGAAGATGGCAATAATCAGCACAATACATCTTCTGAGAACTTGTCACGTACAAATTCAATTAGACAACGCGACAGTTGTTTCATATATAAATCACCAAGGGGGAACCAGGTCCAAAAGATTATTGTTCCTGACGCTGGAGATTCTAGAGATAGCAGAACACGAATTCCTATCATTAACAGCAGTACACTTAAAAGGGGAGTTGAATGTTCTAGCAGATCAGTTAAAGTGAACCGAGCACCTTTTTTATCATTCAGGACATTTCTATAGCACATGAAAAATGCATGCCGACAATCTGTTTCATTATTAAAACAAACTTTCATTTTACCTTGTATTTTACATTCAAAGTAGATTAATTACCCTGTTTCAGCAGGGCTGCCCGGCCGTCCCCGGCCGCAGAGCTTTCAGGTCCCTAATTGCTTTATTGGGCTAATTACCAAGAGGTAAACAATGCTATTAGACAACAAAGGTGGTTAGTAATTAGGACTGTTTCTTCAAAGACCGAGTTTGTGTCAATGTGTCAAGATAGCATCTCTGACTTCTGTAAATAAGGAATGTGAGAAGGGGAGGGGGGAACATGGCAGCTTCTATGCCAGGAGAGATTCCATTGAAAGAGAATGTGCTCAGTTCCCTTTAAGCAGGGTGCAGATTACAAACACAGAATGGTCACTCAACCAGAAGTTATTCAAAATTATAGTGAGCAAGTGGGGACAACCACAAGAAGATTTATTTGCGAACAGGTCAAACCGGAAATGCAAACAATTCTATTCCTTTAATGTGATGGACAAACCAATGGCAATAGACGCCCTGGCTCAGAACTGGCATCAGAACATAGTGTATGCTTTCCCGCCACTAAATCTGATTCCCATAGTACTTCAGAAATTGATGAAATCACAATGTCAAATGATTCTGATTGCCCCAAACTGGCCCAGGAGAGCTTGGTATCCACTTCTCCTGTCGATGCTCTCAACACAGCCATGGGAAATACCGGTATCAGAAGATATGATACAGGTGCAGGACCAAGCTGTATTAAACCTTGAAAAATGGAAACTTACAGCGTGGTTTCTGAAAGGGCAGTCCTTGAAAGTAAGGGATTGTCAACCAGAGTAGTAAAAACCTTATTAAAAAGTAGGAAAGAGAATACTCTACTTTTTTACCAGAAATACTGGAAAACTTTTATTTTATGGTTAGAAAATTCAAACTTCCAATCAACAGAAATGGCAACAATTTTAGAATTTCTGCAGGAGGGAGTTGAGAAGGTGTTAGCCTTAAGCACAATTAAGGTCCAAATATCGGCCCTATCAGTTTATTTAGACAAAAAGCTAGCACTAGACCCTCTTATAATTAGATTTGTAAAATCAATTGAAAGAAATAGACCGGTAACAGTTAGACAATTTCCAAAGTGGGATCTATCCTTGGTCCTGCAGGCATTGACATCTAACAAATTTGATGAAGATTCCCTTAGAATGTGTACTCTGAAAACTGTGTTTCTAGTAGCAATCACGTCTGCTAGGCGCATAAGTGAACTCCAGGCTCTTTCACACAAAGAACCATACTGTTCATTCTTCAATTATCGTGTTGTACTCCGAACTAGTCCAGAGTTCCTTCCAAAGGTGGGAGACATGTTCCATAGAACACAGGAGATATTACCATCTTTCTGTATGGATCCAACAACAGAAAAGGAAGCTAAACAACAAAAAGTGGACGTTCGTGAGAATTTAATAGCCTACCTGGAAAAAGTCAGTTCAGGAAGTCAGTCATTATTCATTAATTATGCAGGTAAATCCAAGGGATTAAAGGCATCCACAAAAACCATAGCCAAGTGGATTAAAGATTGCATCATAGTCATATAAGATCATGGGTAAAGATCCTCCAGTGAACTTGAAGGCCCACTCCACCAGGGCAGCCGCAACTACGTGGGCTTACAGGGCAGGTACGTCACCGTTGAACATCTGCAAGGCCGCAACCTGGAAGAACTTAGTGCCTCATGAAGGTTCCCATCGACTGGATCGATTAACGGAGACCGATCAGGACTTCGGAAGAACTGTCTTAAAGGCAGTTAGCCCACCCTGAGGTTGGTGATTGATTTCTTGCCTATCATCTCAATGTGTACCTGACCTGTCATCAATGGAAACCAGGAGTTAGCTCACCTGGTAACGACATTTTAAGTAACACTCCAGGACAGGTGGGGGTACCCACCCCCATATATATCAAATATTGCATGATATACATGTTACGTTATGTGTATGAAAATGTAATATAGTAGGGTTATGTTTAGTATATTGTTCCTGTTCCTTTATATTATACTGCCTGACCCTTGGTCCATCTTTAATTTAGAGAGGCTGACGGATATTTCCTGTTCCTGGGAGGAGCCAAGTCTCAATGTGTACCTGTCCTGGAGTGTTACTTAAAATGTTGTTACCAGGTGAGCTAACTCCTGGTTTCCATTGATGAGATTAATGATTGCAAGGACTCCATTTTGAAATGATGCAGCCTGCTGTGTCTGTTAAATTGTCTGAGATCTAGTACTGGTCTTCATTTTCCTGTTTACTTTTTTTTTTTACAAAAAAAAAAGTATAGTATAATCCTTTCCCTCTCCGTTCGGTACTTCCACTACTACCCTCTTTTTAAGATTAAGTCCTGTATGTACGATCTCTGTATGTGCTGTCTGTCTTCTGACCTTGGAATTTTTGTGGTCAGAAATGTGTTGGAAGGGGGCTTGTGTTTGAAGCTCCAACGATGCCCCTGCAGTTTGAAGGTGTAGACTAAATGATCTCTCCATGGGAGGACTCTGTACTGCATCGGGCCACACAGAATTACATGCAGGGTGAAGTTCAATTCTGGCACGTGACACTGTGCCCAAATGTTGCATATGTAGGCTCCTATGCAATTGTTTTTTGTTTTTTTTTTGGGGGGGGGGGTTAAAAATGTTTAGGGTAGAAATTACTTTATGATAATACAAGATGCCTACAATACTTCAATTCCCCTTCGCCCCACCCCACCCCACTAATCCTCAGCAACCCATCCCCCTATCCCCTACACCAATCTATTACTCCTTGTATACAAATGCAATAACCTATTCTAAAAGCAAATACAAGTTGAAATGTTTTATCCACCTTGACCAAACTTTAAAAAAATGTATCAACACAATTTTCCCATGGACCCCCCCCCCCCCCCTTATCAAAGCGAAGTTAACATGAACCAGTTTAACCCAGCCTGACACTTTAGGAGGCACTTGATCTTTCCAGTAGACCATAAGCTTCCTTGCAAAGGAAATTGGTGATCCAAAAAATCATCTTGAGGCCTGCCCTGAAGTATATAAATTATAACTCTTAGTAATATTTTTTTAGGGAGGTATCTCAAGATGTTCTAAAAATCTCCATACATAGATTTCCCACCTTATTCCAGTAGGAAGGAACAGTTCCATATAATATGAAACCGTCAGCGCTTTGTACCCTGCATCTACTACACTTCTGCTTGAAATGCATGGCAGAGCTGTAGGTATCAAAAAATGTATTGTTAAATCTTTCCTTAATTAAGTGTATCACCCTCAACCGTATTCCCCTGCTAGTATATATCCCTGTTGATCCAAACCACCAGTTCAGGAATTTTAAATGTGCCTCTGTGACGCCCAAGCAGTTCCAGAGAAAGCTGCGCATGCGCCATTTGAGTCACAAACGCAAATTTCATTGCAAATGGCAAAAATGACATTTTAAATCAACTTCGTTTCTCCTTCGAATGGTGTCATTAAGGAACCTCTTCCTGCAAAGGTAATGAGAAATTCTTTAGTGGAAATTCAGGAGTGCCCCAACACCCCTGCTATGCCACCCGCCTTAAATTGTCACTCCACTGTGACAAGATAACATAAAAACAAGGTCTCTTGAAGAATGCTGTCTGTGATATTCTCACTGCCAGAGGAAGCTCTGGACTTCAAAGACCCTTTATCTGATCTGGTAACCCCCATGTAACGATTGGTGTCAGCACGCAGAGAGAATCTGATTATTGGTGATCTGCAGTATCACCAAGAATGCAGATATATATACCTGATTATTGATGATCTGCAGAATCACCGATAATACAGATATATTGCTAACCTCTGGACACCTATAGGTATGTGAGTGTTTGGTGTAACAGTAATACTTTGAGTAACACACCTGCAGAGCAGGTGATAATTGACAGTGAAGAGACTCGGCTCAGAGCACAGGAACCTTCCAGCAGCCTGAGGCTCCTCAAGGGGAGGAGTCAGACTAAGGATAGGGAAGGCCAGAGAGTGAGTGACACCTAACAGTGGATGTCACTATCTGGTCTGGAGACTATTTCTTAACAGGAGAGATAGCTCTCAAGGTCGGCCTCGCCTGGTCGGCAACACACTGACAGATAAAGTACAAAGACAGAAGGCTGATTCGGTATACAAGGCAAGCAGGGTCTGGCAACGGAATATCAGATATGCGAGATACCGACTCAGAAGACAGAGGAGTAGTCGGAAAAGCTATAAGTCATAACCTATAACAAACAATGCCTATTCTGGGTGCGAGGTCCTTGGTCTCAGCACCCCGGAACTAGTCTGAAGTATACACAGATAATACAGTTCTCTAGACTGGGTGCGAGGTCCATGGTCTCAGCACCCTGGAACTAGTCTGAAATATAACACAGATGGTAGTACAGTTCCCTAAGCTGGGTGTGAGGTCCTTGGTCTCTACACCCTGGAACTAGCTTAAGCATAAACAGAATACAATTCAAATAATCTGGTTAAGTGTGAATTCCTAGGTCCACCTGGTTCAAACACACTGAAGGATCTGACTAGGTCTGAGTGCTTCCACGTAGTGATCGGAACGGCAGACAACTCGCAAGTGACCAGCAGAAACTATATATGGAGTAGTGCTCTCCAGCACCACCCCTAATTGCTCAACCAATA
Source organism: Hyperolius riggenbachi (assembly GCF_040937935.1). Taxonomy (NCBI): domain Eukaryota; kingdom Metazoa; phylum Chordata; class Amphibia; order Anura; family Hyperoliidae; genus Hyperolius; species Hyperolius riggenbachi. The sequence goes on along the minus strand of NC_090652.1, from coordinate 170,791,436 downwards.
GTATCCTGCTCTAGAGTCAGCTGATTGGCGTGGTCATCTGACTCTTCCTGCTTTATATAAGAATTCTGCCTCTCAGAGCGCGCACACGTGTATTCCTAAGCCTATGTGCATTAACAGACTCAGCCACACCAGACACACGCTGCTGCGTGCAAACCGCCGCGCTGGACGCGGAACCAGCCGCCTTACTATTGTTGCATGCGGCGGCTTTTCCGCGTTCTGCCCTGCCACCAGACACACGCTTCCGCGTGCAAACCGCCGCACTGGACGTGGAATCAGCCGCCTCCTTAGTAGCACATGCGGCGGCTTTTCCGCGATCTCTCACACCCCAGCTGAATTTTTCCACTAGAGCTGACCTACTGTAACCCTTAAATGTCTATAATAATCCATAGACTTATGTATTTGCAAATGTGAAGGACCTGGTAGCTTTGTAATACCAGAAATATTACAAAGTGTGTTGGACTTCACTTGACGCAGGTCCTGAGAGATTTTCTACAATCCTGGATCTTCCAGAACCAGTGCTACAAAGGGTGGAGGTAAAAAAACTTATGAGTCACCCATGGTCCTCATGTTTAGTATCAGAAGATTCATAAAATTATGCTGATTATGAATATGCATTCTGTTTCTTGATGTGACCTATGGGCATGGAGAAAGTGGGCAAAACAGGAACTGTGCCAAAAAAAATTTCTCTGGGCCAGGTGCACTGCCCCTATTCAAATATCACAAGGCTGGACTTGTACGTGTCATAACCCCTCCCAACTACAGTGAGGATTAAAAACACCATGACACTGGGCCCAAACCTGTCCTTGATCTAAAATCTTTGTCGAATAACATCCCAACATGCCAGCTGGACACTGGCAGACTGCTTTTCACAAAGGCCTCTGGCCGCATGGCAATCGGCCATCTTGGACTTTCTCTAAAGACTTGGGATTGCCGCATGTACTACCAATAATGGAATTTGAACTGTATTCTAAGACGGCTTTCACCAACCCTGTCCTCGAGGCCCATCAACAGTGCATGTTTTGTGGAAATCCAGAGGTAGTTGATCAGCTCTGCTGAGACACTAATTACCCCAGCTGTGAATGTTTGTGGTTTCCTGCAAAACATGTACTGTTGGTGGGCCTTGAGGACAGGGTTGGGGAGCACTGTCTTAGACTTTCTTTTTCATCTCTACTCTTTCTATCAAACCAATCTGTTCTGCCAGACAAGTATATTTACCTGTGGGTTAAAGTACACTGTGTGTATGTAGTTTTAGAGTAAAACTAACGATTTTATTGCTCAGTCTTGTGCCTTTTCTAGTCATCTGATTGTTGCTACAAAGAATCTGCCCTCCGAAGTCCTACTACCGCATTTTTTTTTCTTTCTTATAAAGTGTCGTTTTGCTAGTTAGGTTGTAAATACCCGTTTTTTCCTGCTTCTAGGAATAGCTAGTGGGAGTCTTTCCTCCCTACAGAACTGGAAGAGTGGTGGCAGTGAAATTACCCGATTTCCAGCGTGAAATAGATATTTTTAGTTTACCGATTGTACCTACAATCGGGATTGTACATGTATGGGCACCTTCAACCAATCTTGACCATTTACTGCACACACAGTGAATTTGCCTCCAGAAGTCTCTAGTGCAGAAGACCTGCATGGCAATCGTAGCCTAGTAATACGGGATTGGTGAGTGGTTGTCACATTACACATTGTCTGCAGCATTGCGACCAATCCTTAGCACCAGTCTGTTCACCGTATCTCAAACCATTGGAGGTGACTATTCTCTGAATGGTAACGGGAGCAGATTAGACTGGATTGGCGCGCTCTGCCACTTTACTACCTTCTGACAATCCAACAACCAGTCTTTAACGTCGTTTAGACGGGATCGCAGGGCTGGATTGTCACAGCCACAGAGATGGACTATACCATAAAGGGACTAAATGGAGAGAAGGAATTTGAGTCCCTGATGGTTGATAAAACAATCTACCAAACCTTCAAAACTGTCGCCATTGGAGCTGGCATTTTGTGAAAAATGTTTCCTTCTACCAAACAGCAGCTTCTGTAATTCTAAATGGGAGTTAGCACCTCTAGTCTAACTGCAGGATTTCTGGAGTTAACCACCCTGGCGTTCTATTTAAATTGCCAGGGTGGCGGCGGCGGCAGGGTTTTATCCAGTGATCCTCTGGGACAAGACCCCGAGATATCCACGCCCCTTCCAGGAAATATTTCAATCCCTCCCCTATAAAAGAAAGGCCATGAGAATCTCTCCTCAGTTTGAAATATTTCCTGCGCGAGAAGGATGTTTTCTTTCCCTCGGGTGAACCAGGTCTGTGGTAAGTAGGGCCTGGAGAGCCTTGTAGGGGGCTGCCGAGACTGAGTTGGTCAGTCTGTCAGCATCAAGGTTTCTTACCTTGCCTCGTGTTTGCTCCCTTAAGAGGAGGGAGAAAGCGAGATGGCGTCCTCGATCCCTCTGGCCTGGTTGAAAGTGGCGGTGGGCTGTCTTGCACGCAGCTGGAGACAGCATCAGCGGAACAGAAGGTCCATCTGGTATGGTCTGGGGAAGTTTTATAGCCGCGCGCGCGGCTGCCTCTGACGTCACTTCCGGCGGAAACCAGGGCGGGGTTAGTATAAGGGAGGCGGTGGGACGCGCCGGCTTCCTCTCACTCTGGCTCTGGGAGCGAACAGGACAGTCACAATGTCTGTGGCTCCGGGGGAGGAAGGTGCTGGTCCCTCTAAGGTATTTTTCTTGCGCTATAGTAAAATACTTAGAACTATCGGGGCAAACATTTTTCCATTCTAATGGTGGGCTATTTGGATCATGTTTTGCAGGCAAAAGATGGATCCAAGCGAAAGTGCCCAGTATGCAATACAAGATTGCCAGCTGAATGGGAAAAGACACTCTGCAAACCCTGCTCTAAGAAGGTTTTAGCAGAGGATGGCCTCTCTGTCAAAGATACTATTAGAGCCTTTAGACAGGAAATGGCTGATACTATTAAACAGTTTAAATCTTCCTTGGCTGAAACTAAGACACAATCTAAACCAGAAACCCCTGTGCCACCAGTTTCTTCTACTTCAGAAGGGGAGGTGGGTTCAGATTCTCATGATAGTGCAGAAGAATTTAAGGAGACCCCTTCTAAATTTAAATTTAAAGTAGAGGACACAGAGGGCCTGATTGATGCTATTATTGATACCTTACAGATTGATAAAGGGAATTCAGATTCGTTAACTCCTCATGATAAACTCTATGAAGGTTGGCAAGACAGTGAAGGCATTGTTTTTCCAGTTCATAAGTCTATTCGCCAGTCTATCCTGAAGGAGTGGACCGAACCTGATAAAAAACTTATTTTTTCTAAAGGAATGAAGAGAAGATTCCCGTTTAGTGAAGAGGAAGTTAATTTATGGGGTAAATGTCCTAAGCTGGATACGCCTTTTTCTCAGATGGTTAAAGAGGGAGAGTTGGCCTTTGAGGATTTAGGCTCTTTAAAAGATCCGTTAGATCGTAAGACGGATGCTTTTTCAAAACGTACATGGGAGGCTATTTCGGCTATTTTTAGGCCGACTATAGCTTCTACGTGTGTATCAAGAACCATGTTGTTGTGGTTGGATCAATTTAAAAATAAGATTCAGGAGGGGGCTTCTAAGGAAGAACTTCTGGAGGCCTTAGAACTACTTTTTAAAGGCACTAGCTACCTGGCAGATGCATCAGCAGAAGGCATTAAGTATACAGCGAGAGCAGCTGGGTTAGCAAATGTTACTAGAAGATCAGTTTGGCTTAAAACTTGGGAAGGAAGTATCACTTCTAAATCCAGGTTATGTTCAGTCCCGTTTACAGGTAATCTGTTATTTGGGCCTGAATTGGATGCTACTTTGGAAAGAACTTCTAGTAAAAAGGTCTTTCCAAAGAAAAAGGTTACGCAGCCTACTAAACGTCCTTTCAATAGGCCACGTAATCAGCGTCAAGTACAGTCTAAAAGGAAAGGATGGTCCTTTAACAAAAATGGTAAGGGGAGTTTTCTTATCAAGCCCCAGGATAATAAGAAATCCCTATGACCATCAAGTGGGGGGTCGACTGAAGAACTTCAGCGAGGTGTGGAGAAATTCAGTCGCCAGCCCTTACATTTGCGCAATTGTGAAAATGGGTTATCGAATAGAGTTCGATTCTGTTCCTCCCAACAGATTTATGATAGCAAGAAATCCGGTAGATGCGGCAATGTCGCAGGAATTGTCTCGAATTCTGAAAGTCATGATAGATCAGAATGTGATCATTCCAGTCGTTCGGTCGGATCAGGGAAGGGGGTTCTACTCTTCCGTGTTTCTGGTAAAGAAACCGTCGGGGAAATTCCGGTTGATTCTCAACTTAAAGAAATTAAATCCGTTGGTCAAGTACAAACGATTCAGGATGGAATCGATTTACTCTATCAGAAATCTGTTGGAAGCAGGGTCGTTCATGGTCAATTTGGATCTGCAGGATGCATATTGGCATGTTTCCATTCACCCATATTCACAGAGATACCTCAGGTTTGCCGTATCTCTAGAAGGCACTCTGTGTCACTTCCAATTCACTTGCCTTCCTTTCGGGATCAGTTCGGCACCTCGCATTTTTACAAAAATTATGGCGGATGCGTTAGTTCCTCTCCGGGAGCAAGCTATCCAGGTGATTTTTTATCTCGACGATATTTTGATTTTTGCCGATTCGGTGGAGCTTTTGAAGGCACATCTAGAAACTTCTTTAAGGTATCTGGCAGATCTGGGGTGGTTGGTAAATCGAGACAAATCTGTATTGATACCAACTCAAACGATAAAATTTTTAGGAATGATGATAGACACGTCAGTTCAAAAAATGTTTTTGCCACAGGAGAAGATAGACAAGGTTATGAACGAAATAACCTGTCTACAAAGGAACCCAAAAGTTTCCTTAAGAGTGATAATGAGAACTCTGGGACTTTTGTCTTCCACAGCTCCAGCAGTTCAGTGGGCTTTAGCACACCAAAGGAGGCTTCAGTCCTTTCTATTAAAGATCTGGGACAGATCTCAGCGGAACTGGGATCAAGAAGTGATGCTTCCCTTAGCAGTCATCCGGGATTGGGACTGGTGGCTGAACAAGGGAAATCTGTCCCAGGGGAATTTATGGGTATACCCCAGAGAAGTAACTATCACAACAGATGCCAGTGCTTGGGGGTGGGGTGCTCACGTGGAGCATCAGGCCTTTCAGGGACAGTGGAGTCAGGAAGAGAATAAATTCTCGTCCAATCGGCGAGAATTGAGGGCAGTAAAGTTAGCTCTCATTCAAGCACAAAACATTGTACAAAACAAACATGTTATGGTAAGATCAGACAATTCCACCACGGTGGCATACATAAACAAGCAAGGGGGCACGAGGTCGGAATGGTTGCAAGAGGAGGCAGAGGAAATCTGTACTTGGGCCCAGGTGAATGTGCTATCTCTGAAAGCTCTTCATCTGAAGGGGCTTCAGAATCTAGATGCGGACAAGTTAAGCAGGAATGCTGTTCTTCCGGGAGAATGGGCCCTGAACAGAGAGGTTTTTGCTCTGATTACAGATCTCTGGGGGGTTCCTTCAATCGATCTTTTTGCGACGAAGCAGAATGCTCTGCTGCCAGTTTTTTGCTCGATAAATCCAAGGGACGATCCTTGGGGGATAGATGCGCTGTCACAAGTATGGAACTTTCCTCTGGCGTTTGCTTTTCCTCCTCTGCCTCTCATTCCATTAGTCATCAAAAAAATGGAAGGAAATTCAAGCTCCGTTAATTCTGATTGCGCCGGTTTGGCCAAAGAGGAGTTGGTTCCCAATTCTAAAAAAGTTAGCTGTGGAACCTCCTCTGAAGCTGCCGGACAGGAAAGATCTACTGTACCAAGGGAAGCTTTGGCATCCGGAGGTGGAAAAGTTAAAACTAGCAGCCTGGATCCTGAGGTAGTTTGGCTTAAGAGCAAGGGGCTTTCCAGTAGAGTTATTCAAACTTTATTGAAAAGTAGAAAGGATTCTACCAGAAGTATGTATATTAAGTATTGGAAAACTTTTTTTCATTGGTTAGATTCTTCCTCCTATGATTCTTTTTCTATTCCAGCACTATTGGATTTTCTGCAGGAAGGTTGGGAAAAAGGTTTATCGGTCAGCACATTAAAAGTGCAGGTATCAGCCTTGGCTGCCATAACAGGTAAAAAATTAGCTACGGAGGATTTGGTGGTAAGATTTTTTAAAGCTATTAGTAGACAGGTACCTATAAAAGCACCTAATGTGTCCCCGTGGGATTTACCGTCGGTGCTAAAAGGGTTATCTGGGGCTCCATTTGAACCATTGGACCAGGGTGATTTATTGCATGTTACAATTAAAACTGTGTTCCTCACTGCCATATCTACAGCTAGGAGGGTTAGTGAAATTCAGGCATTTTCTTGTAAACCTCCATATTTTCAGGACTTTGGAGACAGGGTAGTGTTGCAGACAGACCCAGGGTTTCTTCCAAAGGTGGTGTCCAAGTACCATAGATCTCAATCTATTGTTATTCCTTCCTTTAACGTTCAGGGGAGTAAAAAGAAAGATAAAGATCTGTACCTAGTAGATGTCAGAAGGTGTATTTTACACTATATCAAGATTACTTCAGAATTCAGGAGGTCTGATTCCTTGTTCGTGCTATTTGGGGGAAAAAATAAAGGTTGCACGGCATCCAAATCTACTATTTCTAGATGGATTAAGAAAGCTATTACTATGTCTTATTCTTTGTTGAACCTGGAACTCCCATTGTCCTTTACGGCACATTCAACTAGAGCAGTGGCATCATCCTGGGCACATAATTCTGGTGCTACCCCGGAGCAGATTTGCAAAGCCGCTACGTGGTCAAGTTTTAACACTTTTGTGAAACATTATAAGTTGGATGTGTTATCAGAACAACAGCAAGCCTTTGGTCGTAAGGTCCTGAAGGCTGCTACCCACCCTGAGGTTTGATTCTTGCTTATCATCTCGGGGTCTTGTCCCAGAGGATCACTGGATAAAACAATAGTTACTCACCGGGTAACGTTCTTTCTAGTGATCCTCTGGGACAAGAGTCCCACCCGATTTGGGTATAGTAGATGAATTCTGTACTTTGTATGGAGTGGTTCATAGTATAAATAAGTGAAAGGAAGAGTTCTAGACAGTTATTATTTAAGACTGAGGAGAGATTCTCATGGCCTTTCTTTTATAGGGGAGGGATTGAAATATTTCCTGGAAGGGGCGTGGATATCTCGGGGTCTTGTCCCAGAGGATCACTAGAAAGAACGTTACCCGGTGAGTAACTATTGTTTTTTCCATGTCCTTTTTTTTTTCTTTTCATGCTGCCAACTGAAAGTTGGCAGCATGAAAGCCCACTAGAGGGCGCACTAGGTGCGCTCTTCTGATCGCTTTCGGCATTCACAAGTCGGGATTTCTTGTTAGGCTTACCCTGTCGTCATGGCGACGATCGGGCTGACGTTATGGACGTCAGCCGACGTCCTGACGTCAGACCACTCCGATCCAGCCCTTTGCGCTGCCTGAAAGTGTTCGGGCCAGGCAGCGCAGGGTTCGGGCGGGGGGGGGGGGGGGAGCCTCTTCCGCCGCTGCGGCGGCGATCGAAAGGCCACACGCAGCTGGCAAAGTGCTAGCTGCGCATTAGTATGGAAGTCACTTCCCCTCTCCCTGATCGGCAGAATAAATATTTTTAAAATGGTATTTCTACCCAAGTTTCTTTATATTTTTCGTCAAACTCCAGTAGTTATTCCTAAACTTTTCTTCAAGAAGCTGCACTCCTTAATTTCCAGTTTTATTTGGGGGGAAAACGTACCTCGTGTAGGTCTTCCTACATTGCAACTACCAGCAGACCAAGGTGGCCTTGCCTTACCCAATATGTATCTCTACTACTGTGCTGCTGTTCTGGTCACGGTAAGGTGGTGGTTTTCCCAAGATAATTATAACGCCGCTGTCGCAGTGGAGGCAGCTTGTCTTGGCTCATATGAAAGGCTTACTCTATTACCCTTTAGGGGAACTAAAAATGATTTCAGGTGTACAACCCCTATGTCAACCACAGTTAAGATCTGGAAGGACATGCTCAAATATACTGGTGGTGCAAGTAAACTGTCTCCTCACTCGCCTCTTTGGGACAACCCTTTTCTGATGCATTTTTCACAAATACCGGATCCTGGGGCGTGGGCCCGCCAGGGTATTAAAGCCATACAACATATTGTGGGTGCGGAGGGTTTGCTATCCTTTAATGCTCTTAAAACTGCCTTTAGTCTTTCTAACAAAATGTTCTTTAGATATTTACAACTTCGTCATGCTTACAATGCACAGTTTAGAGAGGGCAGCCCGCTTTTATAATCTTGTGATATGGAGCACACCTTAATGATAAATGACCTTGATAAACCCCTCTCAACAATTTATTTTACTGTTATGAACAATAACACTTTTATAGCCTATCCAGGTGCCAGTCTAGATGGAATGGGGAAATCCCAGGGCTAGATGATGCAGATTGGGAAGAAATTTTAGACAACTTAATCAAAACCCCAATTTCTGCTAGAGATCGTCTGATCCAATTTAAGTTTCTACATAGAACTTATCTTACACCTATGCGCATGCATAAAATATCTAACTCAAATTCACCTAACTGCCCTAGATGCAGCTTTGACCCTGGCACTTATTATCATATGTTTTGGGAATGCCCACTTGTTTCTGGTTTCTGGTCGGATATTACTTCCCTTATTAATGAAATCCTTCAAACACAGCTAATAGCGACCCCCAGGGCACTTCTAATGGGCTTATTAGATGATACTCCACCTGGCAAACACTCCCAATATTTAATTAGAATACTGTGCTTTTATGCCCGCAAAGAAATCCTTCGCACTTGGAAGTCTGATAAATCTCCCTCTATTAATTACTGGAAGTCCACAATTATGAAGGCCTTACCTTTATACCGCCTAACATATAAAAGCCGCAATTGCCCTCGGAGATTTGAAAAAATTTGGGCCCCTTGGTATAACAATGTAGACGCTCTTCCATCCGGTCCAGAAGAGTGAGATTATGCACTTTACCTAGGTATATTAACCTCAAAGTTACATTTTGGATTTACTTCTAATAATTCATTAATGTAAGGAGGCATGCACTGGAGTTTCTTCTCCCCTCTTTTCCTCACTTTTTCTTTCCTCTCTTCCTCTTTTTTCCCCTTCTCTCTTCTCCTTGGTTTCCCTCTTAATCGCTGATATGGCTCAAGGGAATCTGCAAATGAACAAATACCAGATTGACATACCCTATTTTCTGCTAACCGTCTCTGAACTGGCTATTTTAGTTGGATATATAAGTATATTACAATCCTGCTATATAATTCCATGATGTATAAGTCTAAAGACATTTGGCGGTATCTTATCATATTGTACTAGTATCAGCCTTATCGGCGCTATTGTTGCTGTACTACCTTCTTAACAGTATATGTTGTACTAGTTTGTACTTCTTTGTTTGATAATCAATAAAAATTGATTTGTTAAAAAAAAAAAGTGCTAGCTGCGTGTGGCGCAGTTTACATGAAGTAAATCGGCCCAGCAGGGCCAGAGATATCAGTATCGGCGGCTATGGACGAGCTGAGCTCGTCCATACCGCCAAGAAGGTTAAAGAAAAAAAGCCTTTAATCAGAACTGGTTTGAACTGAGGCCCAATAATAAAACCTCACCAGTCAAATACCTTATCAGTCTTTCCAGAAATCTTACTGGACAGGCAGGTATTCCCAGTCCTTTGAGAGAGAGCGAGAGAGATTCCATGTTTATGAGCATATTTTAGCACTTTAGCTACACCATTGGCACAGTTTTCATAATCTCTTTGCGTGTGGCACTTTTGATTATTTTGCACGATTAACCCTCTGAGCGATACAATTGCATCGCCCAGGAGGGGGCGCAGCACTTTTTTTTTTTTTTTTTTTTAAATCCTGTAGCGAGCCCTGGGCTCGCTACATGATAGCCGCTGCGCAGCGGCATCCCCCCACCCACTCTGATCGCCTTCGGCGATCAGAGTGAGCAGGAAATCCCATTCAGAACGGGATTTCCTGCTGGGCTTCCCCGGTCGCCATGGCGATGGGGCGGGATGACGTCACTGACGTCATGGACGTCGTGACGTCAGAGGGAGTCACGATCCACCCCTCAGCGCTGCCTGGCACTAATTGGCCAGGCTGCGCAAGGGGTCTGGGGGGGGGGGCTGCGCGGCACGGCGGGTAGCGGCGGATCAGAAGTTACACGCAGCTAGCAAAGTGCTAGCTGCGTGAAACAAAAAAAAATTATGCAAATCGGCCCACCAGGGCCTGAGAAATCCTCCTGCGCGATATACCCAGAGCTCAGCTCGGGATTATCGCCCAGGAGGTTAATACATGTAGAAACAGGGTTGTGGAGTTGGAGCAAATTTTTAGGTAAAAATACAGACCCCCTAATTTAAACTATATAAGATAACATTTTATAAATGTTCTAGTTCTCAGATAAGTCATCATAAATGACTTGTATACTGTAATTGCAGTGCGTAGTCCACAAAAATGAAATACACCGATCAGTTACTTGTGCTGCTGCAATAAATCTGTCACTGTATTTTTAAAGTCTGATTTATCTGATTTTGACTGTATATCTGATCTGTATACAGGAATCTTATATATATTTTTTTATGTAGGTTTTTTTTTTTCTGCTGTAAGGCTAAGGTCACATTCACAGTTGGGCTGTGTTTTACTGTGACGTTAGTCACAACGTGTCTGCGTTAAGAAGTAATGCACTGCTGCAAGCAGTGCGTTACCACAACGCAACATTTTTTTCAATGCGACTAACATCGGACTGTGAACGGCCCACAGAATTAGTATTGCAGTGCGGTAAGCTGCGTTATAAGACTTTATAACGCAGCTCCGCAACGTGGAACTGTGAATGCGATCTTAATCCTGATGTGTAGTTGTCACTAGTAGGGATGGTAAAACAGAACCTGTAACAAAGAAAGTTCCCCTTGGGGGTACTCACCTCGGGAGGGGGAAGCCTCAGGGTCCCAATGAGGCTTCCACATCCCCTGTAGCTGCAGGCAGTCCAGCGCTGGCTCCCACAAAGTGTCCCGGAATCCTCCCGCGACAAGGCTGATAAGCGCTGATTTACCTTTCCTGGTTCCAGCGAGGGGGGAGGGGGGGGATACTCCGGTGGGGGAAGCCTCCGGATCCTATTGAGGCTTCCCCCACCCGATGTGAGTACCCCCAGGGGAGGTTTTTTTTTTTTTTTGTTTTTTTACAGGTTTTCTTTAAGGAGATGCAAATTTTGCGTCGCAGCAGGTTTATGGAAATTTTGTATGCAAATTTATGCACTCCCGTTGCTCATGAAATCAGTTAATTTGATGTGTTGTTGGGTTTGGAAACTACAAAGTAAGTTACTCATTAGTACTTTACATATTCATTCCTGAAGAGCTGTTGTGAATCAACTGAGAATGTTGTGCACATTGATTGCAGACATGTTGTCTATCACCTGTAAATCTGGTTCAGATTGTGTATAAGGAATGTGAATGTTATTCTCCAGCAAGGTACCTGCATATCACTCTTATTCCTGGTACACACAATGCAATTTTTTTGTCCGATCGAATGGTTGAATCAATAGTGTCCGACAGGTCCAATCTGATTTCTGATTGTTTTCTGATCGATTTCTTGATCACTTCTATACAGAATCCATCAGAAAAATTATTGGAAATCAGATCGTACATGTTGGAAATTATCGATTTTAAAGGGGGAACTTCAGCCTATACAAACATACGGTCATTAAGTTACATTAGTTATGTTAATTAAAATAGGTATTCTCTCTTACCCACCCTGTTTTAAAAGAACAGGCAAATATTTATGATTTCATGGGGGCAGCCATCTTTCTGATTGAAAGGTGACAGGGAGCATGACACAGTTCCAACTGTCCTGTGTCCTGACCACCCCACCCAGCTGCGCTTGCTAGGCTTCACATCTCAAATTCAACATGTACAAAAACAAATTTGTACCAAAACAGCAGAAGTACATCAGAAATCCCATCATGCTTTGCACAGCATCATGGGAAAAATGCCCGGACAGATTTCTTTGATGGGGTGGAGCTTAGCTTCTTTGCAGCTAAAAATGAGACTTTAGTAAGAAAAACAGTTCTGATGCTGTGAAACTGTTAAAGAAACAACAAGCCTTTTCAGTGCTGCTGAGTAGATTTTTAGTCTGGAGGTTCACTTTAACAATCAATCCGATTGTAAATTGCATAGTGTACCAGGCATTAGGTGTACCCACAGTTAGATTGGCTAGGACCTGATGGATGTTCTTTGTTGCGGTATGTGCTCTCTACAAATACTAGTTTTGATTTCTATTGAACAGCTACTCTACAGCAATATCCTAAGTTTTTAGTTAAAATGCATCTCCAGGTGTACAGATACAATGCTTGAAAGCTAGTGTTCCCAACTCATTGCCTGTTTAATAAGATTCACTGTAACCCCATATCAGCTGGGTTCCGGTGCTTAGATCTGCCCCCTTGCAGAATATGGACTTTTTTTTTGTTTGTTTATATCAGATTATAGGAAAAGGTAGAGGCCTTTTAAGGTGGCAGGGCTACACACTGGAACCCAGCAGATATTGGGCTCTAGTGAATCTCATTATACAGACCACATAATGTAGCATGCACGTTGACAATGACAGGCCAGGATGGCTGACAGTAATGTCTGCTTCCTGGCAAGGAGCTTTTTGCTCCCCAATTGCACATGACCTCTTAATATAGCTTTAAAATTCCTAAGCGTTGGCAGTGATGAGATGCCTTTTATAGCCTGAGGAGGCTATACAATCTTGTTTAGTGAAAGTATGCAAGCTAGAGGAGTCTGAGTCGGTGAAATCCTAATCTGAGGAGTTGGGAGTCAGATTTTTTTTTTTCTTGTACTGACTCCACAGCTCTATGTAAAAGACCTGGGTCAGATTACACTTCCCACTGGGGTTCTTGCTGAACCCTGGGGGCTGTTTTGCTAGCAGCCAAGGTAATTGATAGGTGAGGCAGCTACATTAAGTTATCTGCCTGCATTGACATGAGCATGGGGGATTGTTTGGTGTTCAGTACACAATTTTAATTGGTTTTGTCTTGTTTGACAAATTGTCCAATAAAGTGATTGTATTCTAATTGGTTGTGCAGCCCATGTTTTCAGGATCTCTCCTGCCTAAATCAATTGTTTTGTTGGATGAGGTGCTAAGTAGTAGGGATGATCAAAAATATGCAATATTCTTCTGAGTTGATGCAAATGTGTGCAATTTTTTAATGCAAATGTCTGCAGTTTGAAAATGGACCAATCAATTTAAACCCTGGGTTTAAATTGATTGGTCCTTTTACAAGCTGCATATGTTTGTATAAAAATGTAATTTAAGTATTTGCATCTCATTGATCATCCCTACTGAGTAGGGATGGTCAAAGCCATTCAAATTTTCGGTTGTTGCAGCATTATGCAAATTTTGTAAGCAAATTTATGCAGCTTTAAAATTGTCCAATCATATTTTACCTCAGTAGGATTTGATTGGTTCATTTTCAAGCTGCATACATTTGCATACAAATATTGCAAAATGATGCATCAACTCAAATTTATTTGCACCTCATTAATCATCCAAAGTGCTGATGTCTCCAGTTCTAGAAAGACTGCTGGAAAAAGTAACCAGGTAACGAATAACTTTTTTAACTTTGTACTATACTTGCAGAAAAATGTTGTCTCGTGAGAGGAATCCTCCCTTAAATGATATAATCGAGGCTGGACTAATACCAAAACTGGTGGAATTCCTGAGCTACCATGATAACAGCATTTTACAATTTGAAGCTTCCTGGGCCCTCACCAATATTGCTTCTGGTACCTCTGAGCAAACGAAGGCTGTTGTAGATGCAAATGCTATTCCCTCTTTTATATCCCTGATCGCCTCCCCACATGGTCACATCAGTGAGCAGGCAGTCTGGGCATTGGGGAATATAGCTGGTAAGTTTTGTTTTTTTTGTTTTTTCCGTTCTACATTAACAAAAACTGCTGCATTCATTTTGAATATTTTTATGTTTTGAAATGACGTAACTAGAGATGGCCCAAACGGTTTGCCGGCGAACGGGAACCGGCGGACTTCCGTGGTTCGCATCGCAGAGAACCACGAACTTTATCGGAAGTTCGATCTGCCCTTATACTACATCATTAGGGTCACATTGTAGCCAATCAGGCTACACTCCCTCCTGGAGCCCCACTCACCCTTATAAAAGGCAAGCAGCGTCAGGCATTTTACTCACTCGTGTGCCTGCAGTAATTAGAGAAGGGAGAGCTGCTGCAGAGAGAGAGAGAGAGAGATAAGGAAAGCTTAGTTAGGCTCTTTATCACACTGATACTCGAAGAGGTAATGTAACTAGTACAAATTTTCAGCAGAAGAGAGTAAGCGTAGTCAGGTTCAGGCCGTAGTCATACACAGACAGGGGTATCAAAGACAAGGTAGCTAGGCAATAATCGTAGTCCAGAAGCAATCAGGGTTCATAGACAGAAGTCAGATGTCAGTCATGTTGTAAGGAAGATTAATAGAGTAGTCAGGGACAGGCCGAGTCAACACGGAAATCAGATGGCAGTAAAGCAGGATGACTAGGCAAAGGCGAGGTCAAGAGGCAGGCAGGAGGGTCGGTACACAGAAAATATACAATATGATGTTACGAAGATTACAATAAGATAACTACAATATATTAAAAATATAACTACAAAATAACAAGACTAACTAGAATAGATATATATTGTGCGGGCCTAGTGTTGGGCGAACAGTGTTCGCCACTGTTCGGGTTCTGCAGAACATCACCCTGTTCGGGTGATGTTCGAGTTCGGCCGAACACCTGACGGTGCTCGGCCAAACCGTTCGGCCACATGGCCGAACTAAGAGCGCATGGCCGAACGTTCCCCGAACGTTCGGCTAGCGCTGTGATTGGCCGAACGGGTCACGTGGTTCGGGCCCGAACGCGCTCTGATTGGCCGAACGGTCACGTGGTTCGGGTAAATAAATACCCGAACCACGTCATATCGCCGCCATTTGTCTGTGGGTTTAGCTTTGGGTAGGCAGGCAGGGTAGTTCGCTCTCCAGCCACGCTAGCCAGGGTCCCCCCCAGTCATTGTGTGTCGCTGCTGGGAACAGTAGTACACCGCTCGCTCAGCCACACTATATATAGCATTGTTTACTGCCACTGTGTACCTCGCTCAGCCACGCTATATATATAGCATTGTGTTTTCTGACACTCTGTGTACACGGCTTAGCCTGACTAATATAGCATTGTGTGTACTGCCACTGTGCACCTCGCTCAGCCACGCTATATATAGCATTGTGTGTACTGCCACTGTGCACCTCGCTCAGCCACGCTATATATATAGCATTGTGTTTTCTGACACTCTGTGTACACGGCTTAGCCTGACTAATATAGCATTGTGTGTACTGCCACTGTGCACCTCGCTCAGCCACGCTATATATAGCATTGTGTGTACTGCCACTGTGCACCTCGCTCAGCCACGCTATATATAGCATTGTGTGTACTGCCACTGTGCACCTCGCTCAGCCACGCTATATATAGCATTGTGTGTACTGCCACTGTGCACCTCGCTCAGCCACGCTATATATATAGCATTGTGTTTTCTGACACTCTGTGTACACGGCTTAGCCTGACTAATATAGCATTGTGTGTACTGCCACTGTGCACCTCGCTCAGCCACGCTATATATAGCATTGTGTGTACTGCCACTGTGCACCTCGCTCAGCCACGCTGTATATAGCATTGTGTGTACTGCCACTGTGCACCTCGCTCAGCCACGCTATATATAGCATTGTGTTTTCTGACACTCTGTGTACACGGCTTAGCCTGACTAATATAGCATTGTGTGTACTGCCACTGTGCACCTCGCTCAGCCACGCTATATATAGCATTGTGTTTACTGCCACTCTGTGTACACCGCTCAGCCAGACTATATACCGTTGTTTACTGACACTCTGTGTACACCGCTCAGCCAGACTATATACCATTGTTTACTGACACTCTGTGTACACGGCTCAGCCTGACTATAAAGCATTGTGTGTACTGCCACTGTGCACCTCGCTCAGCCACGCTATATATAGCATTGTGTTTTCTGACACTCTGTGTACACGGCTTAGCCTGACTATATAGCATTGTGTGTACTGCCACTGTGCACCTCGCTCAGCCACGCTATATATAGCATTGTGTTTACTGCCACTCTGTGTACACGGCTTAGCCTGACTATATAGCATTGTGTGTACTGCCACTGTGCACCTCGCTCAGCCACGCTATATATAGCATTGTGTTTTCTGACACTCTGTGTACACGGCTTAGCCTGACTATATAGCATTGTGTGTACTGCCACTGTGCACCTCGCTCAGCCACGCTATATATAGCATTGTGCTTTCTGACACTCTGTGTACACGGCTTAGCCTGACTAATATAGCATTGTGTGTACTGCCACTGTGCACCTCGCTCAGCCACGCTATATATAGCATTGTGTTTTCTGACACTCTGTGTACACGGCTTAGCCAGACTATATAGCATTGTGTGTACTGCCACTCTGTGTACACCGCTCAGCCAGACTATATAGCATTGTGTTTACTTCCACTCTGTGTCTGCTGGGCCTGGGAACAGTAGTACACCGCTCACCCGCCACTGTATAGCATTGTGCTCTGTGTCGCTGCTGGGAATAGTGGTACTGTATAGCATTTCTGTGCTGCCACTGTACTGCTGCCAGTCAGCGTGTACTGTAAGGATAAGTGAAATGAGGAAGAAATCCGGTGAAAGAGGAAGGGGCAAGGGAAGAGGTGTTTCCCCTGACGGTTCACGTACAGGCCACAGGGGAGCACCCAAGAAAACCCACTCAATACCGCCCATGTTGTCCAGGACAACAACCCTCACAAATCCAAAAGAACAGGACCAGATAATTACTTGGATGACCTCTCAAGCGTCCAGCAGTGGGTTAAGCAGCACCAGCACATCACGCACGAGGTCCGAGTCCTCAGCCAGTTACAAGGAGCCAGTGGGCACAAAGCTGACACAACCGGCAGCGACACCACGCACACAACTGCCAGATAACCAGTCCTATGAATTACCTCAGGACACAATGGGGTATTCGCAGGAGCTATTCCCAGCCCAACAAACTTCCACCTATGAAAGGTCAATGGAGGAACAGCCAGAAATGTTGTGCCCGGATTCACAACCATTAACTGTGGGAAATGCACCGCGCACTGAAATACAAGGCGAGTCCGAGGAGGACTCGGAAACCCAAATCCCAGAGCAAGTTGGGCAGGAGGGGTTGCAATTGCAGGAGGTCGGCCGACAAGATCTGGAAGACGACGTTGGAGTGAGCTGCGCAGAGGTTGTTCTGGGGAGCTCTACTCCACGGCGGCGGCCCCCCACAATGACATATGACTAGTTTGAGGAGATGGAAGAGGAGGGTATGGACAATGTGGACAGAGACCCAGATTTTATTTGTGAACGAGAACATCGCCGTCGTAGCAGCAGCACAGATGAGTCTGTTGAAGAACCCACTGCTGCACGAGTTCGCCTTGTGCCACAAGGTAGGCGGCGCGCAATTTCAGGCACCACAAGCGTGGAAGTTAGAGTGAGAGGCAAAAGAGGAGGAAACAGAAATCGCCAGCAAGGAGGCAGGTGCTCCAAAGTCTGGGCTTTCTTTGAAGACTGCACTGAGGATGTTACCATGGCGATTTGCAAGGTGTGCAAGACTCGCCTGAGCAGGGGGAAAAGTATTAACAACCTCTCCACCACCAGCATGAGCCACCACATGCTATCCAAACATCCCACTCTGTGGGCAAACGCGGCAGGACAGGGTACCAGCAACACTGCCTCCCTTGGGTTCACCAGACTCACCACCAGACCCGCCTCAGCAGCAGCAGTAGCCCAGCCATTGCGTGGTTCACAACATTCACAAACATCAGACGACGCTGACACTGTCACTTTCCGGAGTAGTGCTCTTGAGGTCTCCCATTGTTCATCAAACACAACAACCAACAGCCCTTCCGTGTGCAGCGCTACGGTTCAGTTGTCTGTGTCGGAGATGTTTGAGCACAAGAGGAAATTGCCAGCAAATGACCCCCGGGCCGTGGCAGTAACAGCCAGCATAGCCAAGCTTCTGGCCTGCGAAATGCTGCCATATCGAGTGGTGGAGACAAACAGCTTCAAGGGCATGATGTCAGTGGCCATCCCACGTTACGTGGTTCCCAGCCGCTACCACTTTGCGCGCTCTGCAGTGCCTGAGTTGCATGAGCACGTGGTCAGCAAAATAACCCGAAGCTTGAAGAATGCCGTTGCCTGCAAGGTTCACCTCACCACTGACACCTGGACGAGTGCGTTCGGCCAGGGTCGATACATCTCCCTTACCGCGCACTGGGTGAACCTTGTGGAGCCTGGCAGCGATTCCTCACCTGCTACGGCGCGGGTGTTGCCCACGCCGCAAACAGCTGCACCGCCGTCCCTCCCACTGGATAACAGCAGCACCTACCTCTCTGACTCCTTCTCCTCCAACGCATCTCAAAGCTGTACCTCTTTCGGAAACGCTAACCCAGCAGCAGTAGGATCGTGGAAGCAGTGCAGCACAGCTGTTGGCATGCGTCAGCAAGCGTTGCTGAAGCTGATCTGCCTTGGGGATAAGCAGCACACAGGGGAGGAAATTTGGAGGGGAATAAAGGAACAGACGGATTTGTGGCTGGCACCGCTGGACCTGAAACCGGGCGTGGTTGTGTGTGATAATGGGAGTAATCTCATTCGCGCTTTAAGGTTGGCTAAGCTGACACACATCCCTTGCCTGGCGCACGTGATGAACCTAGTAGTTCAGCGGTTCCTGAGGACATACCCAGGCGTGGCCGATCTTCTGTTGAAGGTGCGTCGAGTGGCCAAACATTGTAGAAATTCCAGTACTGCTTCGGGGGCACTCGCCAAGATGCAGGAGCGCTTCAATCTCCCCCACCATCGCTTGCTGTGTGATGTCCCTACGCGCTGGAATTCTACGCTGCACATGCTAGCACGCTTTTGTGAGCAGAAGAGTGCAGTGGTCCAGTACATGACGGCGCAGTACCGAGGCGCATCCGGACAGCTGCCAAGCTTCTGTGGATCCGATTGGGCCAACATGTTGGACCTCTGCCAAGTCCTCCAAAATTTTGAGCAATCCACGTTGCTTGTGAGCAGTGACAACTCTTCAGTCAGCATTACCATACCACTGCTGTGTTTACTGAAGAGGTCGATGTTAAAAATCAAGGAAACAGCTGTCATGATGCAACTGGGGGAATCTGAAGGAGAAAACGATCAGCGTGATGGTACCAACATCAGGCCATCCGCCTCAGGGAACGCTGGCCCCAGCAGCTATGACGAAGAAGAGGAGGAGGAACAGCTGGAGTTGGAGCAGGAATTTCATGCCACCACTGACGAGGGCCAGAGCGGTGCACGTTGGACTTCCACAATTCAACGCGAATGGTCAGCAGAAGCAGACCAGGAGGAAGGTGACGACTATGATGCATCACAACAACTATCACAACGCTCACAAGAGGATGATGAGGATTCTGGTAGGACTCTGGCACACATGGCTCAATTCATGCTAGACTGCATTGAACGTGACCCACGCATTGTGCGCATTCTGGACAACACCAATTACTGGGTTTATACCCTTCTGGATCCACGGTACAAACACAATGTTCCAAAACTGCTTGAAGAAAGAGTCAGACAGGTCAAAATGGAAGAATACCAGCAGGCCCTTGTGGAGACTTTAGAGAGGAGATTGACATCCTCCCCCTCCTCTAGCCAGTTGTACGCAGACAGACTGACTTCCGCAAACCCAGGACGACCAGGAGGGCAGCAAACAACGCAAGCCGCAGCTAGTACCCAAAAGGGAACGGTATCGGCAGTGTCCTTGGAGTGGGAAAATTTTCTGACACCCATGCAGCAGCAGCCCACTGAACAGCAAGCGTGCAGATCCACCTCCAACACCGATCGCCTGGAGAAGATGGTCAAGGACTACATGTCAGATGACGTAGCTGTGTCGAACAATCCATCTGCACCCTTCAACTATTGGGTATCGAAGCTAGACACCTGGCACGAACTGGCAATGTACGCAATAGAGGTGCTGGCTTGCCCGGCAGCCAGCGTTATGTCGGAACGCTGTTTCAGTGCTGCCGGAGGCATCGTCACAGATCGGCGTATCCGCCTCTCTACAGAAAATGCAGACCGTCTGACTCAAATTAAAATGAATCAATCCTGGATTGGAAATGACTACGCAACACTCCAGGACCCCAACCAAGTAACATGACCAATGAACATCTGGGATGGTGTAGCGTTTCCGGTCCCTGTTTATTGAACCTCTCATCTGTATTACATTTATGACTGCATGGCGGCAAAAAGCATTGCTGCTATATCCGCACGCTTTTTGTCCTCATGCAAGGCCTGGGTTGTTGTGTCTCAAAAACCGTGGCCTTCTCCTCCTGCGCCTGCTCCTGTTCCATCACGTCTGCTGCTGCTGGGTTAGCGTTGCCGCGTGGTCCCTGTTTATTGAACCACTTATCTTTATTACATTTATGACTGCATGGCGGTACAAAGCATGCTATCCGCACGCTTCTTGCCCTCATGCAAGGCCTGGGTTGTTGTCTCACAAAGCGTGGCCTTCTCCTCCTGCGCCTCCTCCTGTTCCATCACGTCTGCTGCTGCTGGGTTAGCGTTGCCGCGTGGTCCCTGTTTATTGAACCACTTATCTTTATTACATTTATGACTGCATGGCGGTACAAAGCATGCTATCCGCACGCTTCTTGCCCTCATGCAAGGCCTGGGTTGTTGTGTCTCACAAAGCGTGGCCTTCTCCTCCTGCGCCTCCTCCTGTTCCATCACGTCTGCTGCTGCTGGGTTAGCGTTGCCGCGTGGTCCCTGTTTATTGAACCACTTATCTTTATTACATTTATGACTGCATGGCGGTACAAAGCATGCTATCCGCACGCTTCTTGCCCTCATGCAAGGCCTGGGTTGTTGTGTCTCACAAAGCGTGGCCTTCTCCTCCTGCGCCTCCTCCTGTTCCATCACGTCTGCTGCTGCTGGGTTAGCGTTGCCGCGTGGTCCCTGTTTATTGAACCACTTATCTTTATTACATTTATGACTGCATGGCGGTAAAAAGCATGCTATCCGCACGCTTTTTGTCCTCATGCAAGGCCTGGGTTGTTGTGTCTCTCAAAGCGTGGCCTTCTCCTCCTGCGCCTCCTCCTGTTCCATCACGTCTGCTGCTGCTGCTGCTGCTGGGTTAGCGTTGCCGGTCCTTGTTTATGGAACCTCTTATCTTTATTACATTTATGACTGCATGGCGGTACAAAGCATGCTATCCGCACGCTTCTTGCCCTCATGCAAGGCCGGGGTTGTTGTCTCACAAAGCGTGGCCTTCTCCTCCTGCGCCTCCTCCTGTTCCATCACGTGTGCTGCTGCTGGGTTAGCGTTACCGGTCCCTTTTCCTGGAACCTCTTATATGTATTACATTTATGACTGCATGCCGACAAAAAACATGTTACCTGTGCAAAGAAAACAGACATTTCCCGCATTTAAAAGACAGTTTTCCCTTTGAAACTTTAAAATCGATTTTCTCAAAAACTATAAGCTCTTTTTGCTAATTTTTTTTCCCTCTTGTACCCACTCCCAAGGTGCACATACCCTGTAAATTTGGGGTATGTAGCATGTAAGGAGGCTTTACAAACCACAAAAGTTCGGGTCCCCATTGACTTCCATTATGTTCGGAGTTCGGGTCGAACACCCGAACATCGCGGCCATGTTCGGCCTGTTCGGCCCGAACCCGAACATCTAGATGTTCGCCCAACACTATGTGCGGCTACACAATATATCAATGTAGCTCAAATTCCTCACTAGCTAGGCCAAGAACCAGCGAACTGATTAGTATCAAGGCCACTGAGCAAGTGAATACTCTGGCCTTAAAGGCCACCGAGCAAGTGAATACTCTGGCCTTAAATACCCAAGAGGCAGAGCAAAAGCCCAGCCCCCAGAATTGACAGCACCTCCTGCAATAAGGTGTCAGCTGATGACATCACAGCTGGCACCCCATCAGACATGCCTCCTCAGCACAGGCTATAAAATTACAGAGGGGCTGCAGCACACAACAGGAAAACAGTGACGGGCTCTTGGTTACACTTTAACGCGCTTAAGCTCACCAACTGCGCCAAAGTGTCCCCGATCTGGTGAGTCCTACTCTACCATGCAAAATGCCAGTTTTTATAAGCAGTCTAGTGGGAACTAAACCAAAAACCCAAGAGTCAACTAAATGGGGAAAAAAAAATCCCATTTAGTTGACTCTGAGCTGCGCGCGTCCTGCCAGAAACATCCCAACCCACATCTACAGGGAAGCCGGGGATGCCTTTGACCAAAGAAGAGGAAGCTTCCTCCAGCTGCTCCAAACTATCAGAGCAGCCTGCAGAGACCACACCAGGTACATTTGTTACTCTTGTAGTCTTGTTGGCTTGCTCCTTGCTGATTCTTATTGCTAAAAAAACACCCCTCAACAGCTCTTTTGAGAGCTAATCTTGTGGTTTTTTTTTTTTTGTGTGGCCCACTTGCATTATATACAACCCTGTCAGTCAGTTGCAGCTGGACTTTGACCCCTTGGTGATAATTCCTACTGTGCCACTGCCAGGCCCAGCACATTCAGTGACTACCTGTGTGTGTGTGACAGGCAGCTGCACATTTGTAATCCCAATCACTGCACCTGTTCATTGTTCAGTGCACCTACCTACCTATGTGAGCGCATGCATGAATACCACCAATCATTGCCCCTGTTCACGGTACCTGTGTGTGACATCTGCACATTTGTGATACCAATCACTGCAGTGCATACCTGTAACCTGTTCAGTGCACCTACGTGAGTGCAAGCAGTGCAATATACCACCTGTCACTGCACCTGTTCACTGCAACTGTGTGTGACAGCTGCACATTTGCAATACCAATCCCTGCATACCTGTTCACTGCACCTGTGTGACCGCACGCTGTTTAGCATACCAGTCCGTGCATACCTGTTAACTGCACCTGTGTGACAGCTGCACATTTTATTATAATACCAGTCACTGCTACCTTTCACTGCACCTGTGTGACTGCACATTGTATTAGTCAAGTCAGTGCATACCTTTCTCCCATCGTCCTCCAGGACGGCTGCTGCTGAGACATTGTTGTCTCCTCTCACAACTGGAAAAACCTGAAATTCTAAAGTTAATTGAGTCGGAGCCCATAAAGGAACTCCTCCCTCCGAACCTCCCCAGTTTTTGTTTGTTTCCCATTCACACTGGTCACCTGCTTAGGTAGCAGTTTATTTTTTGTTCGTATGGGTTTTGCCTGGGGCATCCGTATAGGAAGGCAGAGTAGAATTGTCTAAACAGTGGTTGGGTCTGGTAACTGGAGGTTTTAGCCTGGTGGGAGATGGTAAGGTACCGTGGGTTACCTGTTCTCCTATGACTCAGGTGAGGACGTCTGAACAGCCGCTGTTTGCCGCCCTTCAATCGGCATTTTTTCCATGTCGAGGCCGGGAGCGGGATAGCCGGCAGCAAAGTCTCGCGTGAACGGGACTTCGGCTGGTGACATCATTCCACTTCCGGCCGTTCGGTGAGGAGAGGCGTGGCGGCGTCCTGATCCAGGAAGTGCGGCTATAAGTCCGCGCTGGGGCACACATGGAACGCCGCTCCCGCTTGCACCATGGAGCAGTCGCAGTCCTCCAGTACGGCGGCGGATGATACCCCAGGGGCTATTCCGGTCAAGTCAGCTACAAGTCCGCGGGTATGTAAGGGGAAAGTATTACATATTTTTAAACACAGTGACAGGCAGCAGGTTTTAAGAAACTTTTTTTTCTGTCTGTGTTTTTTCCCTACAGACGCAACTGCAAAGCTGAAAGTCAGATGTAGAGTGTGCAATGCTAGGCTTCAGGAGGGTGCAGCTAGAAATATATGTAAAGATTGTCACATAGCATCTAAACAGCTTCCTGCTCCAATAGGAGAAGGCTCCCAGACTGCACATGCTTTGCTTGAATTAATGCAGACTGTTAAGGATGAGATATCTAATACATTTACTGCCTTCAGGTCAGCATTTTCTGTTAATCAGGATCTCAGCCAGGACCTGAGGCAGGAATCACGTTCTGCTGCGTCTACTTTGAATACCTTTTCAGTAGATCAACAGAATAATGCACAGGCTGTATCTCAATCTTCAGTCATCCAGGAGCTGACAGGTCAGCAGCCATTGCATTCTCAACCTTCCCTTCTGAATCAGATACAAGTTTCTTCTGAAGAGTCAGAGGGTGAAGCTATAGACTCAGAAGTATCTGAAAAATCTAAGGCTGTTAAAAATTCTCGTTATTTTTCTGCAGAAGACACAGAGGGCTCGTTTCCACTATAGCGAATCCGCATGCAGGCACCGCATGCGGATTCGCATAGTCAATACAAGTGGATGGGGTTGTTTCCACTTGTGCTTCGTGCGGGGGAAATCTGCACGGCAGAGCCGTCAGATTTCGCGTGCGGCAGGAATGCGGGCGAATCGCCCGCAATGCTTTTAATGGGGAAATCGCATGCGGCTTTGTCATGCGGATTTCCCCGCGATTTCGCATGGAATGCAATGGAACTTTGCACAGGCAGCGACATGGTTAAATTCGCCTGGCTCCTTGCCATGCGAAATCGCATGCAAAATCGCGGGGAAATCCGCATGCGGAAACGCATCCGCATGCGATTTCGTCCGCGGTGGAGTCCAGGCGATTCCGCACCGCAACAGTGGAAACGAGCCCAGAGGAAATTTTAAAAGCTGTATATGATTCCGAACAAATTAAGTCAGATTTGCAAGTCACTTCTATTAGAGACGATATTTATAAGGGGCTGTTTATTCAGGCTGCTAAGGTTTTTCCCATACATGATTCAATTAAGGAACTCATTAAATCACAGTGGAAAGATCCGGAAAAATGATTGTTTATTCCAAGATCTTTCAAAAGGAGGTTCCCCTTCAAAGAGGAAGAGGAATCTCCTTGGGCTAAATGTCCAAAACTGGACGCCGGGTTGGCTCAATACTCGAAGAATTCAGATTTATCTTTCGAAGACGCAGGATCCCTTAAGGATCCCATGGATAGAAAAGCAGAGGCCTTACTCAAGCGTGCATGGGATGCGGTCTCTTTTTCCTTTAAACCAGCTATTGCTTCTATTTGCTTAGCCAGGAATCTGGTTAGATGGATAGAGGGGCTACAAAGTCACTTAATTGCAGGTACCCTGCATGAGAAAATTCTCGAGAGTTTACCTGTTATTACTAAATCGATGTTGTTTCTGGCTGATGCCGTGTCAGAAAGTTTAAGGTCTTCAGCTAAGGCTGCGGCTCTTGTAAATTCCTCCAGGCGAGCGGTTTGGCTGAACGCCTGGGAGGGAGATTCTGTTTCAAAGCACAATTTATGTTCGATGGAGTTACATGGTGAATTATTATTTGGGAAAGACCTTGACTCTGTATTAGAGAGGTCATCGGATAGGGGAAAAAAGTTCCCGGATAAAAGGTAAAAGGTCTCTAAGAAACCATTTCCCAATAGGAAAAGCCCCTTTCGAGGTGAAGCTTCAACCAGGGGTGCTTTTCAGCCCAAAAGATGGACATATAATGCAGGTAGAGGTAGGGGATCATTCGTATTCAACAAGTCCCAAACCCCTGCTGCAAAATCAACGAAGTGACAATCGGGATACGGTTGGGGGAGGCTAAGTTATTTCCTTCCGGCTTGGAGGGAAATAACAAGTCCTTATAGCCTGAATTTTATTCAATTCGGTTACAAGATCGAATTCAGCTCACATCCTCCGCCCAGCAGGTTAGTGACGGGGGTCCCAAAAGACCCGCAAAAATCACAAGCTCTGAGAGATTCAGTTATAGCTCTACTGCAAAAGAATGTCATCAAGAGTTCCGTTACAGGAGCAATTCCAGGGGTTCTATTCGAGAGTTTTTCTGATACGCAAACAGTCAGGGAAAGCAGCAGCTAGATTTTTCAATAAAGGTGTTGAAAAAGTTAGGATGGATTGTAAGCGCAGAAAAGTCTCAGCTGGAGCCAACCCAAAAGCTGGTGTTTTTGGGACTTCTATGGGACACCACAATCCAGATGGTGTATCTTCCGGAAGACAAAGTAATAAAATTAATTCAGAGAGTACAGTGGTTCAGAAGAGAGAAAAGGGTGTCTTTGCGAGACATTCTCTTCTGGGTCACATGTCATCAACCTTTCCAGCAGTGGAATGGGCTCAGGCCCATTCAAGAGACACTCAGATGTGGTTTCTTGCGGTTTGGGACAGGAGTCAGAAGAGTTTAGACAGACAAGTTCATTGCCCAGATCAGATTCGATTATCCCTACAGTGGTGGACTTGCCAGAGTCGTTTGGCTCGGGGACGTCGATGGTTCCAATCAGCACCAGCAAAAATGTATACAGACGCCAGCTCGTGGGGATGGAGAGCTCATTACTCAAATATTCAGGTTCAGGGGTCCTGGAGCCAGGATATGATGGGCAGCTCTTCAAATTTCAGAGAGCTGATGGCGGTGAAGCTGGGTCTTCTTCAGCTTCAGTGTCACATCATGGGCAAGGAGGTTCTGGTTTATTCAGACAACATAGTGACAGTATCCTACCTCAAAAGCAGGGGGGTACAAGAATAAAGAATTTGCAGGATCTAGCATTGGAAATAATATCTTGGGCAGAGTGGAATCTGATATCTCTAATTGCAATTCACATCCAGGGAGTCAAAAACAGATGGGTGGATTCTCTCAGCCGAGGAATGACAATAGAGGCAGAGTGGCAGCTCAATCAGCAAGTTTTTCTACAGATTGTTCAGGAATGGGGGTGGCCAATAATAGATTTATTTGCAAGTCCTCAGAACGCAAAGGTAAACTACTTCTGTTCTCTGCATCCCAAGATGCCAGAAAATCTATTAGATTCTTTGATGGTGGAGTGGCCCACAGGCCTCCTGTATGCCTTTCCCCCATTCAGACGAATTCCCAGAGTCCTGAGAAAGGTGGAGATATCAGATTGCAGCGTAATATTCATAGGTCCCTGGTGGCCCAGGAGGACCTGGTTTCCGCATCTTCAACAGCTAGTAGTCAAGGGGCCTTGGCATCTGGGCGACAGTCCAGATTTATTGATTCAGGAGGGACGGTTTCATCCCAACCTTCACTTATTGAACCTGACAGCCTGGATACTGAAGAAAGCATCTTAGAGAGGTGGGGTTTCTCAAAGAAAGTGGTATCTACTTTGGTTAAATGTAGAAAACCTTCAACAAGGAAAAAATATGAAAATTTGGAAAGCTTTTTTGTTTTGGAAAGAAAAGAATGGAGTCAGAGCTAATGACTTAAAATTTATTTTAGAATTTTTGAGTGGAGTAGATATGGGACTGGCTGTTAGTTCCTTGAGAGTTCATGTCTCCGCACTTTCTGTTTTTCTGGATAGACAATAATCCAAGAATAAGTTTGTTAAAAAAATGTCTTACCTCAGCTAGAACTCAACCAATTCCAGAAAAGTTAGTTCCACCTTGGGACTTGTCTATGGTGCTAGATTTCCTAACCTCAGAAAAGTTTGAGCCCTTATCTGAGATCCCTTTGAAATATCTGTCCTTGAAGGTAGCTTTTCTGGTGGCCATTACATCCGCTAGGAGGGTTAGCGACATTCAGTCCTTATCCATTAAGTACCCTTACATGGTTGTACATCCTGATAGAATAGTTTTCAGACCAGACCCTGCTTACTTACCGAAGGTAACGTCCGCCTTCCATAGGTCACAAGAAATAATTTTACCTTTTTTTTTTTCCACAAACCCAACAAATGATCGAGAAAGGAAGGGGAGTACACTAGATGTTAGAAGAGTGGTCCTAGTTTATCTACAGCGAACGGCTGATTAGAGAAGATCTAGTCCTTTACTGGTCTCTTAGGCAGGTTCAGGTAGAGGTTTACAAGCATCTAAAAGCACCATAGCGAGGTGGGTAAAGGAAGTGATCACGCTAGCTTACAAGTCTACAAATGCTACTATACCTTCTAGAGTAACGGCACACTCTACAAGATTTTTGGCAGCTTCCTGGGCGGAAAGGTCAGGAGCAAGCCTAGAACAGATGTGCAAAGCTGCGACCTGGTCTTCATATACTACTACGTTCATCAGACACTATCGGGTTGAGCTGCTTTCGAGCCAGGACCAAAGCTTTGGAGGAAAGTTTCTACAGGCCATCATCCCTCCCCTAAGGTAAATTTCTCGCTGGTCTCAGCAGCAGCCGTCCTGGAGGACGATGGGAGAAAGTCCCAGCTGTTTACCTGTAGCTCTGTTTTGGCGAGTCCTCCAGGACGGCTGCCTGAGTTCCCAACCCTAGATGTTAAAGGGGTAATATTAAAACGTATGAATGGGTACTCGTGTTGAACTGGGGAGATTCGGAGGGAGGAGTTCCTTTATGGGCTCAGACTCAATTAACTTTAGAATTTATTTCCGGTGTTTCCAGTTGTGAGAGGAGACAACAACGTCTCAGCAGCAGCCGTCCTGGAGGACTCGCCGAAACACGGCTACAGGTAAGCAGCTGGGACTTTCACTTCATCCCCACTGATATAGACAAAACAGGCAGAGGCAGACCCAGAGGCAGGCCACCCGGCAGGTCTGTTCGAGGTCGTGCTGACATGATTTCGTGCGGCCCTAGACCAAAGTACAGTGCTCAGAAGAAGGCACGTCCCATCAACTCCCAAGATTGTCAGGACGTGGTTGACTATTTAACACAGAACACCTCATCTCCCGCAGCAACCAGCGCTACTACAAGCACCACATCCGCTGAATTTGACACTTCACAGGAGTTATTTAGTGGGGAAATCACTGATTCCCAGCCATTATTGTTACAAGATGAAGGCGCTAAGCAAGTTACACCACCTCATGTCTGAGTTAGGCGACACTATGGACGTAAGGTAGGAGGAGGATGATGAAGTACCTGCTGTTGGTGCAGTTTTGGAGGTGTTTGATACAAGCGAAGTGGGGGAGGAGGATTATGATACGGATGCCACATGGGTTCCCAATAGAGAAGAACAGGGGGACAGTTCAGAGGGGGAGTCAGAGGAGTAGGAGAAGACGAGTTCCTGAAAGAAGCAGGGGGAGCTCGTCGTCAAACAGCTGGTGGCAGTGTCACTTTGGACAGCCAGCCAACATGCCCTTTAACGTCCGCTGCTGACGCCACCATAGTGCCCACACCCCAGGGTGGCTCAGCAGTGTGGAAAAATTTTCCCCTTTTTCCCGCCACTAACATGTTGGCCGGGTTATGTGGGGATTGGTCGAACCACCATCTGGCAGTGACCAGAGTGGAGGCCCAGTAGTAGTGCTCGAAATCGGGTAGCCAGATACCTCTATTACATTGGTCTAGCTGTAAGGTGGATAGTGCAATGCGAGGGTTCTTAGGGTGCCATAAAAAGGATGAGATGGCTTTATTGATTTCTTTAAAATATTTGTAAGGGATAAGTACCTGGCTGTTTCTAAAGTAGTATAGGAATTTTAGGAAGCATGTTCATTTTAATGGCATTAGTGCGACCTATCAAGGATAGAGGAAGAGTCTGGCATGCTTTAAATTTTTGCTTGTTTAGTGAGCCCCTGTTCTAAATTCAGGCTGAAGTAATCATTATTTTTTGCAATCTTGATGCCCAGGTATGTAAATTTAGAGACCCATTGCAGCGGTGTGGGAGTTGGTTGTAAGGGTAATTGTGCATCCAGGGGCAATATTACAGACTTGTCCCAAATTACTCTAAACCCCGAAAATTTGCCGTATTCCGTAATGAGGTTTAATGCGTTTGAAAGTGAGGAGCCAGAGTCAGCTCATGAGGTCATCCACGTATAGAGAAAGTTTTTCCTCTCGTGTGCCAAAGGTGAGACCTTGTACCAACCCACTAAAGCGTAATATCGCCAAATGCTCCACTGCCAATGCAAACAATGTAGGCTATAGAGGGCATTCCTGTCGCGTTCCGCAAAAAAGAGGAAAGGAAGCAGAAATGGAGAGCCCTTCGCATACTCTGGCCCTCGGCGTGGTGTAAAGGGTCCTAAGCCAGCCGCCAAAACTGTCACGCAGTCCGAAGCATAAAAGTACCGTCCAAAGAAAATTCCGATCTACCACGTCGAAGGCCTTTTCTGCATCCAGCGAGACCACTATGCAAGAGCCTGACTGGTCATGATTGACAGATTAGTCATTCGTGCCCTTCCCAGGGATGAATCCCGATTTGATCTGGGTTAATACTTTTTTTGTTAGTAATGTATTGGATCGAGAGTACTTTGATGTTCTGAGAGCAAAGTCTATCATAGTAAGACCAGCTATGACTCTCCTGGGAAAATTCTCAGCTTTTGCTGAGGCACAAGCAATTTACGGAATATTTCACCTGGGAATCCTGTCAGTGGTCGGCCAAACAGGAAGATCTAGAGAAAATGATCTGGTTGTCTGATTCAGTGACACTCTCCCTAAATGGGTAGACTTCCCAACCAAATCTGCAAAGCGTAACATGTATTTCTCAATCTATTAGTTATTACGATTGATGCAAGCCTCGGGTGGGGGTGGGGGGGGCGGCGCATCTGGGTCACAATTACATGTGTCAAGTGGTCTTCACTAAAGAAAACCTTCTCCTCGGATCAGATTTTCTTGCAGTCTTGAGGACTCCAGAAATGAGAGAATCTGTTGAAAAACAGAAATGTGATTTTTCAGACAGACAAGACAGGCAATCAGACGTCTGTGGCTTATTTAAACATACAAGGGGGGGGGACTTGCAGTCCACCTCTGATCGCTCTATCTGCCTATATCTCCAGATATTCTGCCGGGCAGGAAACAAGGTTCTTTCTTTGATATCTGTTTTCCCTTAGAGGAAATGTTCTAGC
Source organism: Hyperolius riggenbachi (assembly GCF_040937935.1). Taxonomy (NCBI): domain Eukaryota; kingdom Metazoa; phylum Chordata; class Amphibia; order Anura; family Hyperoliidae; genus Hyperolius; species Hyperolius riggenbachi. The sequence goes on along the minus strand of NC_090652.1, from coordinate 170,760,567 downwards.
AGATTGGCTGAATAGCTAACAATTATTTCAGAGCAATTGGTGTCTCAGCATATGATTGGCAGCTATCTGTGTTGCTGCTTGGGACAATGTTGTTCTTCCCAGATGCTCCCCAAAAAGTGTGGATGCATTTCTGCTGGACTGGGGCCTGCAGAGAGCACACACCTTTCCTACAATTAACTTAATATGGAAGGTACTTCAAAAAGTGGTGGAGGATCAGTCCACTGCTTCCTTTCATGCTGCTGATAGGAAGGAGCTGAGGAGGAGGGGGAGATGGTGTCTCTGCACTGCCGAATGTAAAGTGCAGAGGAAACTTTCTTCTGCTGTAGACCGAGGCTAATGAAAACAGCCGGGCAGGGACATAAGTCAGGTGGGCGCTCCGCCCACCTGTTAGGCTATGGGGAGAACACTGAACTCTGCCTCAGTGCTTCAGATCTGCAAGGGTGCCACATGGGCCTCTTATGATATATTCATGAAGCATTATCGTTTTGGATCTACCGAGCAATCAAGACTTGGGTCTTGGATGTAAGGTACTATCTACAGTGGTCCCACCTTGAAGGAAGGTAATATTTTAGATCTCCTGGTGGACCTGTCATGGAGGCAAGTGAAAGCCCAATAATTACTCTTTCCAGTAATTGGATTTCCACGTAGCCTCCATGACGGGTGGATAGAACCTACCCAAAACCAAACGGTAAGTCTCCTACTGATACAAGGTGATATTCAAAAGTAGGAGGTGGCTTTTAAATCTAATCTGTCTTTCCTGTCCAGGGATAGAAGGGGTTATCTCCTGGTGGACCTGTCGTGGAGGTTATGTGGAAATCCAATTACTGGTAAGCGTAATTATTGGTGTTGTAATAACCAGGACAAATGGGCAAACAAAATGTGCAGCTTTTATCCACGGTAGCACATTTTTTATTTTACAATTCTAATGGCTGGAAACAGAATTTTTTTCCCATTTTTTTTTTCTTATTCCCGTTAGTCTGAAGCCTTCTAAAAATCCTTTTTATTTGACATTTATCTTCAGCAATATCAGCAGTGCTGAAACGCAGCATTCCCGCGGCAGAACAATGTCCTTAAACTCCCCAAATACCGGGCAAAATTCCACGACTTTCCAAGTTGTGGATTTTGCTGCCCGGGGAGGCAGAGCTTGGCGCTGTAGCTCTGCCTCCATTAGCGTCGGTCCCTGCTGATCGCTGCCTCTCCCCTCTTGATGAAAGACTGAGAGGGGTGGGTAGAGGTGGTCGATCATCAGGGATTGACGCGAGTAGAGGCAGAGCTACAGCACAAAGCTCTGCGTGTTTTATGTACGCGAGACTGCCTGTAAAGAGGTCGGAGCAGGGGGAGGACGTAGAACTGCGCAGCCACATTTGCGGCAATGAGAGCTGCGCAGCCGCGGCCAGACCTGGTGGCCATCTTTAGTGGGGAAACTAAGGACGACCTGAGGGATCGGGTCGGGACCCCCAGAGCCTGGCCTTTCAAATAGAAACGCCATGGAATGAAAGGGGGGATGCGGATGGCGTCCCCCAAGGGTCATAAAGCAGCATAGGTATTTACCTTTTTTTTCGCTTATTCGCCTCGTAAGTCCTTTAATCAGAACAAACTCTAGTTCCTCTATTTTATTTTCACCACATTTTCCAATTTTGGTTATATTTAATAGGCTACATGAAGATTTAGCTACCTCTTTACATTGTACTCGCTCTTCCTTCCCTATATTGCTAGACTCCCACTATCTATTTTACCTAACTTGCTCTACCACCTCCCTCAGATCCTAGTTTAAAATCTCCTCCAACTGGCTGACTACCTTCTCCCAAATGCAGTTGACCCTTGCCCCATTGAGATGCATCCCATCCCTACTGTAGAATCTGTAGCAGACTGCAAAGTCTGCCCATTTCTCCAGGAACCCAAACTCCTCGTGTACTGCATGTCTGTACTTTTTTACAATAAATTACAATTCTGTGGTCAATGGTTTCCTGAAGTTAACTTCCCTTCGAGACTACAGTTTGGCTGATCAGCAGTCTTTCCAGACTTTGTACTCATCATGTCTCACAAATGTGGGGTTGGTTGGGGATTGGAGGGCACAAAGCAGTCTTTCTCTGCCAGCACTTATCACCTGACCTTTCCTTCCTTCCCTGTGCTGGTAAGAGCCTCGTTATGGTCACACTATGCTTTTTGGAAGGATCTCTCTCACTCGTCCAAAGGGAATTTCTCTGACAGACCTTTACGGACAGTGAAACATCCAGTAGGATGAACTAGGGTTTTATAGTATATATAGATCTCCACAAATGTGACCAGTTTGGGGCAGTTTCTAGGCCGTAGAGCTCCCAGGGCAAGGATGTATAAATTGCGCCTCCCCTCCCCAATAGACTCAGACACACTATTGCAATGCTGCTGAGTACTAGGTATCCCCAATATAGCTAGCCAGAGGACCCCAGTATTAGCCAGAGGTAGCGCCCCCACCTTGTATAAGTAGCCAGAGGAGCACCCAGTATTTAGCCAGATGCAGCTACCCCAACGTGGGTAGCCACAGGAGCCCCCCTTCCCCCAATGTTGGGTAATTGAATGCTGTGAAGGTAGCTAGAGGGCCCCATTCTCTACCCCCCCCCACCAGGGGGCACACTAACGTAAGTAGCCAAAGCCTGCTCCCCCCTCTCCCCCCTCTTAAAGTAGCCAGGGAGCAACCTGCTTTAGATAGACTGAGCCCCTCCACTTTAAGTAGCCAGAGAGTGGTGGGGGCACATGCAGAGTGCAGTGGGGACAGTAGGGAACTTTCCTTGCCAGGTTCCACACGTGCCGCATGTGCTTCCTGGTCCTAAGCATCCCATCTCATGGTAACCGTGCCCCATATCACAGGAGTGCTGTTACCATGTGATGGCAGGCTTGGGACCAGGAAGTACACCCAGCATATGTGGAATCTGGCGAGAGATATTCGCAACTGCTCCTGCTCTGCTCTCTGCATTGGGCTGGGGGTTGCACCACCTGCCCCTATAAACGGGCAGGAGTTTGGTCATGATTAATCTTTTACAGTAATCCTGTAAACCTACATTCAATTTCATTGGGTGTTTTATTGGGTGTTAGGGCTTAGTGCATATTTGCATCTGTTTTGAATTCAAGGTGTGTATTTAAGGAAGTCTGAGGGGCGTTGCACACCTCTGTTGGTAATCATTTCAGTTGTAGCCTGAATAGAAATGTTGCAAATTCCTTTACTGTTTTAAGAAAATGTGTAGACCATTTTATGGCTATCTGCCCCAGGTTTACACTGTTTGTTAGTCGCTTTCGTGTTGACCCCTCATCGTGGTGGGAGAGTCTAATACTGAACAATCTGCGAGAAAACTGTTCATTGGAATCGAACGTCCTCCATTTATTGTATCTGTTTTGAATGCACATTGTGTAAACTGCCCGGGTGTGAGCTCTGCACATCTATGCAGCTGGTCAATTCGGGTGCAGCCTGCATTTGGAAGCGCTGCCATCTCCTCCTGTTGTACAACCCTGTAAACCTACAGTGTTTCCCTGAAAATAAGACACTTATATATATTTTTCCTACAAAAGGTGTACTATGGCCTATTTTCGGGGAGGTCTTATATTTTGTGGGGGTAGCCAGATGACCCTTTTGTATACAACCAGATTCTCACTGTATACAGGCAGATCTCCCTAGTATGTAGCCAGTTTCCTTCCCCTGCCCGCCCACCCGCTTTACCTCCTATAATTCACACCACAGATCAGAGGTGAAGGCAGCTCATGTAGTCCAGTAAGCACTGCCGTATACAGGAAGCGATCGGTGTACTTCCTGGATATAATGAGCTGCCTTTCAACGCTGATCTGTGGTGTGGATTATGCAGGGCTCAAGCCGCAGGGGGATCAGACTTTCTTTTGGAGGGGGCCCGGGAGCAGACAAGGTAAAGCGAGCGGCTGGGCAACTGAGCAAGTGTGTGTGTGTGTGTGTGTGTGTGTGTGTGTGTGTGTGTGTGTGTGTGTGTGTGTGTGTGTGTGTGTGTGTGTGTGTGTGTGTGTGTGTGTGGTGTCCAGCGCCACCAGGGCTTATTTACAGGGGAGGGCTTACATTTGGAGATGGTAATTTACCAAATCTTCCATACAAATCCCTTTTGCTTCTTGTCAGGCCCTCTAAACCTTAGTTTATGGCCCTTGTTTCAAAATAGAGCATATAGAAGTATAGTTATTTGCTTAAATGTATTGTCCTAACTATGTAATACTTTACATTTCTTTTCAGGTGATGGTCCAATGTACAGAGATATACTGATCAATTGCGGTGTGGTACCTCCACTTTTATCCTTAGTGGCACCACAGACACCGGTACTTTTTTTTCTAGTTATTAATCACCTTATTAAAATACATCAAAGGAAATGTGAAGTTACAAAAAAGTGTGATAATTGCCTATGGACAGGGAAGACACTGGTTCCTAGAGCCTGCCTTAGCAATATAATTTCAAATCCGAGCCGGGTCTAGACAGGCACATATGAGGGGGCAGTCAGAAATGTGAAGGGGGCATCATGTCTGAGAACCTTTTTTGTTAGATACGGTAGTGCGGTGTGCGAAGCGGGCGTGGTCATAATGTCATGTGGGAGGGGCTAACTATAATGCAGTTATACCAGCTAATGTAGTTGTAGTAGTAGTAGTAGTAGCATAAATTTTTTTTAAATCCACATGAGACAGTGTTTTCCCAGTAAATGCATGTAATGAGACAGCGTTTCACCAGTAAATGCACGAGGACAGAGAGCCAGTGTCCCCAGTATATGTAGCCAGGTCTAAAGCTGTCCCCAGTATATGTAGCCAGGCGTATAGCTGTCCCCAGTATGTGTAGCCAGGTGTATAATTGTCCCCAATATATGTAGTCAGGTCTATAGGTGTCCTCAGTATATGTAGCCAGGTGTATAGCTGTTCCCAGTATAATATGTAGCCAGGTGTATAGCTGTCCCCAGTATATGTAGCCTGGTCTATAGGTGTTCCCAGTATAATATGTAGCCAGGTGCATAGGTGGCCCCAGTATAGGTAGGCAGGACTTGCTGTGTCCCCAGTATAGCCAGGTGTATAATTGTCCCCAGGAGGGGTGGCAGAGAAGAGGGAGCAATAGGCACAACGGTAGAGAAGGGGGGACGTTTCTCCCCCCCTTCCATCACCCGGGGCTCCCCCCTCCAGATATGAGCGGCTGGCGGCATCCGAACACTTCCTATTCCGGTGTGTAGGGAGATCTGTGCACTGCTACTCTGGTCTAGTCAGTGGCGTCACTAGACTAGAGTTGGGCGAACTGTTAGCGCAACTGCAGCCGAACTGTTCGGCTGCCCAACCTGTCATGTGGCTGTGGCTCTTACTACTTCCGGGTCGCAATGACCCGGAGTAGTACGTCTGCGCTGGCTCGGCGGAGCGCGTCCTAGATCGCGCTCCCGTTGCCGGGCACTCTCTGCGCATGTGTGTCACGAATGATGTTTACTGATATACATTCGTGAGAGGAATCATTGCTGAATTGGTGGATCCTGGACAGACTGTTGCTTCCTGATGTCCTACCAAAGCGTTGATACAACCTTATAATGTGGGTTGTCACCAGCTGGTAAGCCTCTTTCCTTTTTTGGGTATCCATGATTGCAGAGCTGTGCCGTGAACCCAATATTTATTGTGGTGGAGATTTGCCTGCTTTTATCCTTTGTTGAAGACTCGTCTTTTGTGTTTGGACTCTGCGCTGAGCATATATAATTTATCTGTTTGTGAACTCTGGACATCGTTCTTCTCTCAGCAGCGGCCACTTTGTTTCCTTGGCGCTGATACACATATGCAAACTTGTTTAAAGAGAACCTGTACTGACTAAAAATATTTAAAATAAACACATGAGGTAACTTCAAATGAACATTTCATAGTTACCTCACCGCCAGTTCCTCTCAGAAGCTCATCATTTTCTTCTTACACTGATCCCTTCCAGTTCTGACAACATTGCTGTCAGTTGTAGCTGAGAGGAGAACTGATGTGTCCATGTTTCCCCATTGCTCAAGTGGGCGATGTTACAGTTTAACTGTGTGCTGACCAGAAAGCTGTTATGGGGTAATGGCCATTTTCAAAATGAAGGACGGAGAATTCCATTGATCACAGAGGACAAACAGGATGCAGGAGAGGAAAAATAGATTGAGGAGTAGACTACACAGGAGCCGAGTATGACCTGTGTATGTTTGTTTTGACTTTTAATGTTCAGTTCAGGTTTTCTTTAAGACTCTTAGGCTGCATTTCCACTTGTGCGATGCGGAATCGCCGGGAAATCACCGCAGACGAAATCGCATGCAAGTGCGATTTTGCATGAGTTTTTCCCGCGATTTCACATGCGATTTCGCATAGGGTAGTAGGTGGGTGATTTGAACCATGTCACTGCCTGTGTAAATTAACATTCTCTCCTATGCGAAATCGCGGGGAAAAACTCATGCCAAAACCGCATGCGATTTCCCTATTAGATACATTGTATGCGATTCGCTTAGCGGTGTGTGGGGAGCGAATTCTGACGGCTCTGCCGTGCAGATTTTCCCTGCACACAAAAACGCTCCGCACAACGCACAAGTGGAAACAGGCCCATCCACTTGTATTGGCTGTGCGAATCCGCATGCGGACAACGCATGCGGATTCGCTATAGTGGAAATGAGCCCTCAATTGCTGTGGCAAAATGGAGATAATTGTTTTAAGTACAGTTTAGTTCTGTTCAAGCCTAGCCAGTTTTAGGAAATTCATAGCTGTTAGCATATTGATTTGCCTTTACATTTTTAGATTGGCTTTCTCCGGAACATCACATGGACATTGTCTAACCTTTGTCGAAATAAAAACCCATACCCACCCGTTGGGGCTGTACAACAAATCCTGCCAGTACTGACACAGTTTCTCCACCATGAAGACAAAGAAATCTTATCTGATACTTGTTGGGCAATGTCCTACCTCACAGATGGCTCCAATGATAGGATTGATGTTGTTATTAAAACAGGAGTAGTGGACAGACTAGTTCAGCTAATGCACAGCCAAGAACTTAGCATTTTGGTAAGTAATTTTACAGGTATCCCATTCATCTTGCGTGCATCCTAGCAAATTTGTCATGTTAATGTCTGTGTTCTTTAGAAAGTACTTTGGGCAATTTTACATGTGTTTCTCAGGGTTCAATTCATATAATTGTTACCATACATCCATAACTAAAATGCAACAATGATGAGATTGCTGTATCTCTAGTTTCATATTACATCTTATGAGGTTGCATGATGTGCAGCCATTGGAACTAAAGGCTCACAGAGTGGATTTGTATTTTCCAGAGAATGAACTATTATGTATATAGCAATGAAAGTGTAAAAACAGTACAGTATCTTAATAGTTTGCAGCCTTCAAAATACATCAGTTGACTACACTGACTTTAAGACTGCTCTACATAGCAGTGGGAAACCTTTTTGGTTAGAGAGAACTGGCACTGCCATTCAAATTTTTATTGAAAAGATATTAAAATCACTTAGTGCTTGGTTAGTTTTCCTTGTGTCAACTATTTCTTTATTTGGGTATAATCTTAGTTTTTTGGCTGAGGAACCCAACTAAATGCCCTGGAGTTTAATTCAAACTTGGTCACAATCCAAATGTCACAATTTCAATGCACAGTTAAAGGGACTCCGAGCAGTGCAGAAACTATGGAAAGATGCATATCATTTTAAAGCTCTCTTTCTCCTCTTTCCAATGATATATAAATCGCCACCTTACGCCTTTTAGTTTTCGCTATTTTCGCAATTTAAATTGCCACGGCCGTGATTTTGATCACGAAAATAGAGAAAACTAAAAGGCGTAGGGCGACTATTTAGGTGTCGCCAGAAAGAGGAGAAAGAGAGCTTTAAAATGATATCCATCTTTCCATAGTTACATTGTATTACACAGGGCGACTTTTTCTGCTGAATGGAGCTGCTGACTTTTTAGGAAAAGTCGCCCTGTGTAATACAATGTAACTATTGAAAGATGGATATCATTTTAAAGCTCTCTTTCTCCTCTTTCTGGCGACGCCTAAATAGTCTCCCTACGCCTTTTAGTTTTCTCTACTTTTGCGATCAAAATCGCGGCTGTGGCAATTTCAATCACGAAAATAGCGAAAACTAAAAGGCGTAGGGCGGTAGTTTATATATCATTGGAAAGAGGAGAAAAAGAGCTTTAAAATGATAGGCATCTTTCCATAGTTTTTGCACTGCTCGGAGTCCCTTTAAAGGGAATGTATCCAATACTGAAAGGCAACATTTGTTGGTTAAATCAAGATGGTATAGAAAATATTAAATTGTAATCCTATATAATAAAACCCCTGTGTCTTTGCGTCCTGTCCCTGTGCGTGTGTCCCTGCTTCCAGTCTTGAGTCTGTCAGAGAACCTCATTGCATTGTGGGAAATATCAGCTTTTTCCAACTGCCAAGCAAGCAACATCTCCCTGTGGACATATACTTTGGACAGTGGAGGGAGACTGGTGAGCAGGACGCATCGGTATGCGCGTTGCCGAGGTTTAGCGGCTGTGGCCTAGTGCCCGGTTTTTAACGGGCGGGCCTTTTTACTAGTTACTTAGAACCGTTTATACAATACTGTAACATTTAAAGTGACACTGGAGCAGAAAAAAGATGAATTGTATGTGTAGTACAGATAATTAGTAAAACATTATAAGTCTCGTTTTTTTTCCGTTTTATATAGCTTTTTTTTTTTTTTTATAACCTTGCATCATTTTCTCATATTTGCAATTACAAACCACTCTGTATTTTAACTATGAAACTGAGCAGAGCTAAATGACCCTTTGCACTCCCTTACAGTAAAACCTTGAGTGGCCTCTCACTGTTTCTTTGATTTATAAGTGCTTCAAAAAATTTGACTGTCTCTGATCCAAGTTGGGTCGAAGAGCTCAGAGTAGCTATTTTGCATAGATAACTGAAGTCTCTTAACTCGTCCTGTACTGGAAGTATGAGACTGTTGTTTGTTTACTTAATGTGCTATGTTTTAGCTGCTGTACTACACATACAATTCATTATATCATACGTTTATTTTCACTTCAGACTCCCTTTAACAAAATCTGTAAAACAGTATTGTATATTTTGTACATGAAGACCACTTTGTATCTCTGAAACACTGTAACCCGAGTCATTTGGAAGTAAGGACTACCGGTATCTCTGTATATCATTTTTTGTTAGCTCAGAGATGACTTGATACTTATTAGAATCCCTGGACAAAAACACTAACTTGTGATATGCCAGTAAGCAGTATTTGTTAATCCCCTACTGCCAAACCTAGTGTGGAAAAGTAATTTCTATTTGAAGTACAAAATTGTTCAAAGTATCATTAAGTAGGATACATGTAAATCTTTTCTATACTATTTCAAATCATAGGTTTACAGCGGTTGTGTAATTAGTGAGCTCAGTCAAACCAGAATTGCAAAGTAACCCTTGACCTTTAAATAAAACATAACTTTTTTTTTTTTATTGGATTGAGAACATAAGGCTGGTAGTGCAATTGGGCAAAGTGTATGAACAAAAGATGTTTTTCTTTTCCCAGAAGGAGGAAAGGTCCCAAACCAACACCACTAAAGAAATGTATGCCGCCAACTATAGGTTAAAAATGCAAATAGTTCATCCCTAGACCATACAATTATTGTGCAGATCTGTAGCAATCTGAGATTAATGCACAGTAGACATAATTGGAAAAGTAATCCTGAGTGGTTCTCTGAGGGACCCTGAAAAAGGATTGTACCAGAGCTCCAACCACTGACAGTCATAGCACCAGGGAGTCACCCAGCATACACCCGGATCCCACAGGGGTGTGCAGTCAGAAGCAAAGAGTAGAAAAAGCTGGGCCTTTGTCAAAGGCCTGTGTGCCAAAACATTGTGCTCTTTGTGGCTATGCACTAACCGAATACAATGAGTACCAGGGAATAACTTGTGGCAAACACTCAAGTCCAGAAGGACATAGCCCTATAGGTACATCTCTAAAAGCGTATAACTTTAATATATAGCTACATAAAATGGTAGTAAAAATTGAGGTTCCACTGTTGTGGGTACTCTCTTGTGGGGGTATCAAATGATTCACCACGTCAGATTGGGGGGGGGTCGTTGCTTATCCCCCTGGACACAGGAAAATGCTGCCAGTTCCAGGTGTAGCTATCCCCCAGCTAGACTGATGCCTCCACAATGTATATGGATATGCAGTGAGGATTAGTAGACCACTACCCGCTGTTCAGTGTATCAGAACAGAATGGTGTGGACACCTATAGTTTAGTCCCCCTGCAATCCATATTATGATGGGTGGGTATTACATAGAGAAATTAGTGCGCGGTGCTGTACATGGACTTTAACATGAGCATGTTTCACCCAAAGGCTTCATCAGAAAGTGCATAATACATATATACAGTGGCTTAAAGAACCAAACACCCCATATTTACAAAGATATATACAAAAGAACCCCCATCATAAATAGCCCCAGTCAGAGCTGAAGTGCCATGTTTGGCCCAGCCATATATAGATGGAGGAGGGGGAGGGATGAAAAAGGACGGGGTAGGTGGGGGTGTGTAAGCCACCTCCCACCTGTATTCATAAACCTGTTCCAGGGTTGCCCCATCCAAAGTATATAAAAGGATATGTGTCCTACCTATATAGATGCCACAGTGGCCGTCATCTGTATAAGGAGTTTCCATGTATAGATAAATGTCGCCGCCCATAGGTACTGCACCATCCAGGATTGTGGGCAGAGATGCAGGGGGTGGGGGCATACTCGCCCTCATGCTTTGGATTGGTTCCATAATATATTCAAACGACCGGCATACTTTACCGGTAGACTGATTGCTGGGCTAATTGAGCGGGGATGACGTCACATCCTCCCGCTCCGCCCGACCCTTTCCTGTGTAAGCGGCTGGGACGCAATGTCCTGTGACGACGTTGCTGGGTTGCTAGGCAACCCTGTCTGTATACAGTGTATGGACGGAATCTCTTTAGTATCGAAGCGGCAGAGGTGGCATTCTCAAAGTGCCATTTGTAGGGACATTGTGGATATGCATTTTGTTATTCACAATAGAAACCTGTGTGTCCACTACTATAACTAGACATATATGATACACTCTCATGATTATATGTCGCATGTCTGTATGGTCAATGGTCGCCCACATGAAGTGAGAGCTAGGTGTGGATGTATTATGAAATAAATGAGGGTATACAAATAGATTATAAATTATAAAATACCTGCCCTTCTAGAAACAGATATGGGATAGGGTCACATGGATTACTATAGGGATCCCATAGGTCAGAGAAAGCATGCCAAATTGAAGTCCTCGTTTAGACCCCTTGGAGCGATTGTGTCCAATCTGAAGATCCATTGTGACTCGATTTGGGTAAGTTTGCGATCGAAATCTCCACCCCTGATCCCCTTCTTCCAGCACTGAATGCCCCAGAAAGAGATGTTGAATCTCTCAGTGGCATGAATGTTATTCATATGCTTCGCTATAGATGTCTCTCTCCTGTGCTTTATATCTCCAATGTGTTCCAATACCCGATCTTTCAATTGTCTTGTGGTTTTACCCACATACCAGAGGTTGCATGGACACCTAGCTCCATACACTACACCTCGCGTGTCACAATTGATAAATGATCTAATGTCAAAAATACGACCGTTATGAGGTGCCATGAATTGTTTCACTGTGGGCATATATCTGCAGGCCTTGCATTTCCCACATCTAAATGATCCATTGGGTTTACTCGGTAACCAGGTCCAGGACCTGGACTTGAGTGTTTGCTATTTGTGGCTATGTTACCACTAATTAATGTGGATCCGAGAATACATTTTTACGCATTGCATAATAGTTTATAGGCATTCCTCAAGCCAAACACTTTTAATTCCCTATAAACTAAACAAGCCTTGCCCACAGCTTTTCAGAGAGCCTTGGCACTCAGTCCCAGGTAGCAAGGGCTTATGGGGAGCTCAGTCCGGGCAGAAGGTTACTAGCCAGAGACTTCAGGAGGAGGAGAGGAGTCAAGTTTTCACAGGCTGAGGGCTGGAGATGCTATCAGCTTGCCTGTGTGTTGTGTGACAAACAGAACATGGCCACTCTCATTGTATCACAGGAATAAATAATGATAAACTGTTGAAGCTGTTTGCAGCTAAATTTTCTGTGTAAACCAATCTAAACTTTAGATAAGATATAGACAAGTCACTTGTTATAGATAGTTTATCATATAGAATCCATGGATGGATCTAGACCAAGTTGCGCCTGGGGCAAGGTCAGGTTGTGGCGCCTAAGCTGCCATTCGCCATCCAGTTTTGGCGCCTAAAGGTCAGGTTTTGGTGCCTAAACTGCCATTCCCCATCCAAATTTTGCCGCCTTTTTAAGAATTCAACAAACTGCGCCTGGGGCAAGAGCGGGTCTGCCCCCCCCCCCCCCCCCCCCAGATCCGTCCCTGATCGGATCTACTGCTAATATTACAAAACCCAGGTGGAGACCCAGCTTTTTTCTTCTTTGCTCCCCAGAGGGACCCCACCAGGATAAAACCCGAGTTTCATAGTGAACAAGAAAGTGCAGTACAAAAAGAAATTTATCAATACATAAACAAATGACTGTTCCTGTCTGGCAGGTAAATGTGAAAAAGTGCCTGGTTCTGAAGTAAATGTGAAAAGTGCACCATGCAGTGAAAAAAAAAAAGTATGTGCAAAAATCCTACAATTAAGTTAATAAAAAGATGACCTAATGAACACTAGAGATGGCCCGAACCTCCGATTTTAGGTTTGCGAACCTCCGCAAGCGTTCGCAAACTTGCAAACTTTTGCGAACCGCAATAGACTTCAATGGGGAGGTGAACTTTGAAAACTAGAAACATTTATGCTGGCCACAAAAGTGATGGAAAAGATGTTTCAAGGGGTCTAACATCTGAGTTTTTGCATGGATGAGTGGGATAGATGCCAAAAGTTCCGGGGAAAAATCGGGATTTGACGCAAAGCAGCGTTTTAAGGGCAGAAATCACATTGCATACTAAATTGAAAGCCTAAAGTGCTTTAAAACAGCTTGCATGTGTATGCATCAATCAGGGAGTGTAATTAGAGTACTGCTTCACACTGACACACCAAACTCACTGTGTAACGCACCGCAAACAGCTGTTTGTGTAGTGCTGGACTGGTGCGCACCATGGTGAGAGTGCAGGCTGTGGCGGTTTCAAGCCCATATGGTCGCTGGGCTGTGGTAGCTCAATGATAGAACAGTGACTGTCCAGCTGATTGAATTTGGTCTGTCCACAATGAAGCAACGACCTTATTATCTTGGGTGTGACCCCCCTCCCCCCCCCCCCCCGAGACACTCATACAGCCGGTGGTCATTGCTTCATTGTGATACGCAAGCCCCTTCACTGCGGCAAGGTAACGATCATGAAGGGGAATTGGCACATATAAAATTAGGCAGGCATGTACACGCACCAGAAAAATTGTAGCGAAATTCAGGAATCTGCCTGGATTACCCCTGTTGATGGTGGCAGTGTGGGGACGACTTAGTCTTGGGTCAGACAGTCACACTGCGTTCAGGCTGAGATGCTGTGTGTGGGGACTGACTTAGTCTTCAGGCGGGCAGTAGCCCTCCGGGATCCATGCCTTATTCATTTTCATAAAGGTGAGGTACTGAACACTTTTGTGACTTAGGCGACTTTTCTCTTCTCAGTGACAATGCCTCCAGCTGAGCTGAAGGTACTTTCTGACAGGACGCTTGAGGCAGGGCTAGACAGAAGTTAAATGACAAATTGTCACAGCTCTGGCCACAGGTCAAGGCTGCGCACCCAGTAGTCAATCGCTCCTCATGCGGTCGATGGTTCTTTCTCTACCATTGTAGAGCATACGGCCGGGGAGTCTGTTTTTTAATTTCGGTCTGGAGTTAGAGCCTGAGAAACGGCTACCACCACACATCCAAGGAAGGCAGCAGGCATGGCATGCAAGTCCTGAGGTAGGAATAAAAATTAAGAATATAGGACTTTCAAGGCCCTGCTATATATGAGCCAAATCAATTTTAAATCCTTTAACGAGAATCTGTTATGGAGGGCAAGTCTGCCATCCATTCAAGTGAAAGGTATGCACTGACTGCCAGGTATAATACAATGTGCAGTCACAGATGCAGTGAAAAGTATGCAGTGACTGGTATTACAATACAATGTGCAGCTGTCACACAGGTGCAGTTAACAGGTATGCTCAGAGTGGTATATTACACAGCGTGCGGTCACACAGGTACTGTGAACAATTATGCAATGACTGGTATTACAAATGTGCACCTGTCACACACGGGTACCGGACAGGCACAGTGACACTGCGTGTGCTCACGTAGGTAGGTGGGTGCACTGTGAACAAGTAGTTATATGCAGTGATGGGTTTTACAAATTTGCACCTGGCACAGTAGTAATTACCACCAAGGGGCCAAAGGCCAGCTGCGAATGACTGACAGGGCTGTATATAATGTAACAAAAAAAAATAGATCACAAGAACAAAGATTAGCTCTCAAAAGAGCTGTTGAGGGGTGTTTTTTTAGCAATAAGAATCAGCAAGGAGCAAGCTAAAAAGCCTACAAGAGCCTAACTAAGCTTTCCCTATGAGTCGGCAGCAGCTCTCCCTTCTCTAATTACTGCAGGCACACTAGTGAGTCCAATGCCTGACGCTGCCTGCCTTTTATAAGGGGGGTGGGGCTCCAGGAGGGAGTGTAGCCTGATTGGCTACAATGTGCCTGCTGACTGTGATGTAGAGGGTCAAAGTTGACCCTAATGATGCACTATGGGGGCGAATCTAACTTCTTGAAAACTTCGTGGTTCTCCGCGAACCACAGAAGTTGGCCGGGAACCGTTCGCCGGCGAACCGTTCGGGCCATCTCACCGTTCGGGCCATCTCTAATTAACACGAAGTACCAATGGAACAGCCTATAGGGAAAAGGAACAGAGTGAAAGTGCTAAAGTGAGCTAGCAGCATGATTAAGAACCAGAGTCTGGTGTAAGTACAGCCAAACTATTCCACTGTGCAGTGATCGGAAGGGATGGCCCGGCATGCACTGGGACTATGCCGCTTTAAAAGAGCCCGAGTGTTGGTGCAGTGCAATGCACTCTGTAAGGGGAGAGAGGCTGGTTACTTGACCAAAAATGCGCAATCGGCAGCCCCCTTGCATTGAAATAACAATTTCATGACAAATGTACATTCGGTATATGGAGAGTTTCATACCTGAATGTTACCAGTATATTCCATAATGAGAGCATGTGTAATAGCCCTCCTATGCCAGAAATGAAGTTGTCCTTTTTCGGTATTGAGGGTAGTACATCACATCAGTATTGAGAAGTCTGTAATAGGAACAGCAAACGAGAAATGTTAAAGAGAAACTGTAACCAAAAATTGAACTTTATCCCAATCAGTAGCTGATACCCCCTTTCCCATGAGAAATCTTTTCCTGTTCTCAAACTGATAATTCTGACATCACACTGTGCATCACAATGCAACAAGGCTCCCACAGAGCCTTGTTGCATTGTGGGAAACTGCCAAAAATACATCATCTCTTTCCACAGACATCACCTGCCAGCAATAAAGATGTCGCCATAGGATACATGTCAGAATGTAAATCAGGGAGAGGAAAGATTTTACAATGGGCAAACACTGACTAAATCCTTTATAAAATATTGTAAAAATTAAGCACTTTTTTCATTGCATCATTTTTACTGGAGTTCCTCTCTAATTTCTCAAATATATGAGACAGCCATGAAGTAACCCATATAAAATTGGGCAGAGTGACATACATACAACCTATATAAATGGAGTTTTAAGAATCGTCAGTTCGCCTTCTTATAGGGATTGTGACAATTGTGTACAGCCAGGCCCGGATTTCTGGCAAGGTCACAGAGGCCATGGCCTAGGGCGATAAAAATTAGCAGGGCGCAGGACTTGGAGAGATAAGAGGTCACATGTCAAAGTAAATCACCACTCCTGCTTTGCTCTGGTCTGCCTGAATTCCAGAGATCCCTGCATCTCTCTTACTTGTGCAAAGTGTGTGTTATGGCAGTCAGCATCTGCTGTTACCTGTATGATAAGAGGGGACAAACAATCTGCTGTGAGAAGAAAAATATATGGTCTCAAGTAGCAGAACTCTTGAGTTCCGATTAGTTTTTCTCATGCAGCACGCATTCACGGGCAGGAATTAGCAGCTCTCCCCCTCCCTGACTGATGTTGGTTTATTACTAGCAGGTCAGTGCTGTTAAAGACCTCAGATCTGTTGAATTTATGGCTTTTTTTTTCCTCCTAGAGAATGCCAACAACATTCTTTCTACAGTTTAAATCTTTCCTGGCTTTTTTTGCCAGCAAAGTACTGTATTAGCCATCAGTGAAAGCAGGATGTTTTGAAACAGAATGACAACTGTGTTACATTTATTTATATTTACAAAACAATCAATGCATCTCCTGCTGACTGTATATATAACTGTATGTCCTAACATCTTGTACACAGTAACACAGTCTGAAGACGGCTCATTAACCAAAGGCTCACTGTTTTTCTTTTGGTTAGCCAATAAAAAGTGTTGTTCTGTTACAAAACTTCCTGCTGACTGATTTTAAAATCTGTCTTAAAGAGGAACTGTAACATGAAAATATCCCCTGGGGGGTACTCACCTCGGGTGGGGGAAGCCTCCGGATCCTAATGAGGCTTCCCACGCCGTCCTCCATCCGTCAGGGGTCTCGCTGCAGCCCTCCGTGGAGTCCGGGCAGTGGTGACGTCAATATTTACCTTCCTGGCTCCTGCGCAGGCGCTCTGACGGCTGTCGGCTCCGAACTACACGGAAATACCCGATCGCCGTCGGGTCTGCTCTACTGTGCAGGCGCAAGTTTCCTGCGCCTGCGCAGTAGAGCGGACCCGAATGAGATCGGGTATTTCCGTGTAGTTCGGAACGGAAAGCCGCCACAGCGCCCCCGCTGGAGCCAGCAAAGGTAAATATTGAACTGACAGTCGACAGTCGCCGGCTGTTCGGAGGGCTGCGGCGAGACCCCCGTGGGACAGAGGACGGCGTGGGAAGCCTCATTAGGATCCGGAGGCTTCCCCCACCCGAGGTGAGTACCCCCCAGGGGATCTTTTTAATGTTACAGAGTCTCTTTAAGTGCTAAATTGTCACTGTGTAAAGTACACCTGAGCTTATGCTGGGTACACACAATGCAATTTTCTGACAGCTTCACTGTCAGATCGACTATTTCCAACATGTCCGATCTGCTTTCCAATCAATTTTCTGAATGATTTTTCATGGAAGTGAAAAGTAAATTGATCGAAAAATTGAAATTAGATCAGACATGATGGAATCAATCGACCTGACAGTAAATCTGTCAGGAAATTGCATCATGTGTACCTAGCATTACACTACATCTATGCCAGCGTGTGTAGTGTCGGATCCTACTTACCTGTTCTCTGGTTTGGATGGGCTTCTCTGCATTGTGCTACACTGTCCCCTATTTGTAGCTCTGACGGCAGCAAGTAGCACAGAGGACAAAGAAGCAGCGCTGTCCACTGGGGCTCCTTGTGATTTTGCACTCCTGTATGCATGTGCACAGGAGCCGAGGGAGTGTTATGGGTATGTGTACTTGACAAGTGCTGCTGAGTGCTCATACATGAGCATCATTTCTGAAGTATGCAAGCCCAACACACTATCGCCTGCTGTGCATGCAGACAGGAGCGCAAAATTACATGGAGTGGACAGAGCATGCACTGCTTCTTTGTTGAATGGGGCAAAGCAGCAAAACAGAGGGGGGCCCGTTCAAACTAGTCAGAGTTGGACAGAATGGGGGGGGGGGGGGGGCGGTTGGTGACAGCCGGCCTAGGGCGCTGGAAAGTACAAATCCGGCCCTGTGTACAGCTGCAACATTATTCCATCCAGACATGCGCTTTCATATCTTGCATTCAACATTCACTTTTCATACATGTCACTCATTCCATGGGTACCTGTTTTTATATAAAACCTATAAACCAGGGCTTCACAACCCTGTCCTGAAGTACTACCAACATGTTTTGTGCTACTCTGAAGCCAATCCCTGACTGCGATAGACTTCATACAGCAGAAATAAATGCGCTGGCACTATCTGTATTTTAAGCTCTTTTATTCAGTCATGTCACATGTATAAAGCCGTGACGTTTCGGCGTAACCTCCTTTATCAAGTGTGTGAAAGACCGACATATATGCGTATTCACACGTTCCATTTATATCCTCACTCTAATACAGCAAATCATCTACCTATGTTTGAATTATCCAATCATTTTCCATCGATACATTTGCGGACCAGGTGGGGAACTGAAGCTGCAGAGAAGGAGCCAATCGCTGTCTACCAAGAACCTTGTGACCAACCAGGAAGTGCAGGAGGAAAAGGCGTGACTTCTCCGTTAGGCATTATTAAACATTGGTTACTGTTTGTGCAGTCTCCCTCTGTGGCTGAATTACAAAACCCTCCACTAATGTCGTACAAGAGACCACCCACACTTTGAGACCGATTGACACATGCAGAGATGAGAACTCTGGTCAGACCACCAGAGTCCTCACGTAGAGGCACTTTTCCATGTTTAAACTGTGTCCACTGTAATTCTATAATTAGAAGTCCCTACTTTGTTTATCCTCTAACTGGCAAACGGTATGACATCCGTGGCTGCTACACATGTGATTCGTAATATATAGTATATCTATTAAAATGTCCATGTAGATTAATTTATTTGGGACAGACGACCACCAAATTTAAGGTGCGTCTGTCCTCTCATAAACATGTCAGAAACACTCCATGAGGATGGTATGAGGGCCGACGTCCACAGGTGGTGACTGTGCTTACAGCCCAACACTGTGTGGGAAGTTTGGCATTTGCCAGAGAACACCAAGATTGGCAAATTCGCCACTGGTGCTCTTAACAGATGAAAGCAGGTTCACACTGAGCACATGTGGATAGCTGTGACAGTCTGGAGATGCCGGGGAGAATGTTCTGCCTACAACATCCTCCAGCATGACTGGTTTGGCAGTGGGTCAGTAATGGTGTGGGGTGGTATTTTCTTTTGTTACATGTATGCCTCTCTGCATACTTTCTTCACTTTGCTCACATTTTCATATGTTGACTTCTGTCCTTTATTTTGCTACTTCCTCACTCACTGTCGAATATTGACTGTTGGCACAGTGATGGCAGTTTCCTGACTAGACTATTTAGGTTCTGCTCCTGGGCGGCTGTTTGTAAGAAAGTGATCATGCATGTACAAATTGCTCTAGTGTAGAGGTTCTACATCCATTTAGACAGGGCCTCACTGAGGACAGTCTTCTTCCCTTCTCACTTTCCAACATATCTAAATGGCTTTTTAATGCTTTAAGCTTCCTACTGTTCCCCACCTCTTACTTGCATTTTGGCTGAGTACTTTGCCTTTTTTTTAAGATTAAACCAACATTAGAAACGGATATTATCCAACTCATGCACCTTAGCAACACAATTGCTCACATTTATTCTTATAAAACACCAAAATAAAAACATAAAATTCCATAAAATTGTGTTCATAGAATAGACCTCTCTCTCAATACTATCCAAGAAACGCCTTGGGTCTTCAAAAATCCTACCAATAAACGTAATGAACAGTCCTTTTAAGCAGGCCTAGTAATCTAAAAATGAGCACAAAATGCTTCTAAAGTTCAGAGTTTATCCACACGTGCTCTTTAAAAATATTGCACTTGAAAGTATTGCACCAGTATGGAACCATATATTCTGCACAGGCTCAAATAGTTAAACTTGCATCAATATAGCATCAATGAATCAAGGCAGGTTAAATCGCTGACATTCCTAGTCCCCGCCGAGTCGCCGACATATGAGCAGTTTCACCTGTCTATTTTTACGTTGGGGGTGAGTAACCTGCATACTCAATGCAGCCAATTTCTAATACTTGGTTTGTTCAAGCGCCCAACATACACATACAACATTAGAAACAGCCTAGCCCTTGCAGACATACCGGAGTTTCCACTTGCTTCCTTGACAGATCACAAGAAGATTGCCTTGTCTATTCAAGGGCCAGGAAGCACAGCATAGAATTTAAAAGGACTTTTCCTTACACCATAGCTCAGTGCTTTTCTTTTCCCTTGGGATTGACTGCCCCAATTTTCTGGGTCCTGCCGGGAGGCCCAAGTGTAAATGTTGAATTTGGATCACCTGTTGGGGTGGAAGCTTAGTCTGTGGATCCCCATTCCTCATAGCCAGTATTGTGGTTGTGTGGGGTTGAGGCGCTGCAGCTGTCTTCCGGGAACAGATGCCCGGGGATGTATGTCTCAGAGCTGGTGTGACATGGTTTCCAGTGGAAATTATGAATCTCTGTGCTTTTTCTGGCTGGAGAGGTTGTGCACAAGGCTACTAATGTGGATGCTGGGAGGGGCTGGTAGGTTAATTAGTCCTGCCTTTATGAACATGATCCTTTTTGATTTCTTGGCTGCTTTGCCAAGGGCAATGATCCACTCCATCAGCTGGCAGCAAAACAGGTGGGTTGTCTGCCAGCAGACTTTGTGGAGCAGGCTTAAAAGTTGGTGGTTGGTTTTTATAGGGACAATGTTTTCAATACTTCCTCCTTTACTTCAAAGCAGTTTTCTGCACTTTGATATGGGTTAAAACATCAAATAGTTTATTGGTCGTCAATAAAATTACAGCAAAGGTACATGACCATGACGAGAGCTGACACCTTTCTGACCCTCCTGGGTCCTTAGTCATAGCTAAAGTGGCCTCTGAGTACAAGCACGTAATACCTGAAATACCTGAGGCGCCTCCCTTCAATCACACCTGTAATAGTTATGGTACTGTTCTTTGAGACATACTAGAACCATGGAGAGGGGCCTTACCGCCATGCAATACAATATGTGACAATGCATAAAATTTTATTTATTGTATTTATCAAGCGCCATCATATTACACATTGTAAATCTGTATAAAAGTATACAGAGATCCAATTACCGAAGATGGTAGTCAGAGTAATGTACAGCCCATTAACATATTGACTGTAAAAAGCCATACAGGACTGAGCAATTGTGCTATAAAGAGGAATTCCACTAGATAGGCGGAAAGGGATGCTAGGAATAATATATCATAATTAAATCTATTACTAATCTGGAACTTTTTTTCTCATATGAAAATGCAACGTTTACTGGATACCCAAAATACCATCTATGATTAAGGCCTAAGAGTTCCCTAGTCACCAAATTGTATATAAACTACACCTCATGCTCCAACCTCCTTTGGAAGTCCACCCCCTCTAGAATTGAGGTGCACTCTCTCCAGACTTTGAAAATTGGATCATATAGCCACCATGGCATGAAGTCCACAAAGTTACTGCAGCGGTGATTTTGGTTTTGTGCTCTTAAAGGGAGGCAGAACTGTTTGAGGAGTCTTCTGCCCAGGAAGAAGCAGTAGTGTTGTACCATGTTGGCCATCAGTAAAAGCAAGGAGTTTTGAATCAGTATGATACAATTTATTGGCTAACGTAGAGAAGAAACAACTCCTAAAAGCTCCACACGGAAATTTTAATTCCTTCCAGACCAGTTGGAAGAAATAACTGTACCTCCATTAACCGACCGCAAAACCGATCATCTATTCCGCACTTGCGACTCTCTCTCTCTGATGCAGCATAGATTCTGCACCATGGCTTTCTGTGGTCCCGAGCCTATCCCTACTCTCTGCGGCCGCAGACTCTATTTTCATGTGACAGCAGAGCTTCCTCCTATGGCTAAGGAACCAGTTTCCACTTGCCTCCATGACAGGTCAACCATGAGATTACCACCTCCCATCACCTAGACAGGACGAGCAGAATGCAATTTAAATACTACCTCCTGGGGCATGGCTATGCATGCAGCTTCAGGGAGCAAACTAGAATGTTGTTCTAATGCTGAAAAGGTAGCTAAAGTTGCAGAAGGCTCTACCCTCTCCCAATCTCCAGAAACCTACACTGTTTGGCAGGCTGCCTTGGTTACTTTAGCAGATAAGCTGACTAGTATATCCCATAGGACCCTTAAGCTTAAAGCAATCCGTGTTTATAAACAAGGGGATAGTACCAGCAAGCTCCTAAGCCCATCTTATAGGGGAAGAATGGTTAATCTCCCATATCTCCTCAATTACTGACCAAAATGGTTCAATTATTCAGTGCTGCTGTGGGACACTGTGTGCAGGAACTACTACACGGCCTTGTATGCATCCTCTGTCCAATATTCTGACTCTCCGATTTCTATCTAATGAGGCGTTAGACCAGGCACTTGATTCTATGCACACAAATAAGTCTTCAGGCACAGATGGCTTACCACTTGAATTTTTTGAAAGAGCTGTAGCACTCTGGCCTCTCGTTTATTACATTTA
Source organism: Hyperolius riggenbachi (assembly GCF_040937935.1). Lineage (NCBI taxonomy): Eukaryota > Metazoa > Chordata > Amphibia > Anura > Hyperoliidae > Hyperolius > Hyperolius riggenbachi. Next base: position 170,738,233 of record NC_090652.1, on the reverse strand, counting down.
TATCATATCCTGCAGGAAGACAAACCACTACTAAAGTCTATGGCAGAAGCGATGATTGTAATAATCCCAAAAGCAAGGAAAAGATTCCACAAAATGCCCAGGGCAGCGCACTCCCTATAGCTCTGCTAAAGGAAAATATAAATTTCTCCTAGAGCAATCTGGAAAATTGAGAGGGGGTATATATTAAGCATGGAATATGTGACTAAAACTTACATGGTATGCATTCAGAACAGTCACGTATGTGGTTGGGTTTTCCGGGTCATAAAACCATGATTAAATATGTGGAAAACTTCAAGGGGGCCGAATTTTTTTGCAAACCACTGTATGCTGTACGGTATTTTCCAGAATTTGATTGTATTTTTCAACCATTACATTGTAGACATTTTGCACAAGAATACTCTTCCGTCCTGTGTGATGTCTCTCGGCCAGTAGTTATCCCCTAGGTTGAACTTGGCTTCTAGCAGGCAATGAGCCCTGGATTGCCGATCGGTTTCCCTGGCAAGAACGCCAGCATCATCAGGGCAGGCTCATCGGAGGTTTCGCCGTGTGCTAGTGCCCACGTCTTCCCCACGTAGAAAAGCTCCACACATGCATACAAGCAGATAAATAACCCCCTCTGTTCCACAGTTAGTGTAATGTCTGGTAGTCATCGTTTTATCCCGTGCCTTCCAGACATTACACGAACTGTGGAACAGAGGTTATTGATCTGCTTGTATGCCTATGTGGAGCTTTCTATGTGGGGAAGACAGGTAGAGCCTTCAGAAGACGAATTTATGAACACTTATGGGATCAGGGAGTCCCATGACACACCAGTTGCACGACATTTTGCGTGTTGCCTAAATGCTAGTCAAGCTAAGGTTCGCTTTTTTTGGTCTAGACAGGGCGCACCAGGACCCCTGGGGGGGGGGGGGGGGGGTGACTGGGACGGCAGGCTCCTCCAATGTGAGGCCTCTTGGATATATGAACTCAGTCTTTCGGGCACCAGGCCTGAATGAAGGCATAGACTTTGCTCCATTCTTATAAGGCTCCGCATTAGGAGGTTCCTCTCCCTTGGGGGGGCCTGTCGTCCCGTTTCGTCCCCTGTGGGTCCCCTTTTGCATCCAACACAAAAACAGAATTAACATCCACTCTCCTTACCAATTAATTGTCATACGCAGCCTGGACGTCAACCATCTGGACTCTTATCCTCGGCCCGTCGTGCTGATGCGTCCCCCCTTGGGGTGGATGCCCGTGGTGGCTTACTGCCACGGGGGCCCCTGGTGACTTACCCATTCTTTTCAGCCTTGATGGAACTTAAACAACCATATATAATTTAATTTTAATTGGCCTAGCTGTCAGTTAGGATAGTTTTTTGAGTTTGTGGTTAATGATGATTTGGAAATATTAATGATTTTGGGTAAATCACTCTTTGTATATAATTTGTGATGTTATGTGAATAAACTTTAATCTTGGGGAGTTTTTTTCCCCCTTGTGTGGCTGCTATGGCCCCCAGGGGTCCAATTCTTGTGATGGCCTCACTCTGAGTGCTGGGGTGCTGTGGGCTTATCACACCGAGGGGATATATCCACACATTACTTATATGGAAATGGTTTGTTCCCGGGGATGTACATTTATGATTACCCTTATCCTTAGGTGTGTGTGGTCCCGCGGTGCCCTTGTGCTGGATTGTTTGCCGTTGTATTGGGTACCCTTGTGGTATGGCGTCAAGGCGGCCCGGGGGCATCATTTAGGGTGGCCCGTTTTAGGCTGCCTTGGGTCCACTGCTGCGAATCCACGTATTCTCCCATGGCCATTCGCCTGGCCGCGCCTGGGATTGCTCCGTTCTTGGATCCTGTTTAGGCCTTAACTGTGTGTACAGCCCAGTTAAACTTCAAAGTCCACGAGAATCGCCACTGTATTTACTCGAACTGACTGGCTCCTTCCAGCCCCACACACAGCTTACTTGGTAAGCCTCTCTGCGTCTTCTCCACTTGTTTTGCTGTGAAAGTCCTTGATAGACTGCTATGTCTAGCCTCAGCCCTTGTCTGCCTTTCTCTTCGAGACATCACTGGGTTTCACTGCACCAATTGTAAGAAACTATACGTTGGTTGCTATTGGCTACAACACTACACCTTTTTTCCGGCACCAGCAACTCCTTAAGAGCTGAAAACACGACTCATCACAGCAACAGCATAGGAGATAGAACTTCTTAGGCGTCCTCAAAGTTTAGGAGTTTATTCAGTCAACAGACAGTACATTTCATTACATCTTAGCGAATCAGATTCTGTATTAAGTCTGTTGCGTTACAGCTTCTTGATTCCATTCCTGGTTAATGGTAATCAGTCTTTATCTTCTGTCTATCTATACTAAGTTACATCTATACTGCGTATATACAGCATACAGTTAGGTAAGATGGCAAGACATAAATAAGTAAAAGGTTGAAACCAGCCATCACAGGAAGCAAAGATATAGAGAGAGCCTCTCTGCAGCCTGTCACCTGCTTTTAATACTGGTGGTCAAAGAGTTAAAGGTGACATCATCTGAGCCATACTCCGCAAGCCTACAATTGGCTCAGACCCCTCGTGGTGTCATGACACGCACAGTGGATACTGCGCATGGCCTGGAAAACCCCATGTTCCAGGCATCGGTCATCCTGTTCCGAAACAATACTGATGTTTATGCCTATGTCTGTACATCGGGTAGATAACTCTTTACTCTTGGCTGGTTCTGTGTAAGACTGAAACACCCATGTTCCAGTGTTTCTAGAAATACTGTTTGAAGGGAGACTGCACATCAAGCCTTTTAACTAACCCAGTTCAGGTAACTGAGGCCTACATATAATACTTAAATTATAACAGCTCCCTCGCCGGCCTCTCCGACCACTCCATTCTCTTGTTAATTCCCCACAGTAATCTGGCCAGTCACAGCCAGTCATGCACTTTTGGGCATGCCCAGCCTTGTGCCCTTCCTAAGGCGCTTTCTTCGAGTGCGCAGTACTGCTGCGCAGGTGCAGAACATTCCCGGCTGTGAGAGCAAGATGGTGTGCATGTGTGTTCGAGCCACACATTTGCAGAAGAGCACAGCTGACCAGATTATTGGGGGGGATTATAAGAAAACAAAGCCGCCGGAGAGGAAGGCGAGGGACCCCACGCACTTCATGGGGCTGTAGGAAGCCCCAGGTAAGCATAAATGCACCAATAAAGCCCATCTCGGGTTTCCTGTAAGCCACGTACACACTACCAACTGTTGCTCGTCGAGGTTCAGGATCTGATCCCCTTGGTTGCCATTGCTGACCAGCACTGCGCACACACGTGTCAGCTGTGTAGCGGACAATTCACTAAGTTGCTATGCGGGAGGGCAACAGGAACGGCAAGCGCACATGCATGACGTCATGTGGCAAACTGGAGCAGCGTGAATAATGGGATTGGTGTCGTTGTGGGTGAGTAGATCTGCCTGGCAGATCGCTTGCGGGTTGCCGGCTGCCGTACACACGCCTGATTTGCTGAGGTGGTCTGCCAGGCCTTGGAAAGAATGTTTTGCTTCGGAGGTCCTCAGGTCCAAAAAGGTTGGAGACCCCTGCTATAGAGCCTTCTCGCTCCTCTCCCTGTCCCCTCCATTAAGTGCTGGCTCCCCTCATTTGAATTCCACGCCACGGGGGACTTAGAAAGTCTTCGGGAGCCTAGTCCTCCCGAAGACAGGTGGCTCCATACTGCACAGGCGCGAGTGCACGAGAGGGTGTGCGCAGTATGGAGCGGGCCGTGTTCGAGAGCACTCTGGCTCCCGTAGACTTCCGAAGTGGCATAGAGAGCATTATTTGACCACAAAATGGTGAATGTTGCTACCGGGGAGCCAGCACTGGAACGGGACTGAGAGGAGCTGGAAGGCTATTTAGGACCCCAGAGCCTTCCCTCTCCTTAGGAAGTATCTGGCTGATTGATTTTAAGAAGCTAACTGCCTCCAGCTATTGGACGCTGTTACGACCCTGACATCTCAATTAGGATGTGTTCTGGGTATATGTGTGTGGAGGTGAGACTGTTAAACAGCCGCAATGCACAGTAAAGCGCTCTGTTGCTTGGATGTTTACGTTTTAACAATGTATACATATAGAGATGAGCGTAATGACTTAATTATGATTTCGCGAAATTTTGCGTAATTAGTGTAATTACGATTATGGCCGTAAGTACATAATCGTAATGAAGGATTTCGCGAAATTCCGCGTAAGCGTAATTTTCGCATTACAGTGGGTATCGCAAAATTACGTTTGCCTTGCATGCAACCGTTTGTAAGCGTAGTTACATAACGTAATTTCACAATAGTTCATATTACTGTAAGCGTTAATTTTCGCGTTACGGTGGGTATCGCGAAATTACATTTGCCTTGCATGCAAACGTTTGTAAGCGTAGTTTACACCCTTGAACTGCGCATGCTTAGTTTTTACATTAACGCGAAAAAGCGTTTATATGCGAAAATTTGTTAGCGTTCGTCTGACTACCGCTGATTCGCTTCTGATTGGCTAATGCGAACAAGTAATTTTTTTATAGCTAACAAGTAATTACGAAATTCGCGAAATTACGTTATGGTTTAACGCGAAATTACGTTATGGTTTAACGCGAAATTACGCGTTGAAAATTACGCTTACGGTATTTTCAATTACGATTTTAATGGCAATTACGCTACCATAATTTCGCATCGTAATAGCAAATTTCGCATGCGTAATTATAGTAACGCGAAATTTCGGCTCAACCCTATGTATATGCACTTCATATTATACATTATACCTTGTTTCAAATCTGTTTATTATAGTTATGGAAAACTGTTGTGTACAGAGAAGCAGATGTGATGTATAAGCTATAAGAGGGACAGTTGTTATGCCCTGCCTTTTGCAGAGGGGTTCCATCTGCTTTTAAAAAGAAAAAAAAAATCCAGCAGTGAGCATACTGCAATTTTGGTGATCCTTAAGAAGCTGCTCTAAGATTTCATAATAAAGCCAGTTCTATTTCCTCAGACACCTGCTCTCCGTGCTCTTGGAAACATAGTCACTGGAACGGACAAGCAGACCCAAGTGGCTGTAGATGCTGGAATGCTGTCAATCTTGCCTCACCTACTTCGTCATCCAAAGTCCAGTGTTCAGAGGGAGGCAGCGTGGGCTCTTAGTAACATTGCTGCAGGACCAGCTCCTCAGATTCAACAGCTTATAACATGCGGTCTTCTTAATCCACTTGTGGAACTTCTGAAGAAGGTATGTAGATGTCAGCTAACTTGGTTGAATTTCTATCAACACTGTAGTATTGCTTGTTCTTTGCAGTTCGCTCAGCCCTTCAAACGACCATCTAACTGCAGCTTGAAGGGGGTATTGGGCTTGAAGTCTGCCTGAGAAATGAGTTGTGAACCATCTATCTTCAATCCTCCTTCAGGACAACTGACCTATTTGGCCCATCTGAGGAAATGTTTAATGTGTACCCTCAGCAAATCAGTTTGTTTTTCCAGCCAGGACACAGGCAAGAATATATGCTACACTGAATGGTCACCCTTGCTTTATTGAAAAATTTACTTAATTGAAAAAATACATCTAAGTACATTTTTTTAATTTATTTTTTCCCCAGAGTGAAATTCACCATAAATTACTTTTTTTCCCCCTATGTTGCTGACTTACAGTAGTTGTCCAAACCTGTCAGATCTGACTGGGTTTGTAAAAGTCAAATTCCTCATGGATGATTCTCTGTATTAAAGAAATTCTTGTAAAGTGTCTATGCAAAGATAACGGTCAGCCTCCCCACTCCTTCACAAGTTCTGGCAATTGGACCGAATTGCCATTTATTAAGTGCTTGTTAAACAGAAAACCTATTAGGAGAAGATTAATCCAAAACTTGTTATACATGTCAGATTTTGATACCTACTGTGACAGCAACTTAAAACATGATTTATAGTGCATTTTTCTCTGGGACAAATGCACATGTTATATGTATGCATACACGTGTATTTTAAATTTCACAATTTTTTTTGCAATAGTGGTCCTTTTTAAAGGGAGTCTGAAGAGAGCATAAAAAGATTCTCACCTGAGGAGGGAAGGCTCTGGGTCCTATAGAGCATGGGTCCCCAACCTGGGGGCCGCGGCCCCCTGGGGGTCCTTGGGAAGATTTCTGGGGGGCCGCGGCTTCTCCCTCTCCCCCCGCGGCCGCCGCTCCTGTTACCTTATGAGCGGGCGGCCGCTTCCTTCCTTATATTCCTCCCGGCTCTCCTCTTCGCAGCATGTCGTATTACAGCAGCGCTTCCTGCGCGGCTGCTGTAAGGAGCCAAGGGAGCCGGGACAGCGGTTCCCATGGTAACAGTGATGCGTATCGCCGCTACAGGAAGCCGCTACCCCGCCTCCTTCCCTTCCTTACAGCAGCCGTGCAGGAAGCACTGCTGTAATACGACATGCTGCGAAGAGGAGAGCCGCGGCTGGAGGAATATAAGGAAGAAAGCGACCGCCCGCTCATAAGGTAACAGGAGCGGCGGCCGCGGGGGGGATCACCTCTGCTAGCTACACTGGGGAAGCTATACTGGGGTAATTACTGGCTACACTGGGCTAACTGTACTGGGCTAACTGTACTTGCTACACTGGGCTAACTGTACTTGCTATACTGGGCTAACTGTACTTGCTATACTGGGCTAACTGTACTTGCTATACTAGGCTAACTGTACTTGCTATACTGGGCTAACTGTACTTGCTATACTGGGCTAACTGTACTTGCTATACTGGGGTAACTATACTTGCTATACTGGGCTAACTGTACTTGCTATACTGGGGTAACTATACTAACCATATTGGGGTAACTATACTAACTAAAGTCCTTATACAGGGGCAACTGTGTTAGCTACCTATACTGGGGGCAATACCTACTTACCTATATACTACACTCAAAATCAGGTAAAAGGGGGGGGGGCTGCCACCGCCACTAACCACAACCCCCCCCCCCCCCCCCCCGGGGGCCCCAGAGAAAAGTTTGGTTGGGATAGTGGGCCCCGGGCTTAAAAAGGTTGGGGACCCCTGCTATAGAGCCTTCCTGTTCCTTCTATGGTCCCCGCGTTTCAGTGCTGGATGCCCCGTTAGCAGTCTCCGACAGATGGGTCGGATACTGCTCACTTCCACCGCTGTGGGAGGCTTCGGCAATATTTGGTAGCCAGAGTGCTTCCATAGACTGGCTTTTCCATACTGTGCATCGGTGAGAATGTATGCTTTTGCAGTACGGAGCGGGCATATATAGCACTGGGTGAGTATTTGCTGGGATTGTGAATTGTTTTTTCTGTCTTGCGGAAGAAGGTATTTTTTTTTTTTTTTTTCTTTTTTTCTTCCCCTACTGTTTCCATTTTTGCATTTGTAAGTTTGGGGAAAAATGGTTGCTGCATTTCTTGGGTTACACGGTGGTTGCATCGGTCTATTGGGCGCACACGGTGACAGCATCTGTTTACACTTAGAGCTGCTGTTTGCTTGAATATTCCACGGTTATGTCCTGGATGCTGCTGTTTGCTTGTATTTTCCACGGTGATGTCCTGGATGCGGCATTTGTCTTAATCGTGGGAATGCAGTATGTGTGGACCTCAGCAGACTGTTTTTGGTCCTTTTTGCTTACGGATGCGATATCCACAACCTTATGTGGGTTGTCCTCAGTAAGCCTCCCTTATCTCTTGGTGATGGTGGGCACAGTAATGTATAAAGCTTGAGTACCACCATGGTGAAGATTCTGCAGAATGTATTACTGTATATGTGCCCATGTTTGTCACGTCATATTTCAGTTCAGGTGTGCTGTAAATTTAGAGCTTTGGATACAGGGGGATTAAAATAACATAGAAATCTGAGAAAATAATCCCCCCCCCCCCCACCTTTTTTTGTTTGTTTTTTTATTTCTTAGGGTGAATTTAAAGCTCAGAAGGAAGCAGTCTGGGCAGTTGCCAACTTTACAAGTGGAGGTACTGTAGAGCAAATTGTACAGCTGGTACACTCTGGAGTGCTGGATCCACTGCTCAGCCTCTTAACTGTCAAGGATAGTAAGACAATACTGGTCATCTTAGATGCCATTACAAACATATTTCTAGTAAGTACTGCCTGTTAAATATTGCATCTAGAGCAGTATAGACCTATTTACAATTTAGTAGTTTGTTTAGCAAATCTTTGTTGGGAGTAAAATGGTGTCTTGGAATGTTACAGTAGCAGTAAAAAGTATGTGAACCCATTCCAATTATATGGATTTCTGTACAAATTGGTCATTAAAATGTGATCTGATCTTCATGTTCACGTCACAATAGACAATCACAATCTGCTTAAACGAATACCACACAAATGTTTCCATGTTCTTATTGAACACACCATGTAAACATTCACAGTGCAGGTGGAAGAAGTATGTGAACACCTCTCCAAGAGCTAATTGGAGTGTGGTGTTAGCCAGCTGGAGTCTAATCAATGAGATTGGAGGTATTGGTTACAGCTGCCCTGCCCTATAAAAACACACACCAGTTTTAGGTTTGCTTTTCCTAAGAATGGTTGCCTGGTGTGAATGATGCCTGGCTCAAAAGAGCTCTCAGAAGACCTACTATTAAGAATTGTTGACTTGCATACATTTGGAAAGGGTTAAAGTATCTCCAAAAGCCTTGCTGTTAATCAGTCCACAGTAAGACAAATGTCTATAGATGGAGAAAGTTCAGCACTGCTGTTACTCTTCCTGGGAGTGGCCGTCCTGTAAAGAATACTGTAAGAGCATAACGCAGAATGCTAAATGAGGTGGTGAATCCTAGTGTCAGCTACTGGCATATATGCGAACATCCCTGTTAGCGAATCTGATACATAAAACGCTAAACAAGGATGAAGCTCATGGGAGGATATCAGAGGAAGCCACTGCTGTCCAAAAAAACTCATTGCTGCATGTTTAAAGTTTGCAAAACAGCACCTGGATGTTCCACAGCAGTACTGGAAAAATATTCTGTGGACAGATGAAACAAAAGTTGTTTGGAAGAAACATACACTATGTGAGGAGAAAACAAGGCACAGCACACTAACCTCAAAACCTCGTCCCAACTGTGAAGTATGGTGGTAGGGACATCATGGTTTGGGGTGGCTTTGCTGCATCTGGGCCCGGATAAATTGCTATCATTGAAGAAAAAATAAATTCCCAAGTTTATCAAGTCCTTTTGCAGAAGAACGTAAGGCCATCTGTAAACCAGCTGAAGCTCAGCAGAAGATAGATGTTTCAACAGGACAACGACCCAAAGCATAGAAGTAAATCAACAGAATGGCTTAAACAGAAGAAAATGCGCCTTCTGGAGTGGCCCAGTCAGAGTCCTAACGTCAACCCGATTGAGATGCTGTGGCATGACTTCAAGAAAGTGGCGATTTACACCAGCCATCCCAAAAATAATGCTAAATTTGAAACCGTTCTGTAAAGAGGAATGGTCAAAAATTACTCCTGGTCGTTGTGCACGTCTGATCTGCAACTACAGGAAACGTTTGGTTGAAGTTGTTGCTGCCAAAGGAGGTTCAACCTGTTAGTAAATCCAAGGGTTCACATACTTTTTCCACCTGCACTGTGAATGTTTACCTGCTGTGTTCAATAAAGACATGGAAACGTTTAATTGTGTGGTATTAGTTTTAAGCAGACTGTGAATGTCTATTGTTGCGACTTAGATGATCAGATCACATTTTATGAACAATTTGTGCAGAAATTCATACAATTCATTACCCAAACTTCAACTTGTGATTTCCTTTTTGAATTCTATTTCCTTAAATTAATGTTTAATGCAGGACCTGATACAGTATATTGGCTTTAGGGGACAAGAAGCAACATAAAATTGCCTGGAGGTTGTATTCTTGTAAGATGGTTACTCTCCTAAAACTGCAAAATATTTTCTGAACTTTACAAATGAAAGTAAATGAGTTTATTTTACTGGATCCTATCCAGTCTCTGATCTCTAAATTCATATGAAATTGGAGACCACCTAGGGTAAAAAAAAAGCAACCATGCACAGACCTTTGCTTGGTTGGGAGGGGGAGGGGCTTCCTAACCTATATAATTACCTTGTGGACCAGTTTTTGCTTACTTGACACGTTGGTTTAAGATGGCCGTATATCTTGAAGACACTACTTTTCAATAAAAAAAACAACTTTCAATAGTCAGCCAAAGTAAGTTATTATAACAATAATTAATAATCCAAGCATTTCTATAGGGCTTTTCTCCTGTCGGGCTCAAAGCACTCGAGCTGCAGCCACTGGGTCAAGAGGCCACCCTGCAGCATTAGGGGTTCTTGCCTTGCCTTTAACTCCTTACTGAATAGCTACTGACCCTAGCCAAGATTCAAACCCTGGCCTCCCATGTTAAAGGCAGTGCCATTAACCAGTTCTCTATGCAGGCACTAGTTGTCTTTTTGGTTGTTCACCTTTGGCATAACAATTCAAATAGTCCTACTACAATTTCCAACAGTTTTCTAAAATCCTGATTAGCAATCCTGATTTTCGTCTAGCTTGTGACATTACAGAGACTTTCCATTAATGGTTTGAAAATTGGGTTGACGGATCAGCTTTTTGTGAAGTAGATTACCTTATTACTACAACCCAGGTATTTGCTTCAGACCAGGGAGTCAACCAGTCACACCCGTATCCACCCAAGGTGCAGCAACTGTGGTACTGCTTGCACTACACTGTTTGCACTGTGGTACATACAATACAATTGGCCAATCAGGCCTAAAATCCAGGTCGAGACCCAGTCGTATATTTTGTCTGGATGAGCTTTTTGTCCCTAGGCTTTTACAAAGTACTAGGGGACATGATCTGCGCATGGAGGAAAAACATTTTAGTCATTTATTTAGGAAAGAGTTCTTTACAGTAAGAGTGATTAAGATGTGAAATGCATTGCCACAGGGAGTAGTTATGGCAAATTCTATATCTAAATTTAAAGGGGGCTTAGATCCTTTCCTTACGTTGAGACATCCATGGCTATAAGTAGTAATGCCCAGTGGTGCCGGTCTAGGGATTTTATCTGATTGCCATCTGGATTAGGGAAGGATTTTTTTACTTTGGTCTAATTGGACATGCCTTGTAAGGGTTTTTTGCCTTCCTCTGGATCAACAGCGATATGTGAGGGAGCAGGCTTGTGGTGTACTTTTTCTAGTTGAACTTGCTGAATGTGTGTGTGTTTTTTTTTTTTCCAACCCAAATAACTATGTAACTGTGTCAAATCAAGATATTAAAATATAAGAAACAAACAAACCATTCTGCATTTTGGTTATTGTCCCTTACTTTAATTTGGTTACTCTGTACTCCACTTTGATAAACATGCAACATTTGTCTTATTTTTGCATATTCCTTATGAAAATTTTCATTTGTTTATAACATCAGCTTTCTGGCTTTTTATACCCACTTTAGGCTGCTGAAAAGCTTGGTGAACTGGAAAAATTATGTTTGGCCATAGAAGAATTGGGAGGCCTGGAAAAAATAGAGGCTCTGCAGACACATGACAACCATATGGTATACCATGCATCTTGGGCTCTCATAGAGAAATATTTCTCAGGCGAGGTATGTTGCATATTCATCAACCTTATTGTGAAAGTTTTAAGAAAAAATTGCAATCATTAACCCAGTAAGTTAAATTCATAAAAAAAATAGAAAATCCTATTCAATGCCAACCAGCAGCTGCAGAAACCGAGGCGTAGCAATATGGGCCTCAGAGGCTGTGACCACACCAGGGCCAGAGGGGCCCTACCTCAACCTTTATTTTGGCTCTCTATTGGTTGTGTGCTGGACTGCTGGTAATATAAGAATCACTTCTATAGATGCTTTAAAAAAGTAGTAATTTACAAACTTTTCTCAATACTCTTCTTGCACCTCTGACACTGTGGTTGCCCTTGGCAGGGTTTGGTGCACCGTATGAATTGTGTATAGAATGCCTGGGGGGTGTGGGGCTCAATGTATAACTTGCACCGGGGCCCATAGCTCCTTAGCTACGCCACTGTGCAGAAACATTTTGGGACTCACAAAAGGGGAAATAAAACTCAGGATGCTAGCAGAATATTGCCACTGTTTAACTCTTTTGTAAGACTACATCTGGAATATTTAATAGTTTTGTTTACTGGATTACAGGAAGAACATTTTTGGAGTTCTGTAGCAAGTGTAGAGATGAGCCACAAACTTGACTAGAGGGATGAAGGGTCTCTTACCAGGAAAAATGATTTTTGATGAAATTGATCAAAAATCTGTGGGTACTGCATGGCTGGTCTCACCCATTGATTATTGTGCCCCCCCTTACTGTACATGACCATCATTTGTCCCAAAATCAATTGGTGCTAGTGATGCATGCCTGTCCCTCTGGCAATCGAGGATATTCTATCTGGCACAATCGACCAAATTGATTGATTTCTGGCCAAAAATCATCAGGTATAGTTTTTAGGATAGGTTTCTAGCATATTTGATCAAATGATCAAATTGACACAAATATCCACCTTTCTTTCCTCTGTTCCTTGATCCGATTTTTTTTTTTGTTTTTGTTTGTTTTTACTAATAACCAATTTGTAGCTGATTTGTATTTCTCATTCTTCACCTCTGGGCTGGTAATTACTGTTCCATGGTCTCCATGGATAGATGATTTTTCAGACTTTGTCCATGTATTTTCCTTTTTGATCTGTCCAAGAATTAGCATTTTTTGATTTATTGGTCTTGTTAATTTGACTTAATGGATTCCACCAAATAGTACTTAAGTGTTCAATATAAAACGTATCAAAACCTGTGTGTCCACATTGTGACCACACATTAAAATGGTATTGTGTGGCGTCTAGCACACGAACTGATACTAGCTCCTCCCCAAACTCAGAAAGCAGTAGTACCGTCCCTATATATTAACTACTTACTGCACGCCATGCAGTATATCTGCACCCTGCAGGACTTCATCCGGAGTCCCAGAGACTTAGATACTAGTCTCTCACCGATGGCCGTGTTCCCGCGCACATTCTCGCTGTCACCCCTTAGTGGGGAGATCAGTGAATGGGTTTGCAGTTCCCATTCATGATCTAAGTCCCCGTTTCAATGATTGCTGGTCAATGAGATGCCTGTGGTCATTTTAAAAAAACACATGAACACATAACTTCCTATTAGCGTACTGACCGTATACAAAAGAAAAAGAGGACATTTTGTGGTCAAATAGTAAAATTACACCTACATTTTTTTATTAAATAAAACTACATGTATTAAAATGAACCCTTACATCCCCACCCATCCTTAGTTACCCAAATAAAACATTTGTGTATTTAAAAAAAAAAATACAAAATACAGAAATGGTTACCTTATGTACTGAACTTTTTATAATATGCATGTCTTGAGGGTGTATTACGGTTATTTTTGCATATATGGGCTTGTAATTAGTGATGGTCACAAAACGCACAAAAAAATTACACCTTTATTTACAAAAAAAATATCGTCCTACATTGTGCTAAGGAAATATTTTAACCACTTCAGGATCAGAGTGTTTCCCTTAAAAAAAAAAAAAAAAAAAAAAAAAAAAATTCACATTTCAGTGCTTCTCCTGTTCATTCAGCAATAACGTTATTGTTAAGGTGCATACACACATCAGACTATAGTCTTTGGAAAATGAAAGATCACAGACCAATCTTACCACCCTTCATGTAGTATGAGAGCCATACCTTCACAATCTTTTCTATGGAGCTGAACTCCATCAGAAAAAAAAACTTTGCAAGATGCTGCACACACACAAAAGATCAGTATCTGCAAAAGATCTGTTCCTGCCAAAGATCCGTTCCTGCAAATTGCATTCATAGTCTGAGATCTGCAGATCATCATACACACCTTGTTTAACTGACATTCATCTGCAGATCTGAAAATCCATCCTGGTGGATCTGATCTGCAGTTAAACAAGGTTGTTTAAAAGGAAATTATGGCAGTCTCCATATCCTAATCTCTTCAGTTTCCCTTTAAACATTGCAATAATCGGGACAAAGGGGCAAATAAAATGTGTGGGTTCTATGCACCGTAGAACGTTTTATTTTAAAGGGAAGGTTCAGGGACTATAAAAAATAAATAAATAAAAAAATCCACATCCACTTACCTGGTGCTTCCTCCAGCCCGTGGCAGGCAGGAGGTGACCTCTGTGCCGCTCCGCAGGCTCCCGGTGGTCTCTGGTGGCGCGGCCGACCTGGCCAGACCGGCGGCCAGGTCGGGCTTCTTCTGCGCTCCATTCTGCGTCTCACTGGTGCGTGCTGACGTCCTCCGGGCTGTACTGCGCAGGCTCAGAACTACTGAGCCTGCGCAGTACAGCCCGGAGGACGTCCGATGTCAGCGCGCACCAGTGAGACGCAGATTGGAGCGCAGAAGAAGCCTGGCCAGGTCGTGAGCGCCACTAGAGACCACCGGGAGCCTGTGGAGCGCCGCTGAGGGCACCTCCTGCCTGCCACGGGCTGGAGGAAGCCCCAGGTAAGTGGATGTGGGTTTTTATTTTATTTTTTTTATAGTCCCTGAACCTTCCCTTTAAGACTATAATGGCAGAAAACTTTTTTTCTTATTCCCATTAAAATGCATAAAATAATTCTTAGCATAATGTAAAAGAAAGCCTAATTGGTGGCAAAAACAAGATATAGATAATTTTGTTGTGATCAGTAGTGATTAAGTTGTTGGTGAATGAAAGGGAGAAGCACTGAAAGGTGAAACTTGCTCTGGTCCTTAAGGGGAAAAAATCCCTTAGTGGTTAAACACATCATTGATCTAATGCCTAGTACACACCATACAATTTTTTTCTGTAAGATTTTCTGTTAGACTTACCTGCCAGATAATTTCCAACATGTTGGAAATTATCTATCTAACCATCTAGCTGCCTAGCAATTATGCATTGTTCTACTCAGCAGGAGATAACCAGAAGACAATGCACCAGAGATAATGACCAGTCTTTACCAGTATTTTACAGAAAATCTAATTACAGAAAATCTAACAGAAAATTGTATGGTGTGTACTAGGCATTATTCGTAAGGTGGCCATACACTCGTTAGATCAGAAATCTGATCTATCTGATGTGTTTAGGAACATTTTTTACTAGGAACAGATTTCTAATAGATTTCAGTATGAAATCTGTTGAAAATCAATCTGATGGCTTTTTTTTGCCATCAGATTTCCATTCGGTCCAATGTAAAGTAAGCAATCTCAACAGATCGACCTAGATTTTTCCAGCATGTCAGATCGATTGAAATCTATCGAAATTGATCGAAATCGGCTGCAAATTGATCAATCGCTATCGATTGGCCACTAATCTGCTCAGTGTATGGGCCCCTTTAATGCTAATGTCCAGGCAGGACAGTACTTCTGGAGAATTCTGGTGTGCAAATCTGTAGGTGAGATGACTGAGGCTGCAATCAAGAGTCCTTAGTCTATAGTTCTGTTTTGGCCAGACTGACCTTGCATTCCACCCTTGGTTATGCAATATAAAGACAGCAGATGTAGTTGTGCAGCACTTGCTTTTAATTAGTGATAAATGGTAAGCTGCTTGTTAGAGCGTCTCCCCTCTGGCAGTCCTGGTGACTACATAAAGGCTTCAACAATGTGCTTTATACCTTTAAAGATTGAGACCACTGTAAAATGTAAAAATGAAATTGGCTCCTAACTGGCACACAGACCTAAGCTATCTTTCGAAAGTAGAGCTTAGCGGTGGCTTGCGTGCATGATCCCATTTGGGAGTGTTAAGTCTGTGTAAAATTTGACGCCTCCGGCTTGGCGTATTAGAGTACGTCCGGTCAAAGATATTAAAAAAAAAAAAAAAAAAGGAAAAAATACTTTCACATTTTTTTTCCGGCTTTAAGTTTTTAAAAATATTTTTACTGTCAGGATAGCTAATTTTTTATTCTCCTCAACTGAGATGCTAGCACACTTTATACTAGCTCCAGGTTTTTTGGGAGGGGGGTGTTCTGTAACTAGAGCCCTAAAATATGCACTTTTCTTAGTTAAAGGTAATATTTGGATCACCACCGTTAATTCAAATTATGTTTTTGTATTTTTTTTTTTTTTATTAGGAAGGGGATGGTATGGCTGAACTAAACCCAAAAGCAGATGGAGAAACTTACACCTTTCAAGCACCGAATTTACAAAATGAAGCATTCAAATTCTAACTGTTCATCTTTATATAACTATATATATTAGTAAAAGTTCAAGTATGTACTTTGTTAATTAAATATTACGATGAAAGCAGTCATCCATCCATATTTGGTTTTTTTTTTGTTTGTCTGTTTTTGCAATGTCTGCTGGTAAATCTTAAAATGGACCTGAACTCTTGCACGGACAGAAGGAAAGCATAGACAAATGCACCCTGTATGTGTTAAGGGAATGAGAAAGGGTAAACTCTCTAATCTGTGACGTATCACAAGTTGTAATTTGATCCCTCAGCCATGTCAACTGACTGCCACAGCAGAGGCCAATTTGAAAGCACAGGATGATAAATAGTCCGCTTCCATGAAAGCAGGAAGTAGATACACTGCAGATTTATTGCAGGAATTGTATCAGCTGTAACAAATGTTTTTTTCTTTAAAGGTTATTATTCTGTTGTGTATCTTTGACGGAAGTTTTGAGTTCAGGTCCGCTTTAAGAAAAACACTGATTAGGGTCAAACAAAAGCAAAAGGTATGATCAATAAACTGATGATCGTTCTAATGTTCTTATAGCTGCTGTTTCAGCATTTAGTCTAATGCTGATTAAACTTTTACAGTTCATAAAGGCTGTCTGCCTTGAAGCTCCAGAAAGACATTCCTACCACTAGTTCTCTTCCTGTGGCCCTATCTATGAGACTGAATTAGACAGTGTCTTAGGTAGCCCTGAATTAGGTGCGTACGTTAAAGCACCAGGAAAACCATGCAAAGTCCATCTAAATAAACTCAAATTAAATATCTAGTACTGAAAAGGTATGGTGATAAAGTCTAGCAGCAAGGTAAGGAACGAGAAATCTTATGCTCAAGAGGTATATAGACTACTAAATGACGGCCAATTATGAGGGATTATCTGATCTGGTTACCTCTCACTGGCGCACGGAAGGGGGTGTTCCGGGTGTCTGGAACACCCCCCTTCCTGCATCGAGACCGGAAGTGGAGCTGCCGTATGTGTGTGCGGCCGAGGGTCTTTACTGGCCTGCCGCGAGGCCTCACGCTGCGGCGGGCCTCGCTTGCAGCTGACGACGTCTGGCGTACGCGCTCCAGGCAGAGCTGAGTGCGGGGAGAGAGAAGAGTTTCCACTTACCTTCCTCAATCCTGCCGGCAGCTACTATCTACTTCCTGTCCCGGCCAGCGTCTGTCGCTATGGTAACAGGGCCCCCTGTGATGATGTCACTAGCACACAGAAGGGAGTGTTCCAGGTGTCTGGAACACCCCTCCCCCCCTGCACCGAGACCGGAAGTGGAGCTGCCGTATGTGTGTGCGGCCGAGGGTCTTTACTGGCGGCAGGAGCAGGGGCGCCGCGAGGTCTCACGCTGCGGGGGGCCTCACTTACAGCTGACGGCTGGTGTCTGGCATACGCGCTCCAGGCAGAGCTGAGTGTGGGGAGAGAGAAGAGTTTCCACTTACCTGCCTCGATCCTGCCGGCAGCTACGATCTACTTCCTGTCCCGGCCGGCATATGTCGCTATGGTAACAGCGCCCCCTGTGATGACTTAACCGCATGTCATCACGGGGAGCTCTTACCGATGCGACGCGCGCCGGGAGAGGCTGAAGATAGAAGCTGCGTGCAGGATGAAGGCAGGTAAGTGGAAACTCCTCTCTCCCCGCTCCCCCCGCCAAACCAGTAATACCCTACTGCTAAATCTATACTGGGGGACATATACCTATATAACTTATACTGGGGGACAGATACCTATCTAATCTTTACTGGGGGAAATATATCTATCTAATCTATACTGGGGGACATATACAGTATCTATCTAATCTACAGGGAGTGCAGAATTATTAGGCAAGTGGTATTTTTGAGGAATAATTTTATTATTGAACAACCATGTTCTCAATGAACCCAAAAAAACTCATTAATATCAAAGCTGAATATTTTTGAAAAGTAGTTTTTAGTTTGTTTTTAGTTTTAGCTATTTTAGGGGGATATCTGTGTGTGCAGGTGACTATTACTATGCATAATTATTAGGCAACTTAACAACAACAAAATATATACCCATTTCAATTATTTATTTTTACCAGTGAAACCAATATAACATCTCAACATTCACAAATATACATTTCTGACATTCAAAAACAAAACAAAAACAAATCAGTGACCAATATAGCCACCTTTCTTTGCAAGGACACTCAAAAGCCTGCCATCCATGGATTCTGTCAGTGTTTTGATCTGTTCACCATCAACATTGCGTGCAGCAGCAACCACAGCCTCCCAGACACTGTTCAGAGAGGTGTACTGTTTTCCCTCCTTGTAAATCTCACATTTTATGATGGACCACAGGTTCTCAATGGGGTTCAGATCAGGTGAACAAGGAGACCATGTCATTAGTTTTTCTTCTTTTATACACTTTCTTGCCAGCCACGCTGTGGAGTACTTGGACGCGTGTGATGGAGCATTGTCCTGCATGAAAATCATGTTTTTCCTGAAGGATGCAGACTTCTTCCTGTACCACTGCTTGAAGAAGGTGTCTTCCAGAAACTGGCAGTAGGACTGGGAGTTGAGCTTGACTCCATCCTCAACCCGAAAAGGCCCCACAAGCTCATCTTTGATGATACCAGCCCAAACCAGTACTCCACCTCCACCTTACTGGCGTCTGAGTCGGACTGGAGCTCTCTGCCCTTTACCCATCCAGCCACGGGCCCATCCATCTGGACCATCAACTCTCATTTCATCAGTCCATAAAACCTTAGAAAAATCAGTCTTGAGATATTTCTTGGCCCAGTCTTGCCGTTTCGGCTTGTGTGTCTTGTTCAGTGGTGGTCGTCTTTCAGCCTTTCTTACCTTGGCCATGTCTCTGAGTATTGCACACCTTGTGCTTTTGGGCACTCCAGTGATGTTGCAGGTCTGAAATATGGTCAAACTGGTGGCAAGTGGCATCTTGGCAGCTGCACGCTTGACTTTTCTCAGTTCATGGGCAATTATTTTGCGCCTTGGTTTTTCCACACGCTTCTTGCGACCCTGTTGACTATTTTGAATGAAACGCTTGATTGTTCGATGATCACGCTTCAGAAGCTTTGCAATTTTAAGAGTGCTGCATCCCTTTGCAAGATATCTCACTATTTTTGACTTTTCTGAGCCTGTCAAGTCCTTCTTTTGACCCATTTTGCCAAAGGAAAAGGAAATTGTCTAGTAATTATGCACACCTGATATAGGGTGTTGATGTCATTAGACCACACCCCTTCTCATTACAGAGATGCACATCACCTAATATGCTTAATTGGTAGTAGACTTTCGAGCCTATACAGCTTGGAGTAAGTCAACATGCATAAAGAGGATGTGGTCAAAATACTAATTTGCCTAATAATTCTGCACTCCCTGTATACTGGGGGACATATACCTATCTAACTTATACTGGGCATATACCTATCTAATCTATACTGGGCATATACCTATCTAATCTATACTGGGGGCATATACCTATCTAATCTATACTGGGGCATATACCTACAGTATCTAACCTATCAACGCATATCGAATCGAACCCTGATCGAGCATGTTGGATTTTATTGATTCGATCAGCGATCAAAATCGTATTAGAGGGGGGGTTGTGTTGCCCACAGCAATGTAAAGCCCATCTACACCATATGATTTTTCATGCGATCGATATGCGATCGCTGATCAAATGAATAAAATCCAACATGTCCGATCAGGATTCTATTCGATTTGCGTTAACACCAATTTCAAAAGTTGCAGAACACTCTTTATTGTACCAGTTCCACAGTTAATCCAATAGTTGTAGAGCCTTACAGGGTCTCTCTTTCTCAAGGCGTGTGGCATATGCATTGGGAAAGAGACCCTGCGAGGCTGCCAAAATAATTGTCGGGTTAACTGTGGAATTGGCACAATGAAGAGTGTGATGCCACTTGCAACACTAGTAATCTTTATCAAAGAGATAGAAAACTAGTATAATATTTGTTCTTTGATCCACTATGAACTTCATATTGTTCTTAGCCGAGATAAAACTTTCAGGAATCCACCCCCCCCCCCCCCCTCCTTGAAAATCCATGCCTGGACAGATATAAGAAAGCAGAAAGAAGAGTTAGGTTTCAACAAATCTAGGCTTCTCACAATACCTCCCAGGTAGGACTGTTGTCTCTGAGATAGATAAGCTGTCACAAGAGCCCTAGTGGTCTGACCGCACTTAGCCTTCTAAACGGTGCCAGCGCACAGATCGTGCGAACTCTGGTCGCAGTCAATGCGCAGGAACCGTTAAGAGATAGCCGCAGACAAACCACGAGGGCGCCTGTGAGATACGGGTAATTACAACTTCACACACTGGTTCAGGATAGATCTGTCACCACCGCGGTTACCATGGGACCGAGGAGCCCACTGACTGACTAGTCCTGCGAATAAAACGGTTAAACACACGATATTCTGTCTAGCCAACAACAAACAAACAGTAGCGTATCTTCAGAGACCCGGGATCAGTTCTGTGTGTGCTGATAAGCAGGGTAGCGGACAGTGAATGACTTGGAGAAAGTCGTTTATTCACGGCAATATAAATAATTAATATATACAGACAATTATTAAAATCAACAATTATTAAAACAGTAATAGCCAGTATAAAAAATAAAAGAAGGGAGAAAAATACTTATGGTTTGTGGAAATATGTCCTTTTGTGGGAAAATCATAAAGTTCTTGGTTTCAATCAAAGTTGAGCAGAATTCTTTGTTCCAGGTTACAGAAGATGGCCAAATAAGATGGCCGCTAGCACATGTGTCCTTTGTTTCAGATGGGTCAGCAAAATGGCCACCAGCCCTATGTCCTCTGACTGGCAGCAGGATGTTCTCATGTGGATGGAATGGGAGGACTCGCAGCCCGCCTGCTGGCCAGGTGCTTTTAATGAATCTGGTTTGGCAATGCCAGCCCCTCTGAGTCACCAACCAATGCCAGTCCATTCCCTCTGAGAGATTTTAGGGCTAAACTTATGAAATGCTGTAACTCCTGAACCATACATGTTATATTTAGGGGGGTAACAGCTTCATACTTGGTGGAAAATACAGATTAATATGATATCCGACATGGCTAGTGCAGCAGATCAGGGTCCTGGGTAGATTCATACCTGGGTTGTAGGGGCCCCGGGCCCCTCGACTGGTATCATGAGATCCAGCATGACCCTACGGATCCAATGATACCGCTTTCATAACCACCCTATTTATTGTATTCTGTAAATGGGCAAAAGATTATATAGTACATTCATTTCTTTCTGCTAAGGCTGGAGCCAGGCTGACTGGAGTCCAGCTGTGTCTGCTTCTTGGGATCTCCCTCTATGAAAGGCCCTGTTGGCTCCTTCAATTAACATCTGAATGTGAGATCAGCTTAGACAAACTTTGAGTTTACACCTCTGGCTTAATCAGCAGTCACAGGGCCCGTCTTCCTGCCAGCTGCTAACAGGGGAAAAAAACTGCCTATTTAAAAAACCAGGAATGTCAGTCTCTAAATCGCTGGCCTGACTACACTCATGGGCAATCGGCGCACTAAACCGATTGCGTTCTCGTTTCTCACGGTTGTTCCGTGATACCTCCCCTTCCTGACGCTGTGTTGGGGGTTGTCAGCAAGACATCCGCCGTAGCAGCCATTGGCGCTGTTGGGTCTAGTTCCCCCTGACACCGGGACAGCCCATCGGCGTTCCGGTGTCAGCCAACCTGGCTGACGGGTCTCGGGTTGCCGGTGCGGCGGGAAAGCCTATTGGAGCCTGTGGCTCGGTTCCCCTGGACCGGTCGCGGTCTGCTACCCTCATGGTTGACCCGACATGGACCGTTCTGGACAGGGCATTTGCGCCACTGCAGTCGGACGTGGTGTCTGCCGGGACTGCTGACAACGGGCAGTGGGTTGGTTAGGTCAACAGCCAGCCCACGCAGGGTTCCCCTGCTAAGTGGCTGTGGACCTAAGGGAACCCCGCGGGAATCCTTGGACCTTCCCAGCTCCTGACAGACGGCACATGCCCTGCAGTAGTTCGCTACATCCCTGTTCATCCGGGGCCAATAAAACTGGTTCCGAATACCGGCAAGTGTCTTTTGGACACCCGAGTGCCCTGCCAGAGGATTACCATGTGCGGATTTCAGCACATGTCCCCTGAACGCACTCGGGACCACAAGCCATTTGGTATTCGCGTGGGATCTACCTGTAGGGGGCTGTACAGTCTCACTGTACAGTCTCCCACCTTCCCAGTACACCTTGAAAGCGGCCCCGTCTGCGAGGGGCTCAGCAGCTTGCTGCCTGAGCACCTCCAGGCTTGGGTCACTTTGTAGTGCGGCTGAGAATACGGCGCTGTCAGTTTCAGCCAACTGGCTCATGTCACACGAGGTCAGCGGCTGAAAGGTCTCATCCCTGCGGTCAGAGGAGGGGGAGGAGGCCGGAACCCCCTCCACCTGTTCTGAGCTCGGGTTCTGAGCAGTGCAGCTGCGCGGTACTGCTAGCACAGGTACACTGTCAGAATGGCACAGACGGACATTACTCAAATCATCATTGCATGCAGGTATAGACATTTTTTCATTACAGACAGGTTGTACAGTAAACTCAGGTACAGTTACAGCATCATCACAACAGACAGTCTGTACATCAAACTCCGGTGCCTTTGAAGCAGGCACTGTTGAACCGGGTACCCTTGAACTGGGCACATTCAACCCACCTCCCCCTGGTGCTCCCCCAAGTGTATAAAGTACCTGGTGGTGGGTGGAGAGTCCGTCTCCTTCCGTGAGCGACAAGGCGGTCGTGGCAGGTTCATAGTAGGACACAAGCTTGCCCAAATCAGTCCCCAGCAACACAGGGACTGGGAGATCCTGCATAACCCCAACAACCCTTTCTTGGATTCCAACACCCCAATCCATCTTCACCCTCGCGTGGGCTATGTGAAAAAGGGTGCCCTCTACTCCAGTTAGGGCAAGGGATCGGCTGGAGCTGATGCTCTCCTTTGGCACAAGGTGTGAGTGAACTAACGTGATGTCAGCTCCGGTGTCTCGAAATCCGGTGACAACTTTGCCGTTCACTCTAACAAGTTGCTGCTGGTCGGTTCGGTCGCGGATTTCCTTTCCGCGGGCAAACAGGACAAAATCTGATGATCCAGGCTGTGGTTCGCTGGCGGGTTGCCTCTGCTGTGGGTGAGGTACAGGTGATGCAGATGATCCAGGTGCTGGTGGTGTCTGTCTCCGCTCCGGACAGTCAAATTTCATGTGTCCGGGCTGGCGGCAGTAGTGACAGGTGACCTCTCCAGGCGCTGCAGCCCTGGGTGCAGAAGCTGTGCAGGGTGGCCTCTGTGGCTGACGGCTCACAGGGGCAGGAGAGTCTGCCGAGGTATTGGGCTGACCTCCTCTCCAGCTGGATGGGACAGTTCTGCGGGTATCAGCCACCCGGGTAGTTGCAAAAGTCTCAGCAAGGTCTGCAGCGACAGTGGCTGAAGCCGGCCTGCGTTCTAGCACAAACTGTCGTACATCAGCAGGGCAAATGTTCAGAAATTGTTCCAGGACTATCAAGTCCTCCAGGACATCATAAGACCCTTTGGTGAGGCCTAGAGTCCACTGGCGGAGTGTGGTGAGCAAGCTGCTGACCACATCTCGGTATGAATCAGAAGACTTTTTCTGCCAGGCCCTGAACTTTTTCCGATAGGCTCTGAACTTTTTCCGATAGGCTTCTGGCGTCAGCTGGTACTTAGTAATGATAGCGTCTTTTATAGCAGCATAATCATTATCCTTCTCCGCAGGCAATTCTGCGAAGGCATCAAGCGCTTTGTAGCGCAGCAAAGGTGTCAGATGTCTGGCCCACTGGTCTTGGGACAGACGATACTGACGGCATGCTTTTTCAAAAGACCGCAAAAACAAGTCAATGTCTGTGTCTTTCTCAATATTAGCAAATTTAAATTTTGCACTTACGGGTGCTGCAGCTCCTTCAGCAGGGAGGCTGGGCGGTGAACTCCGGCTGGCCTGTTGAACCTTTGCCATGTTGAGCTCATGCTGTCGTCTCTCCCGCGCCTCTGCGGCATCCCTCTCCGCGTGGCGTGCAGCAGCAGCTTTGCGTTCCGCAGATTGGCGCTCCTCACGCATGTACTGCAGGTACTTGTCCAGGTCAGTCTCCATCAGCTTTCGTAATGCCTGCTGCATTACCGGGTCAGCACCCATGGACAGTCCAGTACTGGCCAGTTCCGGGCGAGTACTGTCAGTAACTCTGGGATTGGGGTCCATACTGACATTCTCCTGCGTAACTGTTGATGCAGTGCCCTCAGGATGCACAACCTCTGTACAGTCAGGAGTCTCAGTCTCTGGTTCCCCTCGATTGTCAGATTGGCTGGTATCCACTTCAGCGGACACTCCCGGCTCCCGCAGTTGCTGGGTATCCCATTGAAACAATTCCGTTACCAAGTCCCCTTGTTTCTTGCGGCCGACATCAATGCCTCTCTCTTGGCAAAGATTTTGCAGGTCCGCCAGGCACATTTTCTTGTAGTTCCCGGACATTTCCACGCCAAATAAAATAAAACTTTTGGGGAGGGGTACTGGCTGCACAGTCTCTCTGTATATATAAAAAATATATTGCCTTCCAGCTACACCAACGAATTAGTTTGTTTCTTGATAGCGCTAGCGCTATCTTAGATACTTTCAGCACAACACAGGTCCCAACTGCTGCCTAACACTGTCACAAGAGCCCTAGTGGTCTGACCGCACTTAGCCTTCTAAACGGTGCCAGCGCACAGATCGTGCGAACTCTGGTCGCAGCCAATGCGCAGGAACCGTTAAGAGATAGCCGCAGACAAACCACGAGGGCGCCTGTGAGATACAGGTAATTACAACTTCACACACTGGTTCAGGATAGATCTGCCACCACCGCGGTTACCATGGGACCGAGGAGCCCACTGACTGACTAGTCCTGCGAATAAAACGGTTAAACACACGATATTCTGTCTAGCCAACAACAAACAGTAGCGTATCTTCAGAGACCCGGGATCAGTTCTGTGTGTGCTGATAAGCAGGGTAGCGGACAGTGAATGACTTGGAGAAAGTCGTTTATTCACGGCAATATAAATAATATATACAGACAATTATTAAAATCAACAATTATTAAAACAGTAATAGCCAGTATAAAAAATAAAAGAAGGGAGAAAAATACTTATGGTTTGTGGAAATATGTCCTTTTGTGGAAAAATCATAAAGTTCTTGGTTTCAATCAAAGTTCAGCAGAATTCTTTGTTCCAGGTTACAGAAGATGGCCCAATAAGATGGCTGCTAGCACATGTGTCCTTTGTTTCAGATGGGTCAGCAAAATGGCCACCAGCCCTATGTCCTCTGACTGGCAGCAGGATGTTCTCATGTGCATGGAATGGGAGGACTCGCAGCCCGCCTGCTGGCCAGGTGCTTTTGATGAAGCTGGTTTGGGGGTGTGGCAATGCCGGCCCCTCTGAGTCTCCAACCAATGCCAGTCCATTCCCTCTGAGAGATTTTAGGGCTGAACTTATGAAATGCTGTAACTCCTGAACCATACACGTTATATTTAGGGGGGTAACAGCTTCATACTTGGTGGAAAATACAGATTAATATGATATCCGACATGGCTAGTGCAGCAGATCAGGGTCCTGGGTAGATTCATACCTGGGTTGTAGGGGCCCCGGGCCCCTCTCGACTGGTGTCAAGAGATCCAGCATGACCCTACGGATCCAATGATACCGCTCTCATAACCACCCTATTTGTTGTATTCTGTAAATGGGCAAAAGATTATATAGTACATTCATTTCTTCCTGCTAAGGCTGGAGCCAGGCTGACTGGAGTCCAGCTGTGTCTGCTTCTTGGGATCTCCCTCTATGAAAGGCCCTGTTGGCTCCTTCAATTAACATCTGAATGTGAGATCAGCTTAGACAAACTTTGAGTTTACACCTCTGGCTTAATCAGCAGTCACAGGGCCAGTCTTCCTGCCAGCTGCTAACAGGGGAAAAAAACTGCCTATTTAAAAAACCAGGATTGTCAGTCTCTAAATCGCTGGCCTGACTACACTCACGGGCAATCGGCGCACTAAACCGATTGCGTTCTCGTTTCTCACGGCTGTTCCGTGACATAAGCGTATAAGATTTGAACAAACATTGATCTAAAACTCAAATTTATGACTTTACTACATATGTCTTATTATTCCAAAAAGGGAATATAAGAAATTTCTTACTGATCTGCTGTGGCTTGTTTACCAGTGTAATTAAATAAAATTTGAGGATCTCAGATACAGTCAGATGTACGAGAAGGTGGGAAGGTTAGACACCTGATTGGTGTGAACAATTTTGGGATTATGGAGTAATTGTGCAAAGCATAGCCAAAGCACGGCATGGCACTGGAGCAAGATTATTATTTAACTAATTACCCTTTTTGGACTTCGATTTTACGTCTGTAAAGGACCACTGTAGTGAGAGGTACAGTATATGGAGACTGCCATGTTTATTTCCTTTTAAGCAATACCAGTTACCTGGCAGCCCTGCTGATCCTCTGCCTCTAATACTTTTAGCCATAGACCCTGAACAAGCATGCAGCAGATCAGGTTTCTGACATTTTTGTTAGATCTGACAATATTAGTTGCATGCTTGTTCCTGGTGTGATTCAGAGACACTACTGCAACCAAAATATATCAGGGCTGCCAAGCAACTGGTATTGCTTAAATGGAAATCAATATGGCACCCTCAATATACCTCTCACTTCAGTTGTCCTTTACAAGTGCTCCTGTATGTTCCAGGATGTAGTGCCCATGCACAATCCTTTATGAAAGTGGATGATTGTTGCAACAGCAAATGGAAAAAATGATTCAATAAAGTTAGGAAGAAAAAAAGAGCCTCACCTTTAAACAATTTTTTTTTTAAAGCGACTGGGTCTCAATAAAATGAAGGGTTTTTTTTTGTTTGTTTGTTTGTTTGTTTTTACCCCTACCTAGCCTAGCTTATTAACCCCTGTAATACCTATACCTGTTTATGCATATTTGATTGCTGCCTGAAGCAATCAGATGCGCTCGCTAGGATGCCAGTTTGGAGCCACAATGCTCTAGAGATGCATTGCTCTGCCACTGCCTAGCGATGCATCAGTTTAGCACTGGGCACCCCTAACTGTATGGATTGAATGCAATCACTAGGGTGACAAATTTGCAGGCTGGGGATAATGGTCTGTCACATGCTCTGATAGTATTAAAATATGGAGTATGGGGTATCGGTTTAACTGGAAAGGGCCAAACAATTTTTTTTTTTTTTATAACTGTGGAACATGTCAGGTAAAAATTGGGAAGGGTGACAAATGAAAAATAGGTATTTTCTACATTTATGCCTAATTTTTCCCCATAAAATGGCAATAAAATAGTTTTGGGAAAAAAAATTGCTGAAAGAAAGCCTAGATTGTACTGAAAAAACAAGATGTATATCACAAAGGAGGTATAAGTAAGTAATTAAAAAGTTACTGCTGTAGCGAAACGACAGCTTAAGTGTAAATATGCCAGGAAAGGGGTAAAAAGTGGAATGCGAACTGGTTAATGGAGTTTGCAGAATTTATCAACCAGCTACACAGCAATTTTTTTATTGTATTTATAATTGCCAACATATTAGGCAGCATCTCTCCATCCTTTTTCTTTTTTTTTTGTACAACAGTATATAGCTACTGTAGTGGCGTAATAGCTAGTGGCGCATGGCAGAAGCGCATAATTTGGTGTACCCTAGCGGTGGGAACACAGGCAGCAGGAGAATGAAAATCAGCGCTGCGTAATACGTTGGTGCTTTATAAATACATAAATTCATAAATATATAAATACATCAGCAGGAGGAGGAGGAGTGACGTATGGCAGCAGGCAATGTATTCTTTGGACCATAGCGGTGGGAACACACAGCAGAAGGATGAAAATCAGCGCTGCGTAATATGTTGGTGCTTTATAAATACAATAAATACATAAATAAATACAATACATTATAAATAAATTCAGAAATAAATAAATAAATACAGCAGCAACAGCAGGAGAAGTGACGTGTGGCAGCAGCAGGCATGTCACGGGCCATGGTACATAGTGTTAGTAGCACAGCAACTAAAGAAAAATAAGGCCAAATTATTAGGACCAAGGGACTGAAGGTTGACGTCAAAGAATAATTCCCTGGCACCTTATGTCCTCCTTTCTCCGACAACAGGTGCCTGGAACGTGCCTTTAATCCAAGCCTGGAATGTGAGTCTGTCAACGCCCTCTGTGGACAGACGAGAGCGCTTCTCGGTGACCACGCCACTGGCCGCACTGAAGCACCTCCCGGACAGCACGCTGGAAGGGGGGCAAGACAATACTTCTAGGGCGTACTGCGCCAGCTCACTCCAGATGTTCAAGCGGGGTGGAAGGCTTCCGCCAATCGCCGAACAAGGATCTCCTGCAACTCCCTTGTTCGCTGCTCACGGCCTCTAGCAGGCAGAAACTAAGCCCACCTCCCCCTCAGCCGTGGATCCAGGATCATACTGATTCAGGCATCCTCCCTCGCTTGCATCTGCTTGACCCTGGGGTCTGTGCGCAGGCAGCGCATGCGTGTGCGCTGCCATGGGGAACATGGTGGTCCGTCCAGCAGAGACATCGGGGTCAGCGTCCTCCTCCGGCCCTTGAGCCTTTTCCTACTCTCTCCACCCTTGCACCACTGCTGCTGCGCTCCTCTGTTCCCCCTCAGCAGCAACGTCCAGCACCTCCAACACCTCCTCCTCATCCTCCTCCAGGGCCTCCAATACCTGCGCAGCAGTGGACTGCGGAGGCAGCTGCTGTTCCAGCTGCTTCAGGGCCTCCTCTCCCAAATCCACCAAATCGCCAAGTGCCCTGTCCAGCAGACAAAGGGCACCCACTGGCAGAGGGATGCCCGTTGTTGGCTCCCTTCCTTCAGGGTACCAACCTGGTGAGCGAACACCAAGCAGACCTGCTGCATCTGCCCCCACTGCGCATTGGAGATGAGCTAGAGTTTGGTGTTGCCGGCGACAGTGGCATCATAAATGTTGCGTTGGACAGCCCTCCTTTGCTCAACCAGCCGCTCCAACATCGCCAGGGTGGAGTTTCAGCGAGTTGGCACATCAATGACGAGGCGGTGTCGTGGTAGGCCCTCGCACTGCTGGATGTCTGCCAGTGTTGCTGCGGCAGCAGATGAGCGGCGGAAAGTGCGCACAATTTTCCACACCGCTTCTAACAGCTCCTCCATCCATCCCCTGGTAGGTGTGCATGAACTTTTGCACCACCAGGTTCAGGACGTGGGCCAAGCAGGGGACGTGGGCCAAATCTCCCCTGCTGATGGCAGCCAGCAGGTTGGCGGCATTGTCGGACACCACCAATCCGACTCTAAGGCCTCTGGGGGTCAGCCATGTCTTCTCCTGCTCCCTGAGTTTGAGAAGGACGTTGCCTGCCGTCAGTTGGGTCTTCCCAAGGCTGACCATCTCCAGCAGCGCTTGGCAGTGGCGGGCCTTCACGCTGCTGTTCAGACGGCTTTGCTTGGCAGCGGGAGCTGCTGCTTCTCCTCTGACCCTGTGCGGTGGCACCACATAGTGGGCGACTGGTGCCGCTGCTGATGCGCCCGAGGATGGACCTGCTGCTTCCTCGCTCGGGCATTCCACCAGGCTGACCCAGTGGGGCCGTAAAGGACAGACAGCGGTCTGTCCCAAAACGGCTGCTCCACGAATCTATGGTGATGTGGATCCGCGCACTCACGGCCACGGACGGATTTGTACTTTTTACTGCCCAAGGCCCACTACCTCCAGCCGCCCCATGACAACAGCTGGGTTAAGGTAGCAATTAACACAATTATCTTGATGATTGATAGTCCAATTCAATCTTAATAGCGATGGAAAACAATCATTTAGGACCACAAATGGAAAGAAAGCTGCTATTCAATTTAACAAGATTGACAGTTGTTCCATTAATTTTTCCATGAATATGATCAAAGTCCTTTTCCATTAGTGGTTTTGATTGATTATTTTTGATCAATATTGTCTGGAGAATTGTATCGTTTATGGCCACGGATAGGGTTATCGGACATAGGAAAGAAGTTAGAAATTCTGCAGGATCAGGATATTAGGGTATGGAATTTATGAAAAAAAAAAGCTGTTTAGGGGAAATTAATAGCTAGGCCTTTTGGCAATTTAGGGTGAGGCTAGTAATTTGAGAATAGGGTTATGGGAAAAGGGTAACATTAAGTATTAGGTTAGGGTTACTGATTAAAAGATTATAGTGATTAAACTGACTGAGGATGGTCAGCGACACAACTATGTACTCTGTAATGTGCTGAAGAACATGTCAACACTATATAAACACATACTAATAATATGGGAGGACACTAGACTATGGTAGGATTAGATAGTGAGCTCCTGTGAGAACAGTCATTGGCATGACTATGTACTCTGTAATGTGCTGCAGATGTCAGTGCTATATAAATACATAATAATGATATGGTAGGACATTAGACCATGACTGTGGTAGGGATTAGCTTGTGAGCTCCTCTGAGGACAGTCAGTGACTTGACTATGTACTCTGTAAAGTGCTGTAGAAGATGTCAGTGCTATATAAATACATAGTCATAGTCTAATGTCCTACCATATTATTTTTATGGAAGAATTAGATTGTGAGCTCCTCTGAGGACAGTCAGTGACATGACTATGTACTCTGTAATGTGCTGCAGAAGATGTCAGTGATATATACATAATAATAATATGGTAGGACATTACACTATGACTATGGTAAGATTAGATTGTGAACTCCTCTGAGGACAGTCAGTAACATGACTATGTACTCTGTAATGTGCTGCAGAAGATGTCAGTAATATATACATAATAATAATATGGTAGGACATTACACTATGACTATGGTAAGATTAGATTGTGAGCTCCTCTGTGGACATTCTGAGTGATATGACTATGTACTCTGTACAGTGCTATAGACTGGATAGTGTTCTCTCTCTCTCTCTCTCATCTGTGCCCAGAAGACCAAAAAAAGTAACAAAGAAACCAGTGAGGGAATGAAAGGTTAATTGCTGTGGAAGGGAGTGGGGAGAAGAGGAAAGCTGTTAATTAAAGGGAAGGTTCAGGGTGAGGGGAAAAAAAAATAAAAATAAAAATCCACTTACCTGGGGCTTCCTTCAGCCCGTGGCAGGCAGGATGTGCCCTCGGCGCCGCTCCGCAGGCTCCCGGTGGCCGACTCGACCTGGCCAGGCCGGCGGCCAGGTCGGGCTTCTTCTGCGCTCCAATCTGCGTTTCACGCAGGCAAGATGACGTCATCAGACGTCCTCCGGGCTGTACTGCGCAGGCTCAGAACTACTGAGCCTGCGCAGTACAGCCCGGAGGATGTCCGATGACGTCATCGCGCCCGCGTGAAACGCAGATTGGAGCACAGAAGAAGCCTGGCCGCCGGCCTGGCCTGGTCGGGTCGGCCATCGGGAGCCTGCGGAGCGGCGCCGAGGGCACATCCTGCCTGCCACGGGCTGGAGGAAGCCCCAGGTAAGCTGATTTTGATTTTTTTCCCTCACCCTGAACCTTCCCTTTAACTAAACAAGATAGTAGCAGTGACAGGGCTGTCTGCATGAACCTAGAACTGATAGACGTTAGACAGCTGGTCACTCTCTCCACAGCAGTTTAGCAATAGGCAGAGTGCTGCAAGTGAGGAAAATGCCTGTAATCTGCACACACATCTCTCCCCCTCTGACGCTACAAGTAATCTGCACTGCAGTGCACAGTGCAATCACATAGCTCACTCCCTGTCCCTGACGCTGTCAGCAATACCTCGTTCACATGCTTAGCTTACTCGTCTGCCTCTTCCTCCTTCCGCTCAAACCTCCCGGTCTGCTGGCTCAGCCCCGCCCCTCAGAGTGAGAGAGAGGAGAGGCAGGGCGCTTCTTTTCTCTGTCCACTACCATGCAGGATAAACTGGAGGAAAGCCCGGCAGCAAACAGCTGATCTGCTGCCTGTGTGCGACAGCCGCCCCAGCTCTACTGTTGGCAGGTTTCCGCCCTAGGAACCAGCCTAGGTGGCCTGTGTGGAAATCCGGCCATGATCGAGCGTGCGGCCCACGTTTGCCATGGCAAAGCGGTGCAGTGCTAGGATTGCCGTGCGGGAGAAATAGTAGTGGCTGGGGACTTGCCACTCCGGCATCCCAAACTGCAGCAGCGCTCTCATGTCACTCCCCTCCTGCACAAAAGAATATGGCAGGAGCTGGGAGCACATGGCCTGGGCAAGCAACCCGTTCAGCACCCGGATGCGCCTGTTTGTGGGAGGCAGCACCTTAGTCACACTGGGGAATGACTCGCTGAGCAGGGTCTGGCGGCATTTGCCTGCATGGGAGGATGAGGAGGCCACTGTGGAGGGAGCTGATGAGGCCACTGAGGACTGACTTCCCGGAGGGGGGGGGGGGGGGAGGGAAACAGTGAGTTGCTGCTGCTGTGCTCCTGCTGCTGGATGGGAAGGAGGGTGGGATGCTGCTGCTGCTGCAGTCTATGCAGTGGCTGTCTGGCTCTGACCACTGCCTGCGCCACTCTGCGTCAGCTTCTCAAACTCAGTAAAGTCCTCAAAATGTCTGCTTTGTAATTGGGTCTGCAGGCACGAGGTACCCAACTTGAGGACAGATCATCATACACACCTTGTTTAACTGACATTAATCTGCAGATCAGACAATCATCTGCAGATCTGAAAATCCATCCTGGTGGATCTGATCTGCAGTTAAACAAGGTGTGTATGATGATCTGCAGATCTCATAGACATTGAATGCAATTTGCAGGAACGGATCTTTGGCAAGAACAGATCTTTTGCAGATACTGATCTTTTGTGTCTGATTAGCATGTTTGTGTGCAGCGTCTTGCAAAGATTTTTTCTGATGAGTTCAGCTCCATAGAATAGACTGTGTAAAAATGCTCTCAAACTACATGAAGGGTGGTAAGATAGGTCTGTGATCTTTCATTTTCCAAAAACTATGGTCTGATGTGTGTATGCACCCTAACAGTAGAAATTAACTGAACGGGTGGTAGTAGTAGTAGTACGCAACTAACTATAAATCGCTATTGTACTACACAATTACTAAGTCGTGTGCCAGACAGTGGGTGACAGTGGACTTTCTATAGTGGGGCACCACCTGTACCTGGCTACCTATACTGGGGCACCACCTGTACCTGACTACCTATACTGGGGCACCACCTATACTTGGCTACCTGTACTGGGGCACCTATAGCTTGCTACCTATACTGGGGGCACCTGTACCTGGCTAACCTATACTGGTGCACCACCTTTATCAGGCTACCTATACTTGAGGCAACTATACCAGGCTACCACCTATAGTTGAATACCTTTACTGGGGGCACCTGTATCTTGCTGGCCTATACTGGGGCACCAGTTATACCGGGCTACCAATACTGGGGACATCTACACCAGGCTTCTTATACTAGGGCACCACCTATAGCTGGCTACTTATACTGGGGGCACCTATGGCTGGGTACCTATACTGTGGGCACCTATGCCTAGATACCTATACTGGGGGCACCTATACCTGGCTAGGGCAGGGGGATGAGCTGAGACAGAAGGGGACAAGAGGTAACACAGGGAGATAAAAGAGGCACAGGGGGAACAGAGATGGACAAAAGAGGCACAGGGAGAAAAGAGATGATACGGGAACATGAGGTCACACAGAGGGACACAAAAGAGGCACAGGAAGAAAAGAGGGGAACAAAAGAGAACCGAGAGAGGATAAGAACAGACCTACAAGTCCCTATCTCATTTGTAGTCACCGGGGACTACCTGTATTTTGCTAGTATCCACCCACATCTCATGGTCACGCCCACTTTTTGCACCATCACGCTGTACATGCCGCTTTCTTCAGTGTCGGAGCCATGCACGTTTTTCGCCGCAGCACACATTTTGCGCACAGACATGCACGGACATGGGGTGGGGTAGCTAGTGGGCTGGCACAGAAACCAGTGGGTGGGCCTAAGGAGGGGGGGCCAAGGCCTGATGATGTGTGAGGGGCCCCAAAATTTCTGATGGCGGCCCTGACTGAACGGGTGGTAGTAGTAGTAGTAGTAGTAGTAGTAGTAGTAGTAGTAGTAGTAGTAGTAGTAGTAGTAGTAGTAGGCAACTAACTATAAATCGCTAGTGTACTACACAATTACTAAGTCGTGTGCCAGACAGTGGGTGACAATTACAGTCGGTCACACACGGTCGGAGGCAATCAAGCAATCAATAGGGTCAGACAGATGACAGTCACAGCCAGTCACAACGGATGCTGGCCTGTGATGTAACTATTATTTATTACACAATACAGAAGCTAATAAACTCAGACTGACAGTAGAAATTAACTGAACGGGTGGTAGTAGTAGTACACGCAACTACCTATAAATCGCTAGTTTACTACACAATTACTAAGTGGTGTGCCAGACAGTGGGTAACAATTACAGTTGGTCACACACGGTCGGAGGCAATCAATCAATAGGGTCGGGCACAGAGCCGCGCCTGGGAGCGTGCTGCGGGTGCATTGCACCCAGGCGCCTCTCTCCATCAGGCGCCGCCCGGCCGCCGCTCACCCCCTCTGGCTGCCGCTCCCTCCCTCCCTCTAGCCGCGTCCATTGGGCGCAGGGGGGCGTGGCGCCCTGGGTGACTGACACCCAAGGGGGTGTCGCCACGACCCCCCATGGTGGGGAAGAGCAGCGCTAGAAGGAGGGATGGGGACAGCGGCGGGGATAGGGGACAGATCCCACTCCCTCACCTGGGTCCCCTCCTTCTGCCTCTCTTCCCAGCTGCTGGCCACCCGTTTCATTTCCCCACTGTGGGGACCGCCTCCCGGAGGCAGAGCGGGGCTACGGCAAGATGGCTGCAGAAGCCCTGCTCTGGAAACTATTTGTGTCTCCAGTACAGGGCTTTGGGCGCCATCTTGCTGTAGCCCTGCACTCTGCCTGTCAGCGCGGGAGATCGTCGCTGGAGGATCGTCGGGGAGCTGCACGTCAGAGCCTGAGGCCGGCCAGGTGAGTGAATTTTTTTTTTCACAGCACTGCTCCCCACATAACGATTATTTTCTGGTGATTGCTCCCCATATAACGATTATTTTCTGGTGAATGCTCCCCACATAATGATTATTTTCTGGTGATTGCTCCCACATTGCGACTATTTTCTGGTCATTGCTGTGCACATAACGATTATTTTCTGGTGATAGCTCCCCATATAACGATTATTTTCAGGTGAATGCTCCCCACATTGCGATTATTTTCTGGTGAATGCTCCCACATTGCAATTATTTTCTGGTGAATGCTGCGCACCTAGCGATTATTTTCTGGTGAATGCTCCCCACATAGCGTTTATTTTCTGGTGAATTCTGTGCACATAGCGTTTATTTTCTGGTGAATGCCCCCACATTGCGATTATTTTCTGGTGAATGCTGCGCACATAAGGATTATTTTCTGGTGAATGCTCCCCACATTGCGATTATTTTCTGGTGAATGCTCCCCACATAGCGATTATTTTATGGTGAATGCCCCCACATTGCGATTATTTTATGGTGAATGTTGCATACATGATTATGGACATGGGTGTGGTTATGTGGTTGGGCGCGGTTAATTTAACCACTCCCATAGGCACCAGAGAAAATCTTGCACCCAGGTGCCAGGCACCCCAGGCTCACCCCTGGTCGGGCAGATGACAGTCACAGCCAGTCAAAACGGATGCTGGCCTGTGATTATTTATTACACAGTACAGAAGCTAATAAACTCAGACTAACAGTAGAAATTAACTGAACGGGTGGTAGTAGTAGTACGCAACTAACTATAAATTGCTAGTGTACTACACAATTACTAAGTCGTGTGCCAGACAGTGGGTGACAATTACAGTCGGTGACACACGGTCGGAGGCAATCAATCAATAGGGTCGGGTAGATGACTGTCACAGATCACAACGGATGCTGGCCTGTGATGTAACTAATTATTTATTACACAGTACAGAAGCTAATAAACTCACAGACTAACAGTAGAAATTAACTGAAAGGGTGGTAGTAGTACTACACAATAACTAAGTCGTGTGCCAGACAGGGGGTGACAAAGTCAGTCGGACACAATCAATCAATAGGGTCGGGAAGATGACTGTCACAGATCACAGCGGATGCTTGCTGGCCTGTACACAGTCAGTAACTATTAACTAACACAGTACTGAAGCTATAAACTGACTACAGCAGTACAAATTAACTGAACTAGTACAAGTACAAAACTAACTATAATCCCTAACCTACCTAAGCTAGTAGTAGGCTAAGGCTGCCCTAGGCTAGCAGGCCTAGCCTGCACACAGACTAACACTCAGGGACGGATCTAGGGGGGGGGGGGGGGCAAGCGGGTATCTTGCCCCAGGCGCAGTTTGTTGAATTCTTAAAAAGGCGGCAAAATAAATGGCAGTTTAGACACCAAAACCTGACCTTTAGGCGCCAAAACTTGACCTTGCCCCAGGCGCACCTTGGTCTTGATCCGTCCCTGCTAACACTAGCCTAGCACAGTACACTATACACTAGCTGACTACAAACAATCAAATTACTATCTATCTATATATGAGTACAATAGATGTGTTTTGGAGGTGTTTAGGAAGCAAAACTCTAGGTTTAGAACAAGAAAAATGCACTTGCTCAGACGTAGCAGCACTGGAGAATCTCTCAGTACCACACAAGTCACACAGCAAGTACGTGGCTCCGCAACATGGCTGCCGTCTTATATAGAGGAGGGAAGGGCCAGGCTCCCCTCCTCTGATTGGTTGCTAGCGTTGCCAGGGCCCCGGCTGGAGGACTTCTAATTGGCCCAATGACGTCAGTCCCGAATACCAATGCTGAACCTACGCGTCATCCGGCTGAATTCGAGTGCAACATTCTGGAACCTTCGCATTCGGGTTCGGCAACTTCGGGTTCGACTTCGGCAACGCGAAAAATCTACCCGAATTTTCTGGTAGATTCGCATTCAAAGAAGTGATTATGAAAGAATGGGTTGCTATCAGTCAGGATTTGGCCTTGAAGTTGGTTGAGAGCATGCCCAGTTGAATTAATTTCACCGTGATGTTGCGCTCAGTCCTCACAGTACTTCTATGCTGGCTGCTGACTAAACACAGAGATAGTCCCAGTGAAATAATCCAATCGAATTAGTCGCGCCACTGATCCAAACACATTTGATTCAGACCTAAAAATATAAATAGAGACAAGCGGGTCTCCTCATAGCGAGTATTGCCTCATAACAGTACACCCCAGTGCTTATTCACACACTGCGTGAGGGAAAACGCTATCACCAGAGGGCAGGGGATCACACACCCCCCTCTCAATCCCCGCTCACCGGATGGCTTCTTTCAAGTTTGCACATCAAATATCAAACATTAAATCCGGCTGCATATGAAAAGCTCCGCGTGCGGAGCTTGGAGTACGCATGCAAACTGAACATGGAACCAGACGCGGCCTGGGCATGTGAGAGGTGACCGGTGTCGGCGAACGGGTTTGTGATATGCAAACACACGAGCATTTCATATGCAGCCGGATTTAATGTTTGATGTGCAAACTTGAAAGAAGCCATACGGTGAGCGGGGATTGAGAGGGGGGTGTGTGATCCCCTGCCCTCTGGTGATAGCGTTTTCCCTCACGCAGTGTGTGAATAAGCACTGGGGTGTACTGTTATGGGGCAATACTCGCTATGAGGAGACCCGCTTGTCTATATTTATATTTTTAGGTCTGAATCAAATGTGTTTGGATCAGTGGCGTGACTAATTCGATTGGATGCCCAGTTGAATTGCAGAGGTCCTCAAAAAGAAGGGCTAACACTGCAAATACTGACTCTTTGCATAAATCTCATGTAATGGTCAATAAAACCCTTTGAAATGTGTGAAGTGCTTATAACTATATTTCAGTACATCACATAAACAACTGAATTAAGATCTAAAAGCAGTTTAGCAGAAAACTTTGTGAAAACTAATATTTTTGACAGTCTCAAAAATTTTGGCCAGGACTGTAGTTCATATGACATGCAGGAAGATTGGAGCACAAATGCAGGTAGAGCAGAGCTATGGGATCAGAGGGCTGCAGATGAGAGCACGGAAGAGAGGAAACCCGTACTGGAATCAGGCGAGTTGTTACAGGCACACCATGCTGATCATCGTTAGTGTTCTATTGTACTTACATTTCCCCACCACTATTAGACCCTGACCCCATGGGCTTAAGGACCGCCTAACGCCGATAGGCGTCAGCGGGTTTAAGTGGTTATTACATGGAAACAGCCGCTCGTTCGAGCGGCCTTTCCATGTCAGTTCACGGAGACAGTGTGCGAGCCGCCGATCGCGGCTCGCACGCCTAATGTAAACACGCGGGGAAGAAATCCCCGCTGTTTACATCAATACGGCGCTGCTACGCAGCAGCGCCGTAAGGCAGATCGGCGATCCCCGGCCTCTGATTGGCCGGGGATCGCCGTCATTTGATAGGCTGAAGCCTATCCTACAATGCGCAGGATGGATATCCGTCCTGCGCAGCTGAATGAGGGAGGTAAGGGGAAGGAGGGAGCGCGGAAAACGCTGCGGAGGGGAGCTTTGAAGAGCCCCCCCCCGCTCGGCCACACGGAGCGGCGGCGATCAGACCCCCCAGCAGGTCATCCCCCTAGTTGGGGAAAAAAAGGGGGAAGTCTCGCCCTGCCGTGCACACGATCTGCGCTGCGGGCTGGAGAGCCCACGCAGCGCAGATCTGCAATAACAGCCCGGTCCTTAAGTGGTAAGCCATGTCCCTACTGGTCATGTTAGGCTCCGTCACACATGGAAGGGAAGGAAGGAATGGAAGAAAGGAAGGCAGGCTCATGTTGACATCCCAGTCTCCTCCATGCAGATGTTCTTACTGACAACCAGGGTATGTGTGCCAGTGCTGCCTTGGCTTCTGGTTATTCACTGTTATTTCTGCTTATCTACCTTTCTCTCTGTCACCCCTACCTGCTATCATTGCTGTTTGTTGCCTCTACCGTAATCTACTCTTCCCCCTGTCATTGCTATGTCTCACACTTTTATTACCCCTTCCTGCTGTCATCACTACTTGTCTCCTCTTTCAGTACCTGCATGCTACTAAAATATGCCAATTGGTACCTGCCAGCCACTACAATCTTCCTATTGCTACCTGTTGCCCCTATCTACTTATTGCTAACTGCAACCACTACAATCTATTTATCACTTCCGACCAGCATCTAGATTCTACTTATTACTACCCACCAGCCTCTAAAATCTACTTATTTCTACCAGCCGGCCACTACAATCCACCTATTACTACCTGCTGGTCACTACTTTGCACCTATTATTACCTGCTGCTACTTCAATTACCGATCACTTCCTTGAGGGTGTATGGTGGGGTGGGAGATGAAAGCTTTTTCCTAGAAATTTGCAGTTAGGGGATGGAAGTACTGTAGGTTTTCCCAGTATGGGGCCCAGAAATTTCTGATGGCAGCCCCTTTGGACACAGTATGCAAGATCTCAAAGTACTTATTCTTAAGGGTAACTTCAAAATGAACAAGCAAGAAAGATTTCTGAGTACAAATTTTTGAAAATGTTCAAGACATTAACAGAAGGGTTAAAATGTGGAACGGGATTTATGACTCCTTATGTAATATGATTCACTTGGCTTCATGATCTTCAGAAACCTGCTAGAGTTCATGTTTGCTTGCAAGAGCTCACTGGCTCCAGCCTGCTGATCTCAGGTGATGTCAGGTCATCTAACTGCTAAACAGCAACCAGCACAACTGCCATCTTCGTGTTTGCCATTTACCTGCATCAGTGTTTTACTACACCTAACATCTGGAAGTATACCTGAAGAAGGGGACTAGATCTCAGAAAGCTTGCATTATTTAACTTTATCAGTTAGCCATTAAAAGGTATAACTTTTACAAGACTTTGTTTTTTTCTACCTACATATGATGGCAGCCCAGAAAAGGCCACCCATAAAGGTATATTTTCTGGCCGCTATTTCAAATTGTCATCTTTTGCCCTTTATTTTTTTTTTCCAAGCATTATTGCACTTTTGTAAAAAGATTAAGCAGAGGTTAAGATGGGCAGACAGTGTATGGAAAGCTATGGAGTGCATATTATTCTGGTGCTGTTCAATTCGGTGCAGGGAGAGCCAAATGAAAACTTTGAGGCGGCGTTAAATACTATTCCCCCTCCAAACCTGCTTCGAAGCTATGAACATGCCTATACAACAGCTGAAAGAATCCGTGATTGATAGAGACTTTTGGCATGCAGAAGTGGAATCAGTGAATAATGGCGCACAGCGCCTATGCATAAAAATGGCGCCGCATTAAAAAGATACGCTTATCGCTATTTATCGTTAGTACTGCATAATAATGGCGCACAGGGAAAAAAGAAGAAAAACGGCACACACTAACGTTATTTATCAATAGTGGCACACACTTACGTTATTTATCAATAGTGGCACACACTAACGTTATTTATCAATAGCACCCTACATAAGCCAAACTGCAGACGTTATTTAGCTGCAAAACGGTGAATGGATTTAATGTAACACTGTCAAGGTTAGGGTTAGGCACCACTGGGGGGGGTCTTAAGTTTAGGCACCACCAGGGGGTGGTTAGGGTTAGGCACCACCAGGGGGTCTTAGGGTTAGGGATAGGTACAGGGAGGGTTCTGTGTGAGAGTAGGGTTAGGTACAGTTACAGTACAATATACACCACCAGGGGGGTGGTTAGGGTTAGGCACCACCAGGGGGGTGGTTAGGGTTAGGCACCCCCAGGGGGTCTTAGGGTTAGGCACCACCAGGGGGTCTTAGGGTTAGGCACCCCCAGGGGGGTGGTTAGGGTTAGGCACCACCAGGGGGTCTTAGGGTTAGGCACCCCCAGGGGGGTGGTTAGGGTTAGGCACCACCAGGGAGGGTCTTAGGGTTAGGCACCCCAGGGGGTCTTCGGGTTAGGCACCACCAGGGGGTCTTAGGGTTAGGCACCACCAGGGGGGTCTTAGGGTTAGGCACCACCAGGGGGGGTTTAGGGGTTAGGGATAGGTACA
The DNA here is from genome assembly GCF_040937935.1 of Hyperolius riggenbachi. Classification (NCBI taxonomy): domain Eukaryota; kingdom Metazoa; phylum Chordata; class Amphibia; order Anura; family Hyperoliidae; genus Hyperolius; species Hyperolius riggenbachi. The sequence goes on along the minus strand of NC_090652.1, from coordinate 170,697,128 downwards.
GAGAGGGTTCTGTGTGAGAGTAGGGTTAGGTATAGTTACAGTACAATATACACCACCAGGGGGGTGGTTAGGGTTAGGCACCATCAGGGGGGTGGTTAGGGTTAGGCACCCCCAGGGGGTCTTAGGGTTAGGCACCACCAGGGGGTCTTAGGGTTAGGCACCACCAGGGGGTCTTAGGGTTAGGCACCACCAGGGGGGTGGTTAGGGTTAGGCACCACCAGGGGGGTCTTAGGGTTAGGCACCCCCAGGGGGGTGGTTAGGGTTAGGCACCACCAGGGGGGTCTTAGGGTTAGGCACCCCCAGGGGGTCTTCGGGTTAGGCACCACCAGGGGGTCTTAGGGTTAGGCACCACCAGGGGGGTCTTAGGGTAAGGCACCACCGGGGGGTTTAGGGGTTAGGGATAGGTACAGAGAGGGTTCTGTGTGTTAACGCTAAATAACAATAAGGCTTTAACGCTAAATAACAACAAGGCTTTAACGCTAAATAACAATAAGGCTTTAACGCTAAATAACAATAAGGCTTTAACGTTAAATAACAACAAGGCTTTAACGCTAAATAACAATAAGGCTTTAACGCTGAATAACAATAAGGCTTTAACGTTAAATAGCGATAAGCGGCAAACGTATTAGCGGCAACACCATGTGCCATTATTCGCAGGCGCCATTTTCAGATGGATCCTGCAGAAGTATATATGGTCAGGAAGAGTCAGTGTTGACTAAACGGAGGAGGAATATGTCCAGATCACTGGAGATCATAAACTCTTTACTTATGCTAAATAAAAATTGAATAAGAAAAAAAGTCCATTTAATTGTCCCACAAGTGATGTTGTTCAGAAGAGGGCAATGCAAAGCATAATGTGCAGTTTTTAGTTCAATACTATTAAAGGGATACTGTAGGGGGGTCGGGGGAAAATGAGCTGAACTTACCCGGGGCTTCTAATGGTCCCCCGCAGACATCCTGTGCCCGCGCAGCCGCTCACCGATGCCCCGGCCCCGCCTCCGGTTCACTTCTGGAATTTCTGACTTTAAAGTCAGAGAACCACTGCGCCTGCGTTGCCGTGTCCTCGATCCCGCTGATGTCATCAAGAGCGCACAGCGCAGGCCCAGTATGGTCTGTGTCTGCGCAGTACACTCCTGGTGACATCAGCGGGAGCGAGGACACGGCAACGCAGGCGCAGTGGTTCTCTGACTTTAAAGTCAGAAATTCCAGAAGTGAACCGGAGGCGGGGCCGGAGCATTGGGGAGTGGCTGCGCCAACACAGGATGTCTGCGGGGGACCATTAGAAGCCCCGGGTAAGTTCAGCTCATTTTCCCCCGACCCCCTACAGTATCCCTTTAAGGCTAGGTTCACAGTGGGAGTAGCATTGCATTTCTTGTGACTGCAGGAATTCAACAGAACAGAAAGCTACACACTGTGCAGCTTTCCTGTTCTGTTGCAAAGTATGCTTCACGGTCAACGCAAGCTTTTTGTAATAATGCAGTGGCCTCAATTCTGAAAGCATTAACAAATGCGGTAATGCAGAAAACGGATGAGTTTTAGAACATTTTTCTGTAAAATCAATTCTTTAAGCCTGTTAGGCCAGATCCACACTATAGGTGCTTTTCTGAGCACTTTGTGATTCATTAGTGCTTTCTGAGCGCTTTTTAAAAATTTATCCCATTCACTTTCATTAAAATCATGGTAAAAATTGCCACAATTGCTTGCGTGAAAAATTGCAGCGATTTTTACCACGATTGTAATGAAAGTGAATGGGAGATGTTTCTAAAATGCGCTAATCACAAAGCACTCGGAAAAGCGCTTATAGTGTGGATCCAGCCTTACCGCATGAAGAAGTAAAATTACCAACCAGTGCGGTAAAACCCTCCTTAATGTCAGTAAATGTCAATTCTCAAAGACTACAGCAGTCGGTAAAACAAGTAAAAATGGTCAGTTTTTAAGACCAGCTCTGAACTGTCGGTTACTTACTTCAGACATGCGGTGAAACAAGTGGGAAGTAGGGTGAAGGATCACCTTAGGAAAAAAACACAGCAACAATGGCCTGTGCAAATAAAAATCTTTGAGTTGTTTAATCCTCCTTATGGGGCCCATACATGTTACAATTTTTTTTCATCCAATCTTACCATTTCTATGCAATATAAGGGAACTTCCTGAACTATCCTGTCAGTATCTTCACCTAATTTACCCTTTTCCCTGGAGTTTCCCATGGCAGCATACTAATGGGGTAAAGCCCCGCCTCCCTTTACCCCATGTAGGACTTCCATAGATGTTAAAAACCCCTCCCCTTGCACCCTATAGCATTCTTAAAATTTTCCTCGCCTCCAGCAGGACGCCATGGATGTTGCACTAAAGCCTTACCTCCGCTCTAATGCGGCGACCAGTAGGTTCACACTCTCCTACTGAGGTCTGTATCTTAGGTTGATAAAGTCTCCTATAAGATACAGAACCCCTATGGCTCTTTCTGGGGTATGTGTTCATGTAAAATCCTGCGTACCACCTACATACTAAAGGTATAGTGGTTTCCCTTTAAATGGCTGTAGTAGGCTTAGGTATAATGTTAATAGTTACCAGCGCTGGTAGTTTGATATGCGGAGGATTTTTGAGGGAGCTGTGCTTGCGTCCCTAGCATCATGGTTGTGTTTGTTGTTGTCATGATCGCTGCTGCAGCAGGTATTGCTGGAAGTAGTAGTGCTGCAGCTCAGGCAGTTCTGATCTCTTTCCATGCAAGCTGCATAGCTTTGTCTGCCTTTCCCTGCTGTCAGCTTGTGACTGATTATCATTCACCTGTGTGGGAATCTGCATGTCTGCTCCCATTGGATGACCTCAGTATAAAGATCTGCTTCCTGCAGGACTCCTCGGGTTTTCATAGCTTCAGTTTAAGCCTGTCTTGCTGTTGCTTCAGCCCCCGATCGTGTTTCTTGTTCTAAAGATACTTTGCTGGTCTTTGCATCATATATTGGTTCATTGCCAATATATATGCATACCAGCACGTTTATTATTTTCCTTGTATTCGTGTTACGTTGATACATCAGTGTCGCTGATGTATACGTACACGAACTGTTTATATCCTGTGTGCAGTTAGTCAGCTTTCCAGCACGTTTTGGTAGGTTGCGCGTATCGTGATCACCCGTGCTGAGTTAGTTACCCTGCTCCTGGTTCTGTTTGTGGATTGCGTTCATCTCTGCGAAGAGATAACGAATCCTTCTGAATCCTGTTCTGTTACCGTTTGTGGATTGCGTTCATCTCTGCAAAGAGATAACGAATCCTTCTGAATCCTGTTCTGTTACCGTTTGTGGATTGCGTTCATCTCTGCGAAGAGATAGCGAATCCTTCTGAGTCCTGTTCCCTGTATTACTCCTGTCCTAGTCAGAGTTCCTGCTTATGTCATATATCGGTTCATTGCCGATATATACATATGTTAGTCAGACGTTACAAATAGTTTCATTGATAGCTGTAATTGTAATACGCTAGGAAAACATACTTATTGTATATTTATCTGTGTTACGTTCATCTATCTCGATCCTGCTATTTCCTGACTATCCTGTCCTGTCTTTGTGAGGCACGCCATCGCTGCAACGCATTGGCTGCCTCATTCCAGTCTGTCTTGTTGTGGACGCTTGCTGTCACTAAGTAGCGGCTAGCTAGCAAGCGTTCATTCTGTCTACCTGTCCTTATCTCCTCAGTTCTGGTTTATGCGCTCAGCGCTACCTTGCGCTGAGACGTTATCGCAAAAGTATTGTTTGTGGCTGTCGGATCTGCACTGGCTCTGTGCGCCACAATCTCGTATTGGAGTCAGTCCTCTCCTCCACTATACTAGGGATAGCCTGTTTCCTTGTGCTAGTGTGTGTACCTCCTTCATGTCAGCTCATGCGTTGCATGCTGACTGTGGAGAATACACCACCAAGCCTTACATTATGAAAACCCCATTACCAATCCCCATTGTGGGGGGGATTCCCAGAAAGTATGACACTGTTAATTATGGTTCCTGTTCCTTTAAGAAATTTGAAGAACTTAGCTCTGAAACAGAAAATTAGTTTTTCTCTGAATGTGCCAGGTTCCTGGCCAATCCCGATCTCCAAACGACTCCTGTTTCAACCTGGGCACTCCAGCTAGTTTATATTTTGTTTAAAGGGCAATTGTTTCAGTGGGCATTTGATGTTCTCAATCATTCCGATTTGAAAGAGAGACCGCTGGAATTTCTAGCGTTTGTGATCCATAATTGGTTGCGCATAGATCCATTGCCTTTTCCTCCTTAATGAACTCCTGGCAGCAGGCCAATCAGCTTCCCCTTCAATTGTTTGCAAAAATGATCAGCAAGCAGAGAGTGTTCCTGATAATTTTCCTGCAGCTTTGAATAAATCACCAAAGGCAGCAGGGTCTAAGGCAAAACGCAAACGTTCTAAGAAACGTGTCCGATCTGCAGAGTCGTTATCCTTAGCGACTGAGACCTATAATGAGATTCTGCCATTAACAGATAATGAAATGCAATTGTCTTTCAGGGGAGTTAAATGGACTTATGAAACTACTAATGAACTTTCCTCCCTGGCTAGGGAAAATAAAGATTTTTGTTTAAAAGAATTATCTGAGTATGATTATGAGGAGATATTACAGAGTATTGAACAAATCAACTTATTTGTGAACCAAGGGAAGTTTGCATACACTACAGTTCAACACTTGCTACAGGTATTGGAGATTCTTAAGAATAAGGAATCTGCCAATCACCTGCTAATTAACCCTATACATGGGCCTGCCACAATCATATCTGCCAACTGTGATCAGCCTAAATGTTTCGCTGTTAAGTATGCATGGGATCCTCCATTCGAGAGGGGAGAGATGGAAGCCCTGGTCTGTGAATGGAAGAATGATTCAAGTTCATTTTGTCAATTTTACAGTGCAAAAAGTGAAATGGTATTGAATGCATGCATTAAGTCAGCCTATAACCTAATAGAGACTGGTGTGTGTAGGTATGACTGTGTGGCTCCTTTGATTGATGTGTGGGAACTGATTTTGGATGATTTTTATGTGACTCCGAATTCGCAAATTTGGCGTTCTGACCTGCCTGCTTCAGCACCTTTCGCTGATTCAGCAGGTGATTCGGAGCTCTTTTGGTGTGAAATTGAAGTTCCTGCAATTCCAACCTGTACCATGGAAAACTCAGTGTTACTTCCCAGTAAAACAGAAGCCACTGATACTTTCTTAACCTTGCCCTGCACAAATTTCTCAGCAGAGAATCCAGAGGTCCTGCTGACTTCCGAGTCCAGTCTAGCCAGTACTCATGAGTCTTTGTTCAGTGAAACAGACACCAGAAAAATCTTGCCTGCCTCTGCAAACACTTCTGCAGAAATTACCTGTGTTAATAAAGTTCAACTCCTGTCTGATCCAGCAGATGCCAATAGATGCATTACATCAGTTTCCGAGTCCCAGCAATCCTGTCTAGAAACCTCAGAACCCCAGCATCTGAATTTTCCAATTTTACAAATGAATGGTGATTCAGATGCGCAAACATTGTGTCTTGATCTTCCTGTTTCTACACCTCGCTCTAGTTTCGTGAATAGCTCAGAGCATCTGCTATGTGAACCTGAAATCGCAGAATTATTACCTTGTTCAGAAAATGTTCCAGTAAATTTGCCCTGTATCGTGAATAGCTCAGAGCATCTGCTATGTGAACCTGAAATCGCAGAATTATTACCTTGTTCAGAAAATGTTCCAGTAAATTTGCCCTGTACCATGAATTGTGCAGTAGATCTCTCCTATGAAGCTCAGGTCACAGAATCCTTATGCTGTCCAGCAGGTGCTTCCATGGTTTTGCCCTGCAATATGGACTGTTCAGTGATCCTGTCCAGTGAAGCTGGAGTCGCAGAGTCCTATGCTTCACCCAGTACTTTGGATACTTCAAACCCCCTAGCAGAAGACTCTGAGGCACTGCTTACCTCAGTGGGTGTTGCAGCAATATTCACTTGTTTAGCAGCTGTCTTAGAATTAAAGTCCACTCTAAATAAACTTGATGAATCTTTGTCTGATGAAGCAGAAGTCATTGAAATATTGTCCTCGTCAGCAAGTGTCTTAGATACCTTGCCCTGTACACAGTCTGATTTAACCAATATTGTGGAGTCCCTCTCCAGTGTTGTAACAGCCGAGGAACTCCAGCCCTGTCCTCTGAATGTTTCAGAAGTCTTGCCCTGTAACATGAATAATTCTGATTCTCTGGTCAAAATAACAGAAGTCTCAGAATTTCAGTCTGATTTAGTAAGCTTTCCTGAAACCCTGCCTTGTATTTTGGAAAATTCTGATTCTCTGGCCGGTGTGGCAGAGATTCCGGAGTTCCCTTCCTGTCCAGGGAATTCCTCAGATTTGCCCAGTTCAGTGGGGGATGCTGTAATATTGACTTGTTTTGCAGCTACTTTGGAGCCCCAATCCCAGGTACTAGATGAGTCTCTGTCCAGTCCAGAGGAAGTTGTGGAATTCCTATCTAGCTCAGGTCATACATCAGAAGACTTGTCCTGTCTTGTTTATGCCCCTGAACCTGATTTGTTAACAACCTTGCTAGAATCAGCGACATCCAAGTCTGTTCCTGCATTCTTTAGTGAGAGTCCAGTGCTTGTGAAGTCTAGTCATGATGAATTTTTGTCCAGTCCTGGTTTCGGTCCTATCTTGGCTGACCCTGAGGTTCACAGTTCCTTGACATGCCCAGAAGTTTCTCTTGTACCAGTGTGCCCAGATGTGCTTTGTGTGCCAGAATGCCCAAGTGTGTCTAAGGTGTTAGCGTACTCAGATGCTTCCTTAGGGGAGACATGTTCTGATGTTGCCAGTCTGCCTGCATGCCCAGAGATGGTTCTGGTCCCTGAAAGCCCTGATCTTGATGTTTGTCCTTGTAACCCTGACTCGGGAATTGCCATAGGTTCCATGGGGATTCTTGATAGTTCTCCATGTGAGCCTAAAGGGCGTTCTGACCTTTTGGGATCTCTTTGGAGCTTTAAAGTGTTCTGGGAGATCTCTGAGGAAGCTTGTCCTGGTACCTTGGACTGGTTCAACACTGGGTTTTGTGTTGGTAAAGACAGTTCCGGTGGGCATTGCAAAGGCTTTGGCATTTTTGGACGGTCCCTGGAAGGCAGTGGGTATCGCTCAGAGAGCTTCAGGGGGCTTTCTTCTGGAAATCATGGTTCTGATGGGTGTCACACTGAGACTTGTAGTGCTGATGGGCATGGTTCTGTAGGTTCTGGTTCTGATGGGTCCAGTCTTGTGATGACTGATTCTGGAATTTGGTCTTGCCGGGCTGTCCCGGTCATCATGAATTATCAGTTAGGTTGTCTCCTTGGGAAGGTCAGTTTTGAGAGGCGTCTGGTATCCGCCTTTAAGGGCGGGGGTACTGTCATGATCGCTGCTGCAGCAGGTATTGCTGGAAGTAGTAGTGCTGCAGCTCAGGCAGTTCTGATCTCTTTCCATGCAAGCTGCATAGCTTTGTCTGCCTTTCCCTGCTATCAGCTTGTGACTGATTATCATTCACCTGTGTGGGAATCTGCATGTCTGCTCCCATTGGATGACCTCAGTATAAAGATCTGCTTCCTGCAGGACTCCTCGGGTTTTCATAGCTTCAGTTTAAGCCTGTCTTGCTGTTGCTTCAGCCCCCGATCGTGTTTCTTGTTCTAAAGATACTTTGCTGGTCTTTGCATCATATATTGGTTCATTGCCAATATATATGCATACCAGCACGTTTATTATTTTCCTTGTATTCGTGTTACGTTGATACATCAGTGTCGCTGATGTATACGTACACGAACTGTTTATATCCTGTGTGCAGTTAGTCAGCTTTCCAGCACGTTTTGGTAGGTTGCGCGTATCGTGATCACCCGTGCTGAGTTAGTTACCCTGCTCCTGGTTCTGTTTGTGGATTGCGTTCATCTCTGCGAAGAGATAACGAATCCTTCTGAATCCTGTTCTGTTACCGTTTGTGGATTGCGTTCATCTCTGCAAAGAGATAACGAATCCTTCTGAATCCTGTTCTGTTACCGTTTGTGGATTGCGTTCATCTCTGCGAAGAGATAGCGAATCCTTCTGAGTCCTGTTCCCTGTATTACTCCTGTCCTAGTCAGAGTTCCTGCTTATGTCATATATCGGTTCATTGCCGATATATACATATGTTAGTCAGACGTTACAAATAGTTTCATTGATAGCTGTAATTGTAATACGCTAGGAAAACATACTTATTGTATATTTATCTGTGTTACGTTCATCTATCTCGATCCTGCTATTTCCTGACTATCCTGTCCTGTCTTTGTGAGGCACGCCATCGCTGCAACGCATTGGCTGCCTCATTCCAGTCTGTCTTGTTGTGGACGCTTGCTGTCACTAAGTAGCGGCTAGCTAGCAAGCGTTCATTCTGTCTACCTGTCCTGATCTCCTCAGTTCTGGTTTATGCGCTCAGCGCTACCTTGCGCTGAGACGTTATCGCAAAAGTATTGTTTGTGGCTGTCGGATCTGCACTGGCTCTGTGCGCCACAATCTCGTATTGGAGTCAGTCCTCCCCTCCACTATACTAGGGATAGCCTGTTTCCTTGTGCTAGTGTGTGTACCTCCTTCATGTCAGCTCATGCGTTGCATGCTGACTGTGGAGAATACACCACCAAGCCTTACAGTTGTCTCTGGTTGCGGGGTACTGAGCGCCAGCCTTCCGACAGAGTCCTCGGTTAGGACGGTCACCGGAGTAGGGGCGGAGTCTGCTCCCCCCGGCGAGCTCCGGTAAGGGGCGGGGTGTAAGCGGTAGGTTCTACGCAGCCGCGCTGATTGGAATTCCGGGTCGGAGTTGGGCGGAAGTGCTCAGGCGGCCATCTTTGGTTAGGGAGTTAGGCAGGAAGTGATGTCGCCAGAAGGAAGATCTATAAATCTCTTCCTGGTTGAGTCAGTCGGGCGCTGATTCGGCCAGAGGGCAGGCGTCTTGGGACTCTCGCTGGACACACGTATATTGCAATTCGTGCAGGGATTGGTATGTAGTTTATTTACCTTTTTGGCAGTATGCTGTGACTTTGTTATGATCAAGAGTGTGGAAAGATTATGTAGGGTAAAGATAGTTATACTTTCTATTTGTTACAGCCACTGTTATGGGGAAAAGGAAAGAGCATGACGACTCAAAGTCAAAATCAAAGTCAAAATCAAATAGGTAAGGCTTAGGTGAGTATAGATATTAGTAGTAAAGTAAAAGAGTGGAAGAGGAGATTCTTAAAGGGGTATTCCCTCTTCGCAGGTCTAAAGAAGATGGGTCACAGCATCGGCAGCAGAGTCAGCATCTGGAATCATTATCAGCCACAGATAGCAGACCACCTGTTAAAGAATCAAAGGATAAGGATGATAAGCATAGGGAGACATCACGATCAAGGTCAAGATCTGAGGACAGAATTCCTTTAAGACAGTCGTCAGTAAATAGACAATCTGAGTCTGAGAGATCTTCAGAGAAAAGGTCTTATTCCAAACAAGATTCAGCTCAGGCATCTACCTCACGTGCTGCGGTGGACACAGAGAAAGATTGTTGGATCTGTGGAAGGAAAGCATTGTTTAATAAAAAAGTGTGCGAGTTATGTCACATAGACATTGCAAGAGACGATAAGGAAGTTTCATCTTTAATTAAACAAGTGGTAAAGGACACAGTCTCACAACTAAAAAGACGTTCTCCGTCTCCCAGTCAATCTTCAAGATCATCTCCAGATGGAAGTGGGTCAGAATTTGAAGATTCAGAAGATGATGAGGGTTTTGATTTCAAGCTAATTCCCGCTTTTGTAGCTCAAGTTAAGGAGGCTATTCAGTGGGAGGAGCATCAGTCAGCTTCAGCGGAAAAGAGAAAGAGATATTATAAACATTTAAGCAAGAAAAAAATCGCCTTTCCTCTGATGGAGGAAATTAGGGAAGTGATTCTACAGGAGTGGGAGAAAACGGTCAAAAAGCCATCCTTATAAAATCGATATCAGAAGCTTTATCCTCTAGAAGATGAACATTTATATCTGTTTGAAAATTCTCCTACTGTGGATGCCTCATTAATGAGGGTGATAAGAAATGTAACCTTACCAATGGAGGATGCAGCGGTATTTAAAGACGTGATCAGGGCCTGCCCTAGACTATTTGCCGCCTGAGGCAAAAAAAAAATTTCCGCCGCCGCCACCCCCCCCCCCCCGGTGGGGGGCGCGCTCTGGGGGGCCGCCGAGCTGGAGGGGTAGCTGGCAGGACGGGGGTATTGGGCCTAGCGGCGGGGAGGGGGTCGTACCCCCCCCTCCCTCGCTTGGGTCCACCGTGCTCCGCTCCCCTCCAGCCTTAAATACAGGCAGCCGCTATGTGTAAGACGCACGGGCGGGGAGGACTCACCTCTTCCCAGCGTGCGCTCCACTGACATCACTTCCTGCAACGCTGCAGGAAGTGACGTCAGTGGAGCGCACGCTTGGAACGAGGAAGAGGTGAGTCCTACCCGCCCGTGCCTCTTACACATAGCGGCTGCTTGTATTTAAGGCTGGAGGGGAGCGGAGCATGGGGGACCCAGGCGAGGGAGGGGGGGGTCCGACCCCCCTCCCCGCCGCTAGGCCCAATACCCCTGTCCTGCCAGCTACCCCTCCAGCTCGGCGGCCAGCTCCCCGCACCCACGGACGGGCGGGTGCCGCCCCTGGAATTTTGCCGCCTGAGGCAAAAGTTTCACCCCGCCTCATGAGCGGGCCGGCCCTGGACGTGATGGACAGACAAATAGATACTGATTTGAGAAGATCATACTTGTCTTCAGGTGAAGCATCAAGAGCTGCAGTAACGCTAACATCAGTGGCAAAAGCCATAAGAGTCTGGATTTCTGATATCCAAGGGGCAGTCCGTAATGGAAGAAGTCGGGAAGATATTATCACATACTTAGAGGATCTAAAAATCTCTTCAGACTTTGTAGGTACTGCTAGTGTAGACATAGTCAGATCATCAAGCAGATCAATGTTATATTCAATTATGTCGAAGAGGTCGCTCTGGTTAAAACCCTGGTCAGCAGATCCTAATTCGAAGCAGACTTGGTCAAGAATTCCGTATGATGGCAGAAAAAATTTTTGGAGAAAAAATGGACAATGCAATTTCTAGGGTCACCGGTGGAAAATCGGGATTTTTGCCACAAGATCGAAGATATAGGAGACAAAAGTTTATCCCGTTTAGAAAACAGACACAGTCTAAGTTTTCAGATTCAAAATCCTATAAGCCAGGGAGAGAATATCGCAGGCCTTGGAAGAACCAGTCATCATTTACAAAGGCTAATAGGAACAAGTCGTCCACAAACACATCAGATATCTTGAAGTCTTTTTGAGTTGAGGCCCGTCCACTCGTTTCCTGTAGGGGCCAGGCTGTACCATTTCAGGGAACGATGGGCGGGATCAATATCCAACAAATGGGTTTTGTCGACAGTATTTGCAGGTCATCAATGGCTATTCAAGAAAGGTCCTCCCTTGGACAAATACGTGAAAACAAAAATCCCAAGGGACAGTCGCAAGTTAGCAACACTGAAAGAATATGTTTCAAAACTTCAAAGTCAAGATGCGGTGGTACAGGTGCCACATTCAGAGGAAAGAAGGGGATTCTATTCACCAATCTTTTTGATAAAAAAGAAAACGGGAGATCTCAGACCTGTACTGGACTTAAAGGAATTAAACAGAAACATCTTCTTGCCAAGGTTCAAAATGGAAAGTCTGTATTCAATCACTCTCGCGATTCAGCCAGGAGATTGGATGTGCTCAGTCGACTTAAGAGATGCCTATTTCCACATTCCTATCCATCCAGACTTTCAAAAACTTCTACGTTTTTCAATAGGAAGATTACATCTCCAGTTCACTTGTTTACCGTTTGGCCTGTCCACTTCACCCAGAACATTTTCAAAAATTCTGTTGGCATTGGTAGCCCTAATAAGGCTGCAAGGAGTCCGAATCCTTCACTATCTGGACGACATCCTCATTCTAGCATCATCAAGGACAATTCTGGTTCAACATCAAACATTAGTCATCAACATGTTAGAGGAGTTCGGATGGCTCATAAATTACCAAAAGAGTCAGCTAGTTCCCGTCCAGAAGATGGTCTTTTTAGGAGCCTTGTTCGACACAATAGAAAAGACGATTTCTCTGCCTCCAGAGAAGATCTCATCCCTCCAGTTGAAGTTGAAAGTTATATCAAACAAGACGTTCCTCTCAGCAAGGACTTGTATGCAGGTTCTGGGTCTGATGTCCTCTGCCATACCCATGGTGAAATGGGCATTGGCATCTGCGACCATTTCAGCAGAACTTCCTGAAGGTGTGGAGAAACATGTCATTGTCTCAGACAATTCAGATTCCACAGGAGATTGTTTATTCCCTGCATTGGTGGACGGAGAAATCCAACCTAGCCAACTGTCACTCCATCACAATGCCAGTTTGGGAAGTAATAACTTCAGATGCGAGCATGCTGGGATGGGGAGCAGTGTACGGCAACAGGATAGCGCAGGGTCAATGGCAGTTTCCAACAGATCGTCTAGTATCCAATGTCTTAGAGCTCAGAGCTGCCCTCCAAGCTTTAAAACATTTCCTTCCTCTACTCAGAGGGAAATCAGTATTGTTCCGAATGGACAATGTATCAGCGGTGGCGTATATAAAGAGGCAAGGGGGAACAGTCAGCAGAACTCTTCTGCGGGAGGTAGCCCCAATCATGCATCTGGCAGAGTCTTTCCTCTTGAACATATCAGCCGTATATCTTCCAGGAGTTCAGAATCTTCAGGCGGATTTTCTGTCAAGGAATTCATTCGACAACACAGAATGGGCTCTCCACCATTCGGTTTTCTCAATGCTGGTGAAGGAATGGGGAGTACCGGATCTGAATCTTTTTGCCTCTCACAAGAATCACAAGGTGGACAAGTATTTCTCCAGGTATCCAGATCCGAGAGCGGTAGCAGTAGATGCTCTGATTCAATCTTGGGCTCTCAGGAAGTGTTATGCTTTTTCCCCATTCCATTAATTTACAGATTTCTGAAGAAATTAGAGAACAGCAGGACGACCTGCATAGCAGTTCTGCCGTTTTGGCCTCGCAGGCCTTGGTTTCCCCTGTTGCTACAGCTCAACACTCAAAAGCCAATTCCACTTCCTCTTTTTCCGAATCTCCTGAGCCAGGGATCTTTATGTCACCACAATCCTCAACGTCTTCATCTGATGGGATGGCTTTTGAAAGGCGCAGAGTAACAGCAGCTAGTTGTTCAGTTGAGGTGGTAGACACCTTGTTGTCAGCTAGAAAACTGAATACAAATACAGCGTACAATCGAACCTGGAAGATCTTTTCTACTTTCTCAAAGGAGGCCGGTTTTTCAGTAGAGAATTTTACTGTAGCTCAGTTATTAGCTTTCCTGCAGAAAGGTCTGAAATTAGGTCTAGCCTACTCTACACTTAAAGGTCAGGTGTCAGCCATTTCATCGATATCAGGGATTGCATGGGCCTCTAATCCTCTAATACGTCAGTTCTTCAGGGCAGCCATAAAATTAAGGCCACCACTGAAGACAAGGTTTCCGAAATGGGATCTTCCTATGGTCTTGGATTTCATAGCTTTTCATCCATCAATGTCAACAGACTCAATTTCCATTCAGAATTTATCCAGGAAAACGGTATTCCTTGTTGCAATAACTTCAGGGCGAAGAATGTCAGAAATTCATGCCCTGGGTTGCAAAGAGCCACACTTAACGATATATGAAGATAGAGTGGTGTTGTATCCAATTCAAGCATTTTTGCCAAAAGTGACATCTGTCTTTCATCTGAATCAGGACTGGGTTTTACCTAGTTTTAGAATGTCGGAGGATGAGAGCGTACTACATCCATTAGATCTGCCATCCACAATTAATACTTACCTTCAAGTAACAGAATCATTCAGAAGTTCGGAATCTCTTTTTATTATTCCATCAGGTTATAGAAGAGGAAAGGCGGCCACCACTAGAACCTTAGCCAGGTGGGTGGTAGACCTGATCAAAATGGCATATAAAGCCAAGGGCTTACAGCCTCCGCAGGACTTTGGAGCTCATACGACGAGAAGTTTATCGTCTTCCTGGGCTTCTGTGGGAAAAGTGTCTCTCCAGACTGTGTGTAAGGCAGCTAATTGGGCTTCGGGTCACACGTTCATCAAACATTACTGTGTAGATCCAGCCTCTTTGACTTCAGTGGAATTCGGAAAAACAGTAATTTCCTCCACAGTGCCTTCTGCAACTTAATTTTGTATGTTCTTGTGATGTATCTTTAAGTTCTTATTAACATTTTTTTGTTTGAGCAAGATTTAGGCCCACTCTTGTCTTATTCTAGTTAGTACCCATTAGTATGCTGCCATGGGAAACTCCAGGGAAATAGGAAAATTATAATACCTACCTACAAGAGTAATTTTCCTTTCCTGGTGTTTCTCCATGGCAGCATACGGACCGCCCTAAGCTGTCGGCTCGTTATAATAACTAAGAATGCTATAGGGTGCAAGGGGAGGGGTTTTTAACATCTATGGAAGTCCTACATGGGGTAAAGGGAGGCGGGGCTTTACCCCATTAGTATGCTGCCATGGAGAAACACCAGGAAAGGAAAATTACTCTTGTAGGTAGGTATTATAATTTTCCTATATACTACATAGAAATGGTAAGATTGGATGAAAAAAATTGTACCATGTATGGGCACCATTGGTGTCATTGAAGAGGTAAGCCACCTCTTCTTTTCTTATTTTATTGTGCTTTTAACAAAGTTTTATTCATCCTGGGCTTCTCTTCACCCTTTCTATGCGGTGTAACAGAATGTCTGGCAAGCTCACCAGGACTCCTAGAAGTGTGTTGAAGATGACAGCCGGTAGCCGACAGCCAGTAGGAAGAGCCTTCACTCCATTGGCGCTGATACACTGCCTGGTGGGACTTCACCTGTAACAAATTACAAAGTGTTAGAGGGAAATACTGCGCTCCACTGGACTCACACAATTTCACTATCAGGGATCACAGTAATGAAAAAGTTCACTTCACCTTTAACAATTATAATCGTATGGATCACTGTGCCTGCTTTGTGCTTTCAACCCTGTAAATAATCAAAATATGCACATAGTGCCAAGTATTGCTTTTAACAAGCTATAAAATGCACCCTGTGCCGCTCACCAGGGGGTAGTGCTACCACCTTATGAGGACAATATCACAGCTCCCCCTTTGCGGGTGCACTCACCGAAGGCGCATCTTGTAATATTGCTTATCACATCAACACTTCTTTGCCAGCATATGTGCAAATTTTGATTATTTACAGGGTGGAAAGCAGGCGCAGTGATCCATACGATTATAATTGTTAAAGGATACCCGAAGTGACATGTGACATGATGAGATAGACATGGGTATGTACAGTGCCTAGCACACAAATAACTATGATGTGTTCCTTTTTCTCTTTCTCTGCCTGAAAGAGTTACATATCAGGTATGTAAGTGGCTGACTCAGTCCTGACTCAGACAGGAAGTGACTACAGTGTGACTCTCACTGATAAGAAACTCCAACTATAAAACACTTTCCTAGCAGAAAATGGCTTCTGAGAGCAAGAAAGATATAAAAAGGAGAATTTCTTATCAGTGAGGGGCACAATGTAATCACTTCCTGTCTGAGTCAGGACTGAGTCAGCCACTTACATACCTGATATTTAACTCTTTCAGGCAGATAAAGAAAAAAACAAACACAGCATAGCTATGTGTGTGCTAGGCACTGTACATACACATGTCTATCTCATCATGTCACATGTCACTTCGGGTATCCTTTAAAGGTGAAGTGAACTTTTTCAGTACTGCGATCCCCTGATATTGAAATTGTGTGAGTCCAGTGGAGCGCAGTATTTCCATCTAACACTTGATAAGACTATTCACTTTTATACTGCTGCAGACATGGATGTGTTCGAATTCAGGAAACACAGGAATGTGGACCTGGATAAAATTTTCAATGAGGAACTCCCTGTCCAAACTGACCTGGATCAGGACGTTAAACACTTGCAACATAACATGATGAAATAACTACAGACATGGTGGGACCTTGCTGCTTTACACAAATATGAGAAAAGGGGCTTCATACCCAAAAGATATAGGTGGGACATTATGCCCACAGGTGGGGAGGAAAGTGTTGATAATAATTTGGAATGGTTTGAATATGTTGAAACCTGTGGTATTGGTATGGTTAAACTATTGATTAAAAGGAAAACCAGGAGGTTGGAATGTCTGGGAGGGGAAATTGACACATTGAAGGTGAAATTAGATCTGTTTAAGCACACAGAGGAATTTCAATTGAGATGCACTAAATTGCAAGAGGTTCTGAATGTAAATGAAAAGGATATCATTCTGGATAAACAAAAGCAATTCAGTAAGGATATCCTGGCATATAAAAATAATGAAGCTTATAAATGGCAGAAAGTGAAAACTAGTGATGCAGTGACTGATAAAATGGAAGTGAATGATGGTGTGACAACTAAACCCCAGGATGAACAGAAAGGAATTGAGACAGGAGCCAGACCCAAGGGGGGTGCCATGGAACCTAGAACCATAAGGGGGAGGGGGAAAGTGGACTATATCAAAATGGTGGAATATTCCCTACTGAGAATGTGGGCCCACCTGAGCTCCAAGTGTAGAATAGGTTTGAACCATTACAATCATATGTGAATGAGGAAGTACCCCCGTTTTTTCACAAACCCCAGTATCGCCAGGACGATTGGTATATAGACCCTTACCCCACTCCAAAGAACATCAGGAAAAGAGAGCCAGAAGGGGAGTCAGAGGAGGAAGGAGGGTACAATAAAAGAAGGGAATAGTAAAGGGGGGGGGGGATTTTCAATCTTAGCGGGGTTAAATTGGAGAAATCTGAAATAAAGCTGTTGGATAAGGGTTTGAAGTATGCGCCAAAGAATAATTTGAGTAAATTTGACACATTTATTGATGTACACAAGTTTGTCCATAGATTGAATCTTAGGAGGTACTATTTGGATAAAGAGGGTCCCACAAATAGGATTAACCAGGTTGGGGAATACTTACATACTAATATGAGGAAAAACTCTGTATTAAATCCCGCTAACCATGCCAGTAAACAAGCTATTGGTGTGTTTAAAAATCTGGTGATTAGGGATTTGGAGCGGGTGCAGACTGCCCAGATCAGAAGTCACGATCGGGCTGTTTGCAAGCTGCTAAAGGAAAAAGAACTAATCATCAGACCAGCAGATAAGGGGGGGGGGGGGGGGGTTGTTATTTTGAATCATGATCAATATTTAGTTAGATAGATTGGTTGGGGATAGGATGGCTTATAGGAAGCTGGATGGGAACCCGGTCTCTGCTTATAAAAAGGAATTGAATGGAATACTGAAGGGGGTTTGGATGAGAGCCTGATCAGTAGAGATGGCCCGAACGGTTCGCATGCGAACGGTTCCAGGCGAACTTTCGGTGGAACGCGAACTTTTGCGGAAGTTCGATTCGCCCCCATAGTGCGCCATTAGGGTCAACTTTGACTTTCTACATCACAGTCAGCAGGCACATTGTAGCCAAGTAGGCTACACTCTCTCCTGAAGCCCCCCCCCCTTATAAAAGGCAGGCAGCCCCGGGCTTTACACTCACTCGTGTGCCTGCATTACTTAGTGAAGGGACAGCTGCTGGCAGACTCTCATAGGGAAAGTTAGGCTGTTGTAGGCTTGTTAGCTTGCTCCTGGCTGATTGTTATTGCTAAAATAGCACCCCTCAACAGCCCTTTTGAGAGCTAATGTTCTCCTGATGTGTTTTTTTTTTGTGTTGCCCACTGACACTGACATTATACAGCCCTATCTGTTGCAGCTGGACCTTGGTAATTGTTATTACTGTGCCAGCCAGGCCCTGCCTAACTATCTATACTGGGACACCTACCTATGCCTACCTAACTACTGGGGCACTTACCTATACGGGGACACCTACCTATGCTTACCTACCTACCTATACTAGGGCACCTACCTATGCCTACCTACCTATACTGTGTCTCCTACCTATGCCTAGCTAACTACTGGGGCACCTACCTATGCCTACCTACCTATACTGGGTCTCCTACCTATGCCTACCTACCTATATTGGGACTCCTACCTATGCCTAGCTAACTACTAGGGAACCTACCTGTGCCTACCTACCTATACTGGGACTCCTATCTATGCCTACCTACCTATACTGGGACTCCTACCTATGCCTAGCTAACTACTGGGGCACCTATCTATGCCTACCTACCTATACTGGGACTCCTACCTATGCCTAGATAACTACTGGGGCACCTACCTATGCCTACCTACCTATACTGGGACTCCTACCTATGCCTACCTACCTATACTGGGAC
Source organism: Hyperolius riggenbachi (assembly GCF_040937935.1). Taxonomy (NCBI): domain Eukaryota; kingdom Metazoa; phylum Chordata; class Amphibia; order Anura; family Hyperoliidae; genus Hyperolius; species Hyperolius riggenbachi. Next base: position 170,678,809 of record NC_090652.1, on the reverse strand, counting down.
TCATACCTATGCCTACCTACCTATACTGGGTCTCCTACCTATTCCTACCTACCTATACTGGGACTCCTACCTATGCCTAGCTAACCACTAGGGCACCTACCTATGCCTGCCTACTTATACTGGGTCTCCTACCTATGCCTACCTACCTATACTGGGAATCCTACTAATGCCTAGCTAACTACTGGTGCACCTACCTATGCCTACCTATCTATACTGGGACTCCTACCTATGCCTACCTACCTATACTGGGAATCCTACCTATGCCTAGCTAACTACTGGGGCACCTACCTATGCCTACCTACCTATACTGGGACTCCTACCTATGCCTACCTACCTATACTGTGTCTCCTACCTATGCCTAGCTAATTACTGGGGCACCTATCTATGCCTACCTACCTATACTGGGTCTCCTACCTATGCCTACCTACCTATACTGGGACTCCTACCTATGCCTAGCTAACTACTGGGGCACCTACCTATGCCTACCTACCTATACTGTGACTCCTACCTATGCCTACCTACCTATACTGGGACTCATACCTATGCCTACCTACCTATACTGGGTCTCCTACCTACTCCTACCTACCTATACTGGGACTCCTACCTATGCCTAGCTAACTACTGGTGCACCTACCTATGCCTACCTACCTATACTGGGACTCCTACCTATGCCTACCTACCTATACTGGGAATCCTACCTATGCCTAGCTAACTACTGGGGCACCTACCTATGCCTACCTACCTATACTGGGACTCCTACCTATGCCTACCTACCTATACTGTGTCTCCTACCTATGCCTAGCTAACTACTGGGGCACCTATCTATGCCTACCTACCTATACTGGGTCTCCTACCTATGCCTACCTACCTATACTGGGACTCCTACCTATGCCTAGCTAACTGCTGGGGCACCTACCTATGCCTATCTACCTATACTGGGGCACCTACCTATGCCTACCTACCTATACTGGGGCACCTACCTATGCCTACCTACATACAAGAAGATAATAAGGTCGTTGCCTCATTGTGGACAGACCAAATTTGATCAGCTGGACAGTCACTGTTGTTCTATCATTGAACTACCACAGCCCGGTGACCATATGTGCTTTAAAACCGCTATCGCCATGGTGCGCACCAGTCCAGAACGGCCGTCACTACGCAAACAGCTGTTTGCGGTGCGTTACACAGTGAGTTTGGTGTGTCAGTGTGAAAGCAGTACTCTATTTACACTCCCTGATTGATGTATACACATGCAAAATGTTTGAAAGCACTTTAGTCCTGCAATTTAGCATTCAATGTGATTTCTGCCCTTAAAACGCTGCTTTGCGTCAAATCCAGATTTTTCCCCGGGACATTTGGCGTCTATCTCACTCATCCATGCCTCCCTCCAGGCGTTAGACCCCTTGAAATATCTTTTCCATCACTTTTGTGGCCAGCATAAATGTTTCTAGTTTTCAAAGTTCGCATCCCAATTGAAGTCTATTGCAGTTCGCGGAAGTTCGCGCGAACCGAACCTTTTGCGGAAGTTCGCGAACCTAAAATCAGAGGTTCGGGCCATCTCTACTGATCAGTGAGAAATAATTCCAGAACCCCTATTATTTATCAGCTAACGAAGGTCCATAAGGTAATCACATCCCCTCCGGGATGACCCATTATCAATGGGATTGACTCAGTAACATTTCGAGTGGGTAGATACTTGGATGTTTGTCTGCAACCCCTGGTTGGCAAACTTCCGAGGGTCCTTAAGGATACAGCTCACACCTAGTGTTGGGCGAACATCTAGATGTTCGGGTTCGGGCCGAACAGGCCGAACATGGCCGCGATGTTCGGGTGTTCGACCCGAACTCTGAACATAATGGAAGTCAATGGGGACCGTAACTTTTGTGCTTTGTAAAGCCTCCTTACATGCTGCATACCCCAAATTTACAGGGTATGTGCACCTTGGGAGTGGGTACAAGAGGAAAAAAAAATTTAGCAAAAAGAGCTTATAGTTTTGAGAAAATCGATTTTAAAGTTTCAAAGGGAAAACTGTCTTTTAAATGCGGGAAATGTCTGTTTTCTTTTGTACAGGTAACATGCTTTTTGTCGGCATGCAGTCATAAATGTAATACATATAAGAGGTTCCAGGAAAAGGGACCGGTAACGCTAACCCAGCAGCAGCACACGTGATGGAACAGGAGGAGGGTGGCGCAGGAGGAGAAGGCCACGCTTTGAGACACAACAACCCAGGCCTTGCATGAGGACAAGAAGCGTGCGGATAGCAATTTGCATTTTGTCGCCATGCAGTCATAAATGTAATACAGATGAGAGGTTCAATAAACAGGGACCGGAAACGCTAACCCATCACAGATGTTCATTGTTCATGTTACTTGGTTGGGGTCCGGGAGTGTTGCGTAGTCGTTTCCAATCCAGGATTGATTCATTTTAATTTGAGTCAGACGGTCTGCATTTTCTGTGGAGAGGCGGATACGCCGCCGATCTGTGACGATGCCTCCGGCAGCACTGAAACAGCGTTCCGACATAACGCTGGCTGCCGGGCAAGCCAGCACCTCTATTGCGTACATTGCCAGTTTGTGCCAGGTGTCTAGCTTCGATACCCAATAGTTGAAGGGTGCAGATGGATTGTTCAACACAGCTACGCCATCTGACATGTAGTCCTTGACCATCTTCTCCAGGCGATCGGTGTTGGAGGTGGATCTGCACGCTTGCTGTTCTGTGTGCTGCTGCATGGGTGTCAGAAAATTTTCCCACTCCAAGGACACTGCCGATACCATTCCCTTTTGGGCACTAGCCCAGGCTTGTGTTGTTTGCTGCCCTCCTGGTCGTCCTGGGTTTGCGGAAGTCAGTCTGTCGGCGTACAACTGGCTAGAGGAGGGGGAGGATGTCAATCTCCTCTCTAAAGTCTCCACAAGGGCCTGCTGGTATTCTTCCATTTTGACCTGTCTGGCTCTTTCTTCAAGCAGTTTTGGAACATTGTGTTTGTACCATGGATCCAGAAGGGTATAAACCCAGTAATTGGTGTTGTCCAGAATGTGCACAATGCGTGGGTCGCGTTCAATGCAGTCCTAGGCCGAAGAGGTCATAGCCTAGGGTCACAAAACCTGTTTATTTGGGCAATTTCAATGGTGGCGAGTCTAACGTACATAAATCACAGCAATGGCCGTTAGCAACGTCTGAATCTCACGAAATGTCTCATGCAGGTAGAAGACATATTGTTAGACTTGGGCTCCAAAGATGGGTTCCCTACATCTCTGCAAACCAGAGTTACAGGGCTCCAAATTTGGTAAAATCCCCCATAGGCTTTCATTGGGCCTCCTATTTACAGTTCCAAAATCTCACATCTTTTCAAAGGGCAATTACTCAGCAGTGGCAAATTTTCTAGCATTGTAGGGACCCTTAGGGGGAACATGACTGGTGAGTTTCGGGCCCCTAGGCCGAAGAGGTCATAGCCTAGGGTCACAAAAACCTGTTTATTTGGGCTATTTCAATGGTAGTGATGGTGACGTACATAAATCGCAGCAATGGCCGTTAGCAAAGTCTGAATCTCACGAAATGTCTCATGCAGGTAGAAGACATATTGTTAGACTTGGATTCCAAAGATGGGGTCCCTACATCTCTGCAAACCAGAGTTACAGGGGTCCAAAATTGGTAAAATCCCCCCATAGGATGTTATTGCCTCCCTATTTCACTTTCCAAAATCTCACATCTTTTCAAAGGGCAATGGCTCAGCAGTACCAAATTTTCTAGCATTGTAGGGACCCTTAGGGGGAACATGACTGGTGAGTTTCGGGCCCCTAGGCCGAAGAGGTCATAGCCTAGGGTCACAAAAACCTGTTTATTTGGGCTATTTCAATGGTAGTGATGGTGGTGTACATAAATCTCAGCCATGGCCGTTAGCAACGTCTGAATCTCACGAAATGTCTCATGCAGGTAGAAGACATATTGTTAGACTTGGATTCCAAAGATGGGGTCCCTACATCTCTGCAAACCAGAGTTACAGGGGTCCAAAATTGGTAAAATCCCCTATAGGATTTCATTGCCTCCCTATTTCACTTTCCAAAATCTCACATCTTTTCAAAGGGCAATGGCTCAGCAGTACCAAATTTTCTAGCATTGTAGGGACCCTTAGGGGGAACATGACTGGTGAGTTTCGGGCCCCTAGGCCGAAGAGGTCATAGCCTAGGGTCACAAAAACCTGTTTATTTGGGCTATTTCAATGGTAGTGATGGTGGCGTACATAAATCGCAGCAATGGCCGTTAGCAAAGTCTGAATCTCACGAAATGTCTCATGCAGGTAGAAGACATATTGTTAGACTTGGATTCCAAAGATGGGGTCCCTACATCTCTGCAAACCTGAGTTACAGGGGTCCAAAATTGGTAAAATCCCCCATAGGATTTCATTGCCTCCCTATTTCACTTTCCAAAATCTCACATCTTTTCAAAGGGCAATGGCTCAGCAGTACCAAATTTTCTAGCATTGTAGGGACCCTTAGGGGAACATGACTGGTGAGTTTCGGGCCCCTAGGCCGAAGAGGTCATAGCCTAGGGTCACAAAAACCTGTTTATTTGGGCTATTTCAATGGTAGTGATGGTGACGTACATAAATCGCAGCAATGGCCGTTAGCAACGTCTGAATCTCACGAAATGTCTCATGCAGGTAGAAGACATATTGTTAGACTTGGATTCCAAAGATGGGGTCCCTACATCTCTGCAAACCAGAGTTACAGGGGTCCAAAATTGGTAAAATCCCCCATAGGATTTCATTGCCTCCCTATTTCACTTTCCAAAAACTCACATCTTTTCAAAGGGCAATGGCTCAGCAGTACCAAATTTTCTAGCATTGTAGGGACCCTTAGGGGGAACATGACTGGTGAGTTTCGGGCCCCTAGGCCGAAGAGGTCATAGCCTAGGGTCACAAAAACCTGTTTATTTGGGCTATTTCAATGGTAGTGATAGTGGCGTACATAAATCGCAGCAATGGCCGTTAGCAAAGTCTGAATCTCACGAAATGTCTCATGCAGGTAGAAGACATATTGTTAGACTTGGATTCCAAAGATGGGGTCCCTACATCTCTGCAAACCAGAGTTACAGGGGTCCAAAATTGGTAAAATCCCCCATAGGCTTTCATTGGGCCTCCTATTTACCGTTCCAAAATCTCACACCATTTCAAAGAGCAATGGCTCAGCAGTGGCAAAACTCACCAGTCATGATCCCCCTAAGGGTCCCTACAATGCTAGAAAATTTGGTACTGCTGAGCCATTGCCCTTTGAAAAGATGTGAGATTTTGGAAAGTGAAATAGGGAGGCAATGAAATCCTATGGGGGATTTTACCAATTTTGGACCCCTGTAACTCTGGTTTGCAGAGATGTAGGGACCCCATCTTTGGAATCCAAGTCTAACAATATTTCTTCTACCTGCATGAGACATTTCGTGAGATTCAGACTTTGCTAACGGCCATTGCTGAGATTTATGTACGCCACCATCACTACCATGGGCGTAGGGCCTGGGGTCGCAGCAGTCGCCTTCGCGACCGGGCCCGGCTCCTGAAGAGGCGGGGGAGGGGCCCGGGGGGCCCATACCCGTGCTGCCTGTGCCGCTCGCTGCCCTGTTGGTGTGCGCTGTATTGGAGGGGGGAGCCGGAGCCGCGGGGAGGGAAGCCCGACCTCTCACTCCCTTCCTCTCCCCGGGCTCCCCCCTCGAAATTCTGAGTGAGCGTGCAGGGTAGCGGCGCTATACTAAACTACTCACCTCCGTCCCAGGTTCCAATCGTCGCTGGTCTCCTCCCGCTCCAGTCCACATAGATGCTGATACACACGCTGCGTACACGCTGACGCAGCAGCGTGTGTATCAGCATCTATGTGGACTGGAGCGGGAGGAGACCAACGACGATTGGAACCTGGGACGGAGGTGAGTAGTTTAGTATAGCGCCGCTACCCTGCACGCTCACTCAGAATTTCGAGGGGGGAGCCCGGGGAGAGGAAGGGAGGGAGAGGTCGGGCTTCCCTCCCCGCGGCTCCGGCTCCCCCCTCCATTATTGGGGTGGGGGCACCTACCTAACCTGGCGGGCAGCTACCTATCCTGGGGGGCACCTACCTATTCTATCCTGGGTGGCAGCTACCTAACCTATCCTGGGGGGCAGCTACCTAACCTATCCTGGGGGGCAGCTACCTAACCTATCGTGGGGGGCAGCTACCTAACCTATCGTGGGGGGCAGCTACCTAACCTATCGTGGGGGGCAGCTTCCTAACCTATCCTGGGTGGCAGCTACCTAACCTATCCTGGGGGGCAGCTTCCTAACCTATCCTGGGTGGCAGCTACCTAACCTATCCTGGGTGGCAGCTACCTAACCTATCCTGGGGGGCAGCTACCTAACCTATCCTGGGGGGTAGCTACCTAATCTAACCTATACTGGGAGGCAGCTACCTAATCTAACCTATACTGGGGGGCAGCTACCTAATCTAACCTATCCTAAGGGGCACCTACCTATCCTATCCTGGGGGGCACCTACCTATCCTATCCTGGGGGGCAGCTATCTAACCTATCCTGGGGGGCAGCTACCTAATCTAACCTATCCTGGGGGGCAGCTACCTAATCTAATCTATCCTGGGGGGCAGCTACCTAATCTAACCTATCCTGGCGGGCAGCTACCTAATCTAACCTATCCTGGGGGGCAGCTACCTTATCTAACCTATACTGGGGGCAGCTACCTTATCTAACCTATACTGGGGCAGCTACCTAATCTAACCTATACTGGGGGGCAGCTACCTAATCTAACCTATACTGGGGGGCAGCTACCTAATCTAACCAATACTGGGGGGCAGCTACCTAATCTAACTATATACTGGGGGCAGCTACCTAATCTAACCTATACTGGGGGGCAGCTACCTAATCTAACCTATACTGGGGGGCAGCTATCTAATCTAACCTTTACTGGAGGGCAGCTACCTAATCTAACCTATACTGGGGGGCACCTACCTATCTAACCTATACTGGGGGGCACCTACCTATCTAACCTATACTGGGGGGCAGCTACCTATCTAACCTATACTGGGGGGCAGCTACCTATCTAACCTATACTGGGGGCACTTACTTATCTAACCTGTATTGGGGGCACCTACCTACCTAGTTAGCCTATACAGGTGGCAACTATACTGGCTACCTATATTGGAGGCACCTACCTAACTAATCTATACTGGGGGCATCTACCTATCTAACCTATGATGGGGGCAACTATTCTGGCTACCTATATTAGAGGCACCCACCTAGCTAACCTGTACTGGGGGCACCTACCAATCTAACTTATACCGGGGGTGCCTGCCTATCTTACCTATACTTAGGGCAACTATACTGGCTACCTATGCTGGAGGCACCTACCTGGCTAACCTATACCGGTGGCAACTATACTGGCTTACCTATGCCTGGCTACCTATACTGAAGGGACCTATAGCTGGCTATAGGGATTTGTGTGCGTCGAGTGTTGCTGGGAGGGGGGCCCACATCCAGATTCCGCATCAGGGCCCAGAGGTTTGTAGCTACGCCACTGATCACTACCATTGAAATAGCCCAAATAAACAGGTTTTTGTGACCCTAGGCTATGACCTCTTCGGCCTAGGGGCCCGAAACTCACCAGTCATGTTCCCCCTAAGGGTCCCTACAATGCTAGAAAATTTGGTACTGCTGAGCCATTGCCCTTTGAAAAGATGTGAGATTTTGGAAAGTGAAATAGGGAGGCAATGAAATCCTATGGGGGATTTTACCAATTTTGGACCCCTGTAACTCTGGTTTGCAGAGATGTAGGGACCCCATCTTTGGAATCCAAGTCTAACAATATGTCTTCTACCTGCATGAGACATTTCGTGAGATTCAGACTTTGCTAACGGCCATTGCTGCGATTTATGTACGTCACCATCACTACCATTGAAATAGCCCAAATAAACAGGTTTTTGTGACCCTAGGCTATGACCTCTTCGGCCTAGGGGCCCGAAACTCACCAGTCATGTTCCCCCTAAGGGTCCCTACAATGCTAGAAAATTTGCCACTGCTGAGTAATTGCCCTTTGAAAAGATGTGAGATTTTGGAACTGTAAATAGGAGGCCCAATGAAAGCCTATGGGGGATTTTACCAAATTTGGAGTCCTGTAACTCTGGTTTGCAGAGATGTAGGGAACCCATCTTTGGAGCCCAAGTCTAACAATATGTCTTCTATATGCATGAGACATTTCGTGAGATTCAGACGTTGCTAACGGCCATTGCTGCGATTTATGTACGTCAGACTCGCCACCATTGAAATTGCCCAAATAAACAGGTTTTGTGACCCTAGGCTATGACCTCTTCGGCCTAGGACTGCATTGAACGCGACCCACGCATTGTGCGCATTCTGGACAACACCAATTACTGGGTTTATACCCTTCTGGATCCACGGTACAAACACAATGTTCCAAAACTGCTTGAAGAAAGAGCCAGACAGATCAAAATGGAAGAATACCAGCAGGCCCTTGTGGAGACTTTAGAGAGGAGATTGACATCCTCCCCCTCCTCTAGCCAGTTGTACGCCGACAGACTGACTTCCGCAAACCCAGGACGACCAGGAGGGCAGCAAACAACACAAGCCTGGGCTAGTGCCCAAAAGGGAATGGTATCGGCAGTGTCCTTGGAGTGGGAAAATTTTCTGACACCCATGCAGCAGCACACAGAACAGCAAGCGTGCAGATCCACCTCCAACACCGATCGCCTGGAGAAGATGGTCAAGGACTACATGTCAGATGGCGTAGCTGTGTTGAACAATCCATCTGCACCCTTCAACTATTGGGTATCGAAGCTAGACACCTGGCACAAACTGGCAATGTACGCAATAGAGGTGCTGGCTTGCCCGGCAGCCAGCGTTATGTCGGAACGCTGTTTCAGTGCTGCCGGAGGCATCGTCACAGATCGGCGGCGTATCCGCCTCTCCACAGAAAATGCAGACCGTCTGACTCAAATTAAAATGAATCAATCCTGGATTGGAAACGACTACGCAACACTCCCGGACCCCAACCAAGTAACATGAACAATGAACATCTGTGATGGGTTAGCGTTTCCGGTCCCTGTTTATTGAACCTCTCATCTGTATTACATTTATGACTGCATGGCGACAAAATGCAAATTGCTATCCGCACGCTTCTTGTCCTCATGCAAGGCCTGGGTTGTTGTGTCTCAAAGCGTGGCCTTCTCCTCCTGCGCCACCCTCCTCCTGTTCCATCACGTGTGCTGCTGCTGGGTTAGCGTTACCGGTCCCTTTTCCTGGAACCTCTTATATGTATTACATTTATGACTGCATGCCGACAAAAAGCATGTTACCTGTGCAAAGAAAACAGACATTTCCCGCATTTAAAAGACAGTTTTCCCTTTGAAACTTTAAAATCGATTTTCTCAAAAACTATAAGCTCTTTTTGCTAAATTTTTTTTCCTCTTGTACCCACTCCCAAGGTGCACATACCCTGTAAATTTGGGGTATGTAGCATATAAGGAGGCTTTACAAAGCACGAAAGTTCGGGTCCCCATTGACTTCTATTATGTTTGGAGTTCGGCCATGTTCGGCCCGAACCCGAACATCTAGATGTTCGCCCAACACTACACGTGACCCGTTCGGCCAATCACAGCGCTCGCCGAACGTTCGGGTAACGTTCGGCCATGCGCTCTTAGTTCGGCCATATGGCCGAACAGTTTGGCCGAACACCATCAGGTGTTCGGCCGAACCCGAACATCACCCGAACAGGGTGATGTTCTGCAGAACCCGAACAGTGGCGAACATTGTTCGCCCAACACTACTCACACCCTTCAGGTTCTGGGGGAGACGGAGGTGGGGGATGCGGCATTGCTGGTAACAGCAGATGTCGCATCACTCTATACAAACATCGACCACCAGGGAAGTGTGAGCGCAGTTGGGGATGCCCTGAGAAGAGGGGGAACCTTGCCAGTGAGACAGATTGAGTTTCTCTTACAATTGTTGGAATTTGCCCTTTCCAGGAATTATTTCTGGCATAAGGGCGAGTTCTATGCACAGATTAAAGGCTGTGCCATGGGGGCCCCTTTTGCCCCGGCTCTAGCAAACATATATACAGTATGTCAGAATTTTTTCCAAGAAATACTGCGCTCCAATGGAATAGCAAACTCACAAGTTCAGGGGATCGCAGTTACATAAGGATCACTCTACCTCAATCAGAATACTTGAGTCAATCACTGCGCATACTTCTTTACCCTGTAAAATCATAAAAAAGCACATAGTGCCCAGTACTGCTAAAATCAAGCTATAGTTAACACCCCGTGTTGCACACCTGGGGGTAGTGCCACCACCTTATAGGGGAAACTCAGCGGGTCCCCCCCTCCGTGCTTGCACTCACCAAAAGAGCGTCTTGCTCTATTGCATATCAAACATATGATCCACACTCCTTTGCCAGCCAAGGGGAAGTAGGCAGTTTGTTAAGCGTAAATCCGTTTAATAGATAAAAGACATCTCGTAGGCTTACAGTTTGTAGGTTACGGATCCACCGCGGACAAACAGAGCCGCTCGCTCCCACTGTATCTTCCTACTTCCGGGTGACGTCACTACGCACCTCTGACTCCACCCTACGCGTTTCGTCACACTCAATGACTCATTCAGGGGCTGGAGGACAACAGCGACGCCGGACTTTTAACCACACAGCGCCCCCTCCGCCGAAACTCCGCCCGCAACCCGCCCACTACTGTTGCTAGGCATCGCCACAGCGTGCTGGCTCTGTTTCCGCTGTGCAGATTACAGTATTCACCAATATATAAAATATATATACACAGACCTTACTAAAAAGAGATCAATCTATACATTTCATCCATTTAGCTATACATTTGAGTACCCTATGCTCCACATCTATTGTAAATAACTCCCAGATTTCCATAACATCAATTTACATTATATCAAAAGAGACTACTATTCATTATAATCTTACCCGGACCCTATTAACACCTACCACCCATATCATTAAAATTATTAGCAGGGACTCCCCATAATAATGCCATATTCTATTGTGCACTATACCTAATACACAATTCAGTGCATCCTCATGCTCCCTATGCAATTCTATGAGACCAACCTCCACCTATTTAGAATTACAAGTGCTTCTCCGTACAACACTTACAAGAAAGTGTGAATATACCCCAATATTCTTATGAACTCTATTATTCTTTGTAAAGTGACAGTGCTTCTCAGTGAATAGATTTGTTCGACAGTACTCTACACCACCGCCCAAACTCACCTCTTAAAGTGACAGTGCATCCCAATACACTTATCACTATTCATCTTTAAATGAAAGTGCTTCCCAGTGAAATTAATTATTCGACAATACTCTGCACTACCACCCAAACAGACCTCTTAAAGTGACAGTGCATCCCAATATATATTTACCAAAAAAAGTGACAGTGACTCCCATACCCCTATCATCATCTCAATATCATCTTCCAACTTAATTTAAGGGCATAACTTATTGGCCTCCTCCAGGAACAGGCTCCACTCCTGGACAGAGGCCCCCCAAACAATAAAAAGGTCATTGATGAATCTACGCCATTCGATCACCCCCTTAGGGCATATCTGAATGGCCTTTTCCTCCCACTCTGACATATATATGTCCAGGGCCCGGGGTGGAGCCTGTTCTTGGAGGAGGCCAATAATTTATGCCCTTATATTAAGTTAGAAGCAGTGATTGACACATTGAGTGTTGATTTTCTGGATCTCACCATTTTTAAGAATAAAGGTCAATTATCCATGAAGTGCTTTTTTAAGAAAACCGATCGGAATGGATTCCTACCTGTGGGAAGCTGCCATCATCCTTCTTAGCTGAGGGCGGTCCCTAAAGGACAAATTCAGAGAATTAGGAGGAATTGCACTCAGAAAGCAGATTACCATGAGCAGGTGTCTGTTTTAACCCAGAGATTTGTTGAGAAGGGGTATTGTCCTAAAAGGATTAGTGAATTGGAAGAGGAAGTAGCTGATATGGAAAGGGATGGATTGATAAGGGGAAGAAAAAACAGGGATCTTGCACCCCCTGAGATTCCCTTTATCTCCACGTTCAATGCACAGTATAAAGAGGTGGAGAGAATATTTTTTAAACACTGGCCAGTACTGCAGCAAGATGCTCGACTGAATCTCATTGTACCAGAGAAACCAAAGTTTATTTATAAACGGGCACCCAATTTAAGGGATATTTTGGTGCCAAGTTGCGTCGATCCGCCCGGTCAGGTAGTGATTCCTTGGCAGAGACCGGGTTTCCACTTATGCAGGAGGTGCTGTATATGTAGTGAAACATCTAGTGTGAACACAGATGTGATAAGATCTAATGTCTACCAACGAGATTTTAAATTGAGACAATTTATGACTTGTACTACAGCGTACGTGGTGTACGTCCTTATGTGTGGATGTGGCCTCCAGTATGTGGGTAGGACCACGCAGCCACTAAAGAAGAGAATTTATCAGCATATGTATAATATCAGGAAAGGGTTCAAGTGGCATAGTGTGTCGGCCCATTATCTGGAGGTACATAATAGAAATCCAGGTTGTCTTAAAGTTGTTGCAGTGGAGCATGTGCGGTCGCATTGGCGCGGTTCCAATCGACTGCAGCAGCTTTGTAAAAAAGAGACCGAATGGATCTATAAACTGGGCTCATTCCCTCCAAGAGGTTTGAATATAGAGTTAGACATCAATTGCTATATTGCTAATAATTAGGTTGAGTTATTAATACAAAGCTGGGGTAGTGGTTCACAATCATTAGGTATTGATGTGTTTATTATGTACACATGTATTTTATAATTATGTATTTTTGATACAATGGTGCTAGGGGTGTTATGGGGTATGATAATTAATGTTAATGAGTTATAGCACTGTCACTTTTGTTCAATATGAATGGGAGCTTTATATGGAGAAATAAGATAGCAGGAATATTATATGGTGATGAAGGGTATAGGGATGTGTTGTTAATATAGATTTATATACATTTCCCAGTCCCTATTGAGATGATGATAGGGGTATGGGAGTCACTGTCACTTTTTGTGGTAAATATATATTGGGATGCACTGTCACTTTAAGAGGTCTGTTTGGGTGGTAGTGCAGAGTATTGTCGAATAATTAATTTCACTGGGAAGCACTTTCATTTAAAGATGAATAGTGATAAGTGTATTGGGATGCACTGTCACTTTAAGAGGTGAGTTTGGGCGGTGGTGTAGAGTACTGTCAAACAAATCAATTCACTGAGAAGCACTGTCACTTTACAAAGAATAATAGAGTTCATAAGAATATTGGGGTATATTCACACTTTCTTGTAAGTGTTGTACGGAGAAGCACTTGTAATTCTAAATAGGTGGAGGTTGGTCTCATTGAATTGCATAAGGAGCATGAGGATGCACTGAATTGTGTATTAGGTATAGTGCACAATAGAATATGGCATTATTATGGGGAGTCCCTGCTAATAATTTTTAATGATATGGGTGGTAGGTCTTAATAGGGTCCGGGTAAGATTATAATGAATAGTAGTCTCTTTTGATATAATGTAAATTAATGTTATGGAAATCTGGGAGTTATTTACAATAGATGTGGAGCATAGGGTACTCAAATGTATAGCTAAATGGATGAAATGTATAGATTGATCTCTTTTTAGTAAGGTCTGTGTATATATATTTTATATATTGGTGAATACTGTAATCTGCACAGCGGAAACAGAGCCAGCACGCTGTGGCGATGCCTAGCAACAGTAGTGGGCGGAGTTTTGGCGGAGGGGGCGCTGTGTGGTTAAAAGTCTGGCGTTGCTGTTGTCCTCCAGCCCCTGAATGAGTCACGGAGTGTGACGAAACGCGTAGGGCGGAGTCAGAGGTGCGTAGTGACGTCACCCGGAAGTAGGAAGATACAGTGGGAGCGAGCGGCTCTGTTTGTCCGCGGTGGATCCGTAACCTACAAACTGTAAGCCTACGAGATGTCTTTTATCTATTAAACGGATTTACGCTTAACAAACTGCCTACTTCCCCTTGGCTGGCAAAGGAGTGTGGATCATATGTTTGATATGCAATAGAGCAAGACGCTCTTTTGGTGAGTGCAAGCACGGAGGGGGGGACCCGCTGAGTTTCCCCTATAAGGTGGTGGCACTACCCCCAGGTGTGCAACACGGGGTGTTAACTATAGCTTAATTTTAGCAGTACTGGGCACTATGTGCTTTTTATGATTTTACAGGGTAAAGAAGTATGCGCAGTGATTGATTCAAGTATGTCAGAATGGGAAGAGAAAGCAATACAGATTTGTCCAGCGGGGGTGATAGAATGGCGTAGATTTATTGATGATTTGTTTATAATCTGGGGGGCCCCTGTTCAGGAATGGAGTTGCTTCCTGGACAACATAAATTTAACTACTTGCCAACTGCTTCATGCCAATTGGCATGAGCAGTGCGGCAGGACCGCTCCACGCCGATTGGTGTGAACGGCCTTCTATGGGGCTAGCAGGAGAGCGCGCGCAGGGTGCCTTCAGTCTCCGAGCAGCGATCGCCACTCGGAGACTGTTAGACGGTGAAACCGCCATCTATTCCGGGGCAAATGAGGTATGTGACCTGCCTGCCGCCGCCGCCGCTGCTGCTGCCCGCTGTCACTAAAGATTGCAAGAGGGGAGCGCTGAGAGGAGAGCCCAAGGTGAGGGAGGGGGGGAATGTCCCCCCCCCCCACCGATCTGCGGCCACGCTCTCCTCTTATGTTGCGACCCCTCCTGCGCCACAAAAGTCCCTGAGCGGATCCCCTATTGTTACGCCGGTGGGCACTGCCTTATTCAAATTGCACAAGGCTGGACTTGTACGTGTCATAACTCCCCCGCACCTACAGTGAGGAACAAAACTCCCATCCCATGACACAATGGTCCAGCGTCCATTATCTGAAATCCTGGCCTAACAACATCTTGGCAGCCAGTGGGACACTGGCGCAAAACCTCCATCTTGGATTTCGCACAAAGGCCTCCGGACGCATGGCAATTGGCTATTCTGGACTTTGATTGCCGCATGGAATACCAATAACGGTATTTGAACTGTATATTAAGACATTCTGTTTCTTTTCATCTCTATTCTCTTCCTATCAAACCAATCTGTTCTGCCGGACAGGTATATCTATCTGTGGGCTAATTTAACCACTTCCCGACCGCCTAACGCACAGGGGCGGCCGGGAAGTGGAGCCCTGAAGGACCGGCTCACCCACAGAGGCGGCGGTCCTTCTAAGGGCATGGGCGGAGCGATCGCATCATCCGTGACGCGATCCTCCGCCGGCTACTGTCACCGCTCGCCCGCCGCAACATCCCGCCGGCTATACGGAAGCGCCGGCGGGATGTTAACCCCGCGATCGCCGCATACAAAGTGTATAATACACTTTGTAATGTTTACAAAGTGTATTATACAGGCTGCCTCCTGCCCTGGTGGTCCCAGTGTCCGAGGGACCACCAGGGCAGGCTGCAGCCACCCTAGTCTGCACCCAAGCACACTGATTTCTCCCCCCCCCTGCCCCAGATCGCCCACAGCACCCATCAGACCCCCCCCTGCCCACCCCCCAGACCCCTGTTTGCACCCAATCACCCCCCTAATCACCCATCAATCACTCCCTGTCACTATCTGTCAAGGCTATTTTTTTTTATCCCCCCCCGCTCCCTGCCCCCTCCTGATCACCCCCCACCCCTCAGATTCTCCCCAGACCCCCCCCCCCAGACCACCCCCCCCTGTTTACTGTATGCATCTATCCCCCTGATCACCTGTCAATCACCTGTCAATCACCCGTCAATCACCCGTCAATCACCCCCTGTCACTGCCACCCATCAATCAGCCCCTAACCTGCCCCTTGCGGGCAATCTGATCACCCCCCCCACACCAATAGATAGCCCGCAGATCCGACATCAGATCACCTCCCAAATCCATTGTTTACATCTATTCTCTCCTCTAAACACCCACTAATTACCCATCAATCACCCCCTATCACCACCTGTCACTTTTACCCATCAGATCAGACCCTAATCTGCCCCTTGCGGGCACCCAATCACCCGCCCACACGCTCAGATTGCCCTCTGACCCCCCCTTATCAATTCACCAGTGCATTAATTACATCTGTTCTTCCCTGTAATAACCCACTGATCACCTGTCAATCACCTGCCAATCACCTATCACCCATCAATCACCCCCTGTCACCCCCTGTCACTGCCACCCATCAATCAGCCCCTAACCTGCCCCTTGCGGGCAATCTGATCACCCACCCACACCATTAGATCGCCCGCAAACCCGTCGTCAGATTACCTCCCAAATGTATCATTTACATCTGTTATCTTCTCTAAACACCCACTAATTACCCATCAATCACCCATCAATCACCCCCTATCACCACCTGTCACTGTTACCTATCAGATCAGACCCTAATCTGCCCCTTGCGGGCACCCAATCACCCGCCCACACGCTCAGATTGCCCTCAGACCCCCCCCCCCCTTTATCAATTCGCCAGTGCATTAATTACATCTGTCCTTCCCTGTAATAACCCACTGATCACCTGTCAATCACCTGCCAATCACCTATCACCCATCAATCACCCCCTGTCACTGCCACCCAACAATCAGCCCCTAACCTGCCCCTTGCGGGCAATCTGATCACCCACCCACACCAATAGATCGCCCGCAGATCCGACATCAGATCACCACCCAAGCGCAGCGTTTACATCTATTCTCTCCTCTAAACACCCACTAATTACCCATCGATCACCCATCAATCACCCCCTATCACCACCTGTCACTGTTACCTATCAGATCAGACCCTAATCTGCCCCTTGCGGGCACCCAATCGCCAGCCTACACGCTCAGATTGCCCTCAGACCCCCCCCTTATCAATTTCGCCAGTGCAATATTTACATCTGTTCTTCCCTGTAATAACCCACTGATCACCTGTCAATCACCCATCAATCACCCCCTGTCACTGCCACCCATCAATCACCCCCTGTCACTGCCACCCATCAATCACCCGCTGTCACTGCCACCCATCAACCAGCCCCTAACCTGCCCCTTGCGGGCAAACTGATCACCCACCCACACCAATAGATCGCCCGCAGATCTGACATCAGATCACCACCCAAGCGCAGTGTTTCCATCTATTCTCTACCCTAAACACCCACTAATTACCCATCAATCACCCCCTGTCACTGCTACCTATCAGATTAGACCCCTATCTGCCCCTAGGGCACTCAATCACCCGCCCACACCCTCAGAATGCCCTCAGACCCCAGCCCTGATCACCTCGCCAGTGCATTGCTTGCATCTATTCCCCCCTCTAATCACACCTTGAGACACTCATCAATCACCTCCTGTCACCCCCTAGCACACCTACCCATCAGATCAGGCCCCAATTTGCCCCGTGTGGGCTCCTGATCACTCGGCCAAACCCTCAGATCCCCCTCAGACCCCCTTCCGATCACCTCCCCAGTGCATTGATTGCATCTATTTTCCCCTCTAACCACCCCCTGAGACACCCATCAATCACCTCCTGTCACCCCCCTAGCACTCCTATCCATCAGATCAGGCCCAATACAACCTGTCATCTAAAAGGCCACCCTGCTTATGACCGGTTCCACAAAATTTGCCCCCTCATAGACCACCTGTCATCAAAATTTGCAGATGCTTATACCCCTGAACAGTCATTTTGAGACATTTGGTTTCCAGACTACTCACGGTTTTGGGCCTGTAAAATGCCAGGGCGGTATAGGAACCCCACAAGTGACCCCATTTTAGAAAAAAAGACACCCCAAGGTATTCTGTTAGGTGTATGACGAGTTCATAGAAGATTTTATTTTTTGTCAAAAGTTAGCGGAAATTAATTTTTATTGTTTTTTTTTCACAAAGTGTCATTTTTCACTAACTTGTGACAAAAAATAAAATCTTCTATGAACTCGCCATACACCTAACGGAATACCTTGGGGTGTCTTCTTTCTAAAATGGGGTCACTTGTGGGGTTCCTATACTGCCCTGGCATTTTAGGGGCCCTAAACCGCGAGGAGTAGTCTAGAAAACAAATGCTTCAAAATGACCTGTGAATAGGACGTTGGGCCCCTTAGCGCTCCTAGGCTGCAAAAAAGTGTCACACATGTGGTACCGCCGTACTCAGGAGAAGTAGTATAATGTGTTTTGGGGTGTATTTTTACACATACCCATGCTGGGTGGGAGGAATCTCTCTGTAAATGGACAATTGTGTGTAAAAAAATCAAACAATTGTCATTTACAGAGATATTTCTCCCACTTAGCATGGGTATGTGTAAAAATACACCCCAAAACGCATTATACTACTTCTCCTGAGTACGGCGGTACCACATGTGTGGCACTTTTTTACACCCTAAGTACGCTAAGGGGCCCAAAGTCCAATGAGTACCTTTAGGATTTCACAGGTCATTTTGCGACATTTGGTTTCAAGACTACTCCTCACGGTTTAGGGCCCCTAAAATGCCAGGGCAGTATAGGAACCCCACAAATGACCCCATTCTAGAAAGAAGACACCCAAAGGTATTCCGTACGGAGTATGGTGAGTTCATAGAAGATTTTATTTTTTGTCACAAGTTAGCGGAAAATGACACTTTGTGAAAAAAAACTATTAAAATCAATTTCCGCTAACTTGTGACAAAAAATAAAAACTTCTATGAACTCACCATACTCCTAACGGAATACCTTGGGGTGTCTTCTTTCTAAAATGGGGTCATTAGTGGGGTTCCTATTCTGCCCTGGCATTTTAGGGGCCCTAAACCGTGAGGAGTAGTCTTGAAACAAAAATGACCTGTGAAATCCTAAAGGTACTCTTTGGACTTTGGGCCCCTTAGTGCAGTTAGGGTGCAAAAAAGTGCCACACGTGGTATCGCCGTACTCGGGAGAAGTAGTATAATGTGTTTTGGGGTGTATTTTTACACATACTCATGCTGGGTGGGAGAAATACCTCTGTAAATGACAATCTTTTGATTTTTTTACACACAATTGTCCATTTACAGAGGTATTTCTCCCACCCAGCATGGGTATGTGTAAAAATACACCCCAAAACACATTGTACTACTTCTCCCGAGTATGGCGATACCACATGTGTGGCACCTTTTTGCACCCTAACTGCGCTAAAGGGCCCAAAGTGTCCAATGAGTACCTTTAGGATTTCACAGGTCATTTTGAGAAATTTCGTTTCAAGACTACTCCTCACGGTTTAGGGCCCCTAAAATGCCAGGGCAGTATAGGAACCCCACAAATGACCCCATTTTAGAAAGAAGACACCCCAAGGTATTCTGTTAGGAGTATGGTGAGTTCATAGAAGATTTTATTTTTTGTCAAAAGTTAGCGGAAATTGATTTTAATTGTGTTTTTTCACAAAGTGTCATTTTCCGCTAACTTTTGACAAAAAATAAAATCTTCTATGAACTCACCATACTCCTAACGGAATACCTTGGGCTGTCTTCTTTCTAAAATGGGGACATTTGTGGGATTCCTATACTGCCCTGGCATTTTAGGGGCCCTAAACCGTGAGGAGTAGTCTTGAAACGAAATTTCTAAAAATGACCTGTGAAATCCTAAAGGTACTCATTGGACTTTGGGCCCTTTAGCGCAGTTAGGGTGCAAAAAAGTGCCACACATGTGGTATCGCCGTACTCAGGAGAAGTAGTATAATGTGTTTTGTGGTGTATTTTTACACATACCCATGCTGAGTGGGAGACAGATCTCTGTAAATGGACAATTGTGTGTAAAAAAAATTAACAAATTGTCATTTACATAGATATTTCTCCCACCCAGCATGGGTATGTGTAAAAATACACCCCAAAACACATTATACTACTTCTCCTGAGTACGGCAATACCACATGTGTGGCACTTTTTTGCAGCCTAACTGCGCTAAGGGGTCCAAAGTCCAATGAGCACCTTTAGGCTTTACAGGGGTGCTTACAATTTAGCACCCCCCAAAATGTCAGGACATTAAACACACCCCACAAATGTAAGTAGACCCTTCAAGGTATTCAGAGAGGGGCATGGTGAGTCCGTGGCAGATTTCATTTTTTTTTTGTCGCAAGTTAGAAGAAATGGAAACTTTTTTTTTTTTTTTTTCTCACAAAGTGTCATTTTCCGCTTACTTGTGACAAAAAATAATATCTTCTATGAACTCACTATGCCTCTCAGTGAATACTTTGGGATGTCTTCTTTCCAAAATGGGGTCATTTGGGGGGTATTTATACTATCCTGGAATTCTAGCCCCTCATGAAACATGACAGGGGGTCAGAAAAGTCAGAGATGCTTGAAAATGGGAAAATTCACTTTTTGCACCATAGTTTGTAAACGCTATAACTTTTACCCAAACCAATAAATATACACTGAATGGGTTTTTTTTAATCAAAAACATGTTTGTCCACATTTTTCGCGCTGCATGTATACAGAAATTTTACTTTATTTGAAAAATGTCAGCACAGAAAGTTAAAAAAATCATTTTTTTGCCAAAATTCATGTCTTTTTTGATGAATATAATAAAAAGTAAAAATCGCAGGAGCAATCAAATAGCACCAAAAGAAAGCTTTATTAGTGACAAGAAAAGGAGCCAAAATTCATTTAGGTGGTAGGTTGTATGAGCGAGCAATAAACCGTGAAAGCTGCAGTGATCTGAATGGAAAAAAAGTGGCCGGTCCTTAAGGGGTAGAAAGCCCTAGGTCCTCAAGTGGTTAAGCTGTGTGTATGTAGTTTTAGAGTAAAACTAACGATTTTATCGTTCAGTCTTGTGTCTGTTCTGGTCATCTGATTGCTGCTATAACGAATCTGCCCTCTGAAGAGTCCGTCATACTACCGCGTTGTTTTATTATTTGCTTATAAATTGTTGATTTGCTAGCTAGGTTGTAAATAACCGTTTCTTCCTTCTAGGATTAGCTAGTATCCGATTTCCTGTGCGAAATCGATAACATTCGTTTCTCGATTGGACATACAATTCGAGATTGCATCATATATGGACCCAGTAACCTTTCTTTAAACGTCACATTGCTCACAGTCTTTAAGCCATCGGAAGTGACTATTCCCCGAACGGTGACTGGAGCATGTCGAACGTGATTGGGCTGGCTACCGTATTATGATAGTGTTGGGGTCTCTTCGCCCTAGTTGGAGACTGTCTGCTCCATCCATCCAAAACCAGACAGTGGTGGCAGTGAATTTACCCGATTCGATATTTTTAGTTTACCGATTGTATATACAATCAGGATTGCACATGTAAGGGCACCTCCAAGCAATCTTAACCGTTTACTACGCACACAGTGAATTCAGTGCCTCCAGCGGTCTCTAGTGCATGAGACCTGCATGGCAACAGTGGCCTAGTAATACAGGATTGGTGAGAGACGGTCTCATTACATATTGTCGGCAGCTGCGCGATCAATCTTTATTGTCAGTCTGTTCACCGTACTTCCTGCGTATGCTACCGGGAGCAGATTAGACGGGATTGGCACGCTCTGTCACATTAACCTTCTCCCTTTGACGATCCAGCAACCGGCGTTCGTTGTCCATCTGCACCCGTACTTCCTGCGTACGCTAACGGGAGCAGATTGCGCGGGATAGCGGGGTTGGATTGTCACACAGGGGAGCTGAAGGAGGCACAATGGGGGACAGATTGAGGCACAAAGGGGGGACAAAAAGAGGAACAGTATAGAAGGAGACATAGGAGGACTAGAGGAGGCACACAGGGGGACAGAAGGTGGCAGAAAGGGGGACATAAGGAGGCACAAAAGGGAGACAGAAGGAGGCAGAGGGGGGCTTAGGAGGCACAGAGGAACAGAGGGAGGAGCAGGGAGGCAGATGTAGCACAAGGGTACAAAATGAGACACAAGGGGACAGAAGGAGGCACGAGGGACAGAAGGAGGAACACAGGGGCACTGAAGGAGACACATGGAGACAGTAGAAGGCACTAAGGGGGACAGAAGGAGGCACAGGAGGACAGAATGAGACACAGGGGACAGAAGAACAAACAGAGGGGAAGAGGTGGCAAGGGAGACTGAAGGAGGCACAAAGAGACAGAAGGAGGCACAAATGGGACAGATGGAGGCACAAGAGGGGAAATAAGGATGCACAAGAAGATAGAGGGATGCAGGAGTGGGTGAGAGAGGTGGCACAGTAGCTGGTGCCTGCAACTTACTGTACGCTACATGGGCGCAGTAGAAGCAGGTGATAGAACACTCATGGGGTTGGGCTTAGTCTGGGGTGGAGCTTTAGATGGCAGGGCTTAATCCAGGGGCAATGTGCCCCCAGGACCAATGGCACACCAGGCAATGGCCTGTAATGCCTATGCCTAAAAACATCCCTGCATACCTTACTTTCACCAATAATGGTACATACCCATACACATTCCACACCAGTAGTCTATGGCAATTTTATCTGTTGGAGCCAAGCAAACCAAACTCACAACTGACTTTTGTCAGGTCCAGCATCACTATGATCGATTGACGGCATCTGCACTTTTGACTGGGCAAGGAACCTCTCACTTACTTTCACTGCTTCTTTTCTAAATAGCTTTGCTGTATCAGCTGGGACCTCAGCAGGGCAATGCAGGACTATAAAGGGAGCCGCTCTCTCATGGGATGCCACAGTCTACTACAGTCTACTACATCAGTGTGGTACAGGGATGTAAAAGGGCTTTCACCATCCAGCCTGGCATGCTGCCAGTGGTTGTTTTCGGGTCACCACTGCAATTCCCTGTGTCCCTGGCACAGCACCCTGATTGTGCATCCTTTGCACCAATCAGCTGCCTACAACAGTCCACCAACACAGTTTGTGCCCTTTGCAGCTTCAACAGCATGGATCCTGACTATCCATCCTTTGATCTACGGGACTCTGGTGAAACATATCCATGCCAATTTTATATGCACATGCAGCGCTGATGCATACATTACCTGCTGCTGAACTGTGTTGACTAACT
Source organism: Hyperolius riggenbachi (assembly GCF_040937935.1). Classification (NCBI taxonomy): domain Eukaryota; kingdom Metazoa; phylum Chordata; class Amphibia; order Anura; family Hyperoliidae; genus Hyperolius; species Hyperolius riggenbachi. The sequence continues at coordinate 170,655,862 of NC_090652.1, read as the reverse complement.
GTGTTTTGCTATTAATCTGCATAATTGCTGTGCAGCTCCTGCTTTGCTTCATAGACTACTAACACTGTGTGCTTATTGAATTGTGTCTACGATTTGGAGCAATATTGCTTGAAGCTTAAACAAGATATCTGGAATCTGGAATCTTTGTTATGACCAGGATCCTAAGTTTTTCAGGACTTTATATCTGTTTGACAAAGTGGTCATTGTGGTACACCGGTGTGCGTGAGTTATTTGGTGTTTGTGTGGCGGGGTGGCCATCCCATAAGCTTTTATTATTATTATTTTTTTTAGTTTTTTTAGTATTATGATTTAGTTTTAGTTATTTTGCCATTAATATATTATTCTAGAAAAACTGGGCTCTTTGTCCAGTTACTGTACCTATTGTGACACAGTACAGTTATTTCAACTTCAACTTTCTGGTATTTACAATTACAAAGGGAGTCCCCTAAAAATGTGATAATCTTTTGCAAAACCAGGGTAGTTTCACTGACATTTCCACTAATCATTTTTCTTCCATGAAAGCATTTGACTGTATTTGATGCATTTCCATGGAAATGAAATCATTTGCAGCAGTGATAGGGTGAGTATTATAGCATTGACTTTGCACTGTTTGACGGTAGAAAAAAACAGTGTAGCAGCGCAATCCATATATTCTGATCAGATATTTGGCTCAAGAACAGATGTAACACAGGTCACAGTTGCAGATGGATCCAATTTCTTGGGGCACCATGGTGTCCATTGTTATCTTCAGAATAGCAGTGTTTTTGGGGATAATAGAAATAAAACAAAGAGACTTGGCCATACTTATAGAAATTGGCACATTATTAACAAGGAGGATGATTGCGAAAAATTGGAAAAGTGTGGATCCCTAGTGAAAGAGTGGATAGAGAATATGTGTTACTTTTGGGAAGAATATACAGCTGAATGTGAGCAGTTTGAGGGGTAATGTTGAAAGTATGACATACTGTATCTAAAGAGTACATGAAACGAGATACGAAAAGGAAAAATCGCTAAAGAGAAAGATGAAGGGCGGGGAGTTTTACAGATATAAGCGACAGAGAGTAGGTACTACTTTGGTAATGATTGAACAGTGTGAAAGCTGCTAAAAAAAATGGTGGGGTAAGGAGGACAACATGGCATATTCTTAAGAATATATGGAACAAACAAAAGAACAGAACAATAGATAGATGACAGCGAGAGAAAGTCAAATGATGGGTAGAGGTACAGGGTAACAACTAGAAAGTCGGAAAGAAAGAATGGACAGGATGGACGCATTTAGGAGTGATAGACTGAAGAATGTGTGAGGTTGAGTAGCTGAGTAGGTATGTGTAGGGTAACAGGGGGTGTATATTGGTATGTATCTATGTAGAAGGTGTGGAGCACCAAAACGCGCAATGACGCTGGAGGCACGTCAGGAGTAGGACCTGCCCATCCCTTCCGAGCTACGAGTCCGACACATCATACACCGCACTGCTGGCTACAGCCCGGAGAGACGCTTGGGTGATTACTCGAGGAACCTATCCTATGTATTTTACATGCGACCATTTGTTTTCAACCCTGTAAGTACAATTTGTATGTGCGATGAAGTAAAGCTTATGAAGATAACACACTATGCCTCGCTCTTTTTCTACATACAGTGCTGTCCATAATTATTCATACCCCTGGAAAATGTTGACTTTAAGTTACTTTTATTCAACTAGCAAGTAATTTTTTTTTTTACTGAAAATGACATAGTTGTCTCCCAAAAGATAATAAGACGATGTACAAGAGGCATTACTGTGGGGAAAAAAATTCTCAGCTTTTATTTACATTTGAGCAAAAAGTGTCCAGTCCAAAATTATTCATACCCTTCTCAATTATCAATAAAAAAGCTTTTATTGGCTATTACAGCAATCAAATGCTCCCTATAACCCAAGACCAGCTTTTTGCATCATGTCTCCACATGTTTGCCCATTCATCTTTAGCAATGAGCTTCAAATCTTTCAGGTTGGAGGGTCTTCTTGCCATCACCCTGAACTTTAGCTCCCTCCACAGATTCTCAATTGGATTCAAGTCAGGACTCTGATTGGGCCACTCCAAAACGTTAATGTTTTGTCTAATAACCATATCTTCACCACTTTTGTTGTGTGTTTTGGGTCATTGTCATGCTGAAATGTCCACTGGTGCCTAAGGCCAAGTTTCTCTGCAGAGTACTGTAGCCTGTGTGATTTGATTAAATAGTTTACCTGGTCAGCAGCTAGAAATATTTGTACTGCTGACACAGGTCTGTTGAGTATTGGAGGAAACTGGCAGGCAAATCTGTAGATGGCTGTGCAGGGATTGAGAGAAAGTACGCATTCACAAATATTTTGTAGGCATAAACCAATCGCCACTGCTAGGCTGTTGCATTTGAACAGATAAGGAGTGCACACGTATATATTGATGCGTGAACTCTACCAGTTTGTCGGGCAACGAGGAGACATGCGGCTGATTGCGCAAGGGGATCGCGCGAGGAGTATTGTGTGAGCAGGCAGCAGGAAGGGATAGCCCGAGGGGAGCCGTTAGAAAACTGGTGTTAACTAACCAGTTCTCCTCAGACGTGTGGCGCAGATTGGTGGCGGCGAGAGAGGAGGGTGTTCAGCAGCAGCGGCATAAAGGCCTCAATTTTGTTGGGCACCAGATTTCTCAGCTACTCCAAGATTCTCAGCAGCCATGGGGGAGATGGAGAAGAGGGCAGCAGGAGCAGGAAAAGCTAAGTAAAGCTCACAGTGAGAAGGGCACAGGACATTGGGGAGCGAGAAGTCAGCTGAGGAGAAAGAAATAGAGGAAGTCAGTTTCTGCCAAAAAAATGTAGAAACAGAAAAGTGAATGAGAAAGATACTGAAAAGATTTGTTACACTGATACAACTTACTACAAACAGTGATGCTCAAATCTGATCCGGGAGACATCCGGATAGTTGCTATCCGGATATCTCCCAGTAAACCTGTGCAGGGTGGGCGGGGCGGTAAATCTTACCTGTCTGACGTCTTCTTCGTCCGTCCCTCGTCGCTTCCCACGATGCGGTCCAAGCATCGGTCACGTGATTACAAACACTGAAGGAGGAGGTGTTTGTAATCACGTGACGCGCGTGGAGCACATCGTGGGAGGCGCCGAGAGACGGACGAAGAAGACGTCAGACAGGTAAGATTGACCCCCACCCCGCAAAGGTTTACTGGGAGATATCCGGATAGCAACTATGCGGATGTCTCCTGGATCGGATTTGAGCATCACTGGCTACAAATAGAGGATAGAAAGAGAGAGAAAGAAGGAAGATGCAGAGAGATTTCAGTATTGAAAGTAAGAAAACAGTAAGAAGGTTATGGCAAGTGATTGACTAATCAGCAATCTTATTAATACAAGATATCCATCTGATACAGAGATTGAAATGGTTGATTCGCCTGTCAGCTGTCCTGTCAGAGGGAAAAATTGAGAATAGATCTGACATAAAAAAAACTATTCCTCTCAGAAAGCCTGGTATGTCATATTGCATTTTATGTATAGACTATGAAATGGCAAGAGTGTCATGTAGAGGCTATTTACAAATCTCCCTGTCAGAAAGTGCCATGCCCCTCCTTGAAACTTAGAGTGAAATTAACCCCAGCCGCTAATCTTTATGTAAGAAAGCTGTACCTGACAGAATAAAAAAATACAGCTAAACTCTGATTAGTTAAAAAGGGAGAGCTAATTGACCTACTTACTGTACCTTAGATGATCTTCAGTGGTGAAATACCTGTTACTTACAAAGATCAGTTGTGGAATTCCAACTTCTCTTCTAAAGTGTAAATTATAAAGATTTACTGAGCCAAATAGTTTAGACTTGGTTGCAAGGGACAGAAACTGTTAGAATTGAACTGCTCAATATAGCCATTCCATCTAGCATATTTTCTATTACAAGGTGAAGCACGTCAGTGGAGGCACCCAAAAAATATATTTTAATGTCACAATATTATAGTAGTAACAAAGGAGGTCTCTTACCTCCAAAGGAGACTGGTAGAAAAAGGAGTCTTTATTAAGAGAAAACGGTTTTACTGTAGACAACGTGTTTCACGGGACTCAGCCCACTTCCTCTGTGTAATGGATTGCGGAGACACCGCCGCGCGGTCTGGCAGCGGGGCGGCTATCTCCGCGTTCAGACCGGCGGTTTCCGCACAGCAGCATGCGTCTGGTTTGTTTGAGCCTGGTAGTGCACACAGATAGAGAGCTACGCGCGCGCGCGCTAGGAGGCAGGACCTTTATGCCAATAGGAGACATAACAGCGCAGTGGGTGATTGGCTGAGTGGGGCTGGGCGGCGCTGAGGAGCGCTGCACTATATATACATCTTACCTGTCAGTTGCTGGTTGTCTGCCGTTGCGAATACTAACGTGTGAGCACTCAGACCAGTCAGGTCCCACAGTGTAGGGAGAGAAAGAAAGGAACAATCGAGAGCCCCCAATAGTGTATTATTGTAAATCAGTTAGCGTCAAAAATATAATAGTAGTAGAATTATACTCACAAGTGTGGGTTGCCACGTTCAGGCAACCACTTGTAACACAGACGGGGAAATTAGGCCTGTTCCCGCTCAGGCTAAAAGTCGCTCTCTGTACAGAAGAAAAAGGTGTCCACACCCATCCACCAGGTGGATAATCACGTAATGAAGGAAACAGAGGCGCCAATAGAATAAACATGATGCCAATTAAAACCAATTAAAATGTGGGCGGCAATGGTGGATTTGCCTACCCTACAAAAACCAAAGACCACTATGTATGGTAAAAGGATATAAATTTTAATCAATTTTAAACTCCCAAAAAGAATTGTTTTTTTCTTTTTGGGAGTTTAACCACTTCTCGACCGCCTAACGCACAGGGGCGGCCGGGAAGTGGAGCCCGCAAGGACCAGCTCACCCACAGAGGCGGCGGTCCTTTTAGGGGCATGGGCGGAGCGATCGCGCCATCCGTGACGCGATCCTCCGCCGGCGCCGGACTCAGCTCACCCGCCGCAACATCCCGCCGGCCATACGGAAGCGCCGGCGGGATTTTAACCCCGCGATCGCCGCATACAAAGTATATAATACACTTTGTAATTTTTACAAAGTGTATTATACAGGCTGCCTCCTGCCCTGGTGGTCCCAATGTCCGAGGGACCACCAGGGCAGGCTGCAGCCACCCTATGTCGCACCCAAGCACACTGATTTCTCCCCCCCCCCTGCCCCAGATCGCCCACAGCAACCCTCAGACCCCCCCCTGCCCACCCCCCAGACCCCTGTTTGCACCCAATCACCCCCCTAATCACCCATCAATCACTCCCTGTCACTATCTGTCAACGCTATTTTTTTTTATTCCCCCCCTGCCCCCTCCTGATCACCCCCCACCCCTCAGATTCTCCCCAAACCCCCCCCCCCGCCCCTGTGTACTGTATGCATCTATCCCCCTGATCACCTGTCAATCACCTGTCAATCACCCGTCAATCACCCCCTGTCACTGCCACCCATCAATAAGCCCCTAACCTGCCCCTTGCGGGCAATCTGATCACCCACCCACACCAATAGATCGCCCGCAGATCCGACGTCAGATCACCTCCCAAGTGCAGTGTTTACATCTGTTCTCTACCCTAAACACCCACTAATTACCCATCAATCACCCATCAATCACCCCCTATCACCACCTGTCACTGTTACCCATCAGATCAGACCCTAATCTGCCCCTTGCGGGCACCCAATCACCCGCCTACACGCTCAGATTGCCCTCAGACCCCCCCCCTTAGCAATTCGCCAGTGCATTAGTTGCATCTGTTCTTCCCTGTAGTAACCCACTCATCACCTGTCAATCACCCATCAATCACCCCCTGTCACTGCCACCCATCAATCACCCCCTGTCACTGCCACCCATCAATCAGCCCCTAACCTGCCCCTTGCGGGCAATCTGATCACCCACCCACACCAATAGATCACCCGCAGATCCGACATCAGATCACCTCCCAAGTACAGTGTTTACATCTGTTCTCTACCCTAAACACCCACTAATTAGCCATCAATCACCCCCTATCACCACCTGTCACTGTTACCCATCAGATCAGACCCTAATCTGCCCCTTGCGGGCACCCAATCACCCGCCTACACGTTCAGATTGCCCTCAGACCCCCCCTTATCAATTCGCCAGTGCATTAGTTACATCTGTTCTTCCCTGTAATAACCCACTGATCACCTGTCAATCACCTGTCAATCACCCATCAATCACCCCCTGTCACTGCCACCCATCAATCACCCCCTGGCACTGCCACCCATCAATCACCCCCTGGCACTGCCACCCATCAATCAGCCCCTAACCTGCCCCTTGCGGGCAATCTGATCACCCACCCACACCAATAGATCGCCCGCAGATCCGACGTCAGATCACCTCCCAAGTGCATTGTTTACATCTGTTCTCTCCTCTAAACACCCACTAATTACCCATCAATCACCCCCTGTCACTGCTATCCATCATATTATGCCCCTAGGGCACTCAATCACCCGCCCACACCCTCAGAACGCCCTCAGGCCCCAGCCCTGATCACCTCACCAGTGCATTGCTTGCATCTATTCCCCCCTCTAATCACACCTTGAGACACCCATCAATCACCTCCTGTCACCCCCTAGCACACCTACCCATCAGATCAGGCCCTAATTTGCCCCGTGTGGGCTCCTGATCACTCGGCCAAACCCTCAGATCCCCCTCAGACCCCTTTCCGATCACCTTCCCAGTGCATTGATTGCATCTATTTTCCCCTCTAACCACCCCCTGAGACACCCATCAATCACCTCCTGTCACCCCCCTAGCACTCCTATCCATCAGATCAGGCCCAATACAACCTGTCATCTAAAAGGCCACCCTGCTTATGACCTTTTCCACAAAATTCGCCCCCTCATACACCACCTGTCATCAAAATTTGCAGATGCTTATACCCCTGAACAGTCATTTTGAGACATTTGGTTTCCAGACTACTCACGGTTTTGGGCCCGTAAAATGCCAGGGCGGTATAGGAATAGGTGACAAAAAATAAAATCTTCTATGAACTCGCCATACACCTAACGGAATACCTTGGGGTGTCTTCTTTCTAAAATGGGGTCACTTGTGGGGTTCCTATACTGCCCTGGCATTTTAGGGGCCCTAAACCGTGAGGAGTAGTCTAGAAAACAAATGCCTCAAAATGACCTGTGAATAGGACGTTGGGCCCCTTAGCGCACCTAAGCTGCAAAAAAGTGTCACACATGTGGTATCGCCATACTCAGGAGAAGTAGTATAATGTGTTTTGGGGTGTATTTTTACACATACCCATGCTGGGTGGGAGAAATCTCTCTGTAAATGGACAATTGTGTGTAAAAAAATCAAACAATTGTCATTTACAGAGATATTTCTCCCACCCAGCATGGGTATGTGTAAAAATACACCCCAAAACACATTATACTACTTCTCCTGAGTACGGCGGTACCACATGTGTGGCACTTTTTTCTGTTTCAAAATTTTTATTATTATTTCAGAAATTTTTAGAGAGAGACAAAAGTATATACACAGGTATACATGTCAAATTGTACAATCGAACAGTGTCTTCAACAATGTAGATGCCTATAACAGAATTGTATAGTGAGTATAAAATCACATGAGTCTTGCCAGTGGCCATTCATTCAGTATATAAAAAATTTGAATTCTTAGTGATTCAGTACTCAGGGGGGTGCACCTACTATAGGCTAATATCAGACAGCGGAGTCCTGGGTTCCTAGAAATTAACTAGAGTAGACAAGGGAAAAAAAAAAAACAATGCGGAACCTGGAGGAGAAAGGAAGGAAGAGAAGAAAGGAAAAGAAGAGAAGACAAAGAGACTGAGTCTACCAAGGTCTGTTCTGACCAATACGGTACAACACCTTAGCTTAGGCCCATGTAACTTTTCCAGGGGTTCCATGTCTCCTGATATTTGTCCATCTTATCATCTAATATAGCTGCCAGGTGTTCTTGTATCATAAAAGTAGTCACTCTTTGCTTGACTTCTCCAAATGACACTAATTGAGTTTTCCATGCTCGTGCTATAGTCTGGGTCACGGCAACAAAGATAAAATGGGTCAGTACCCTCTGTGGTTTTTGGAGGGAATCTATTTTACCGTGCAATAAGGCTATCCAAGGGTCTCTCGGGATTGTTTTATGGAATAAGGCCTGAAGCATTCTAAAGACCCTTGACCATAGTCTCGAGAGCATGGTACATGACCAGAACATATGTAACATATCACCCTTATTTCCGCATCCCCGGAAGCACGAGCCTCCATTTGTTCCAGGCAGATGGGCCAATCTTGCTGGCACCCAGTACCACCTCAATAGGACTTTATAAGATGATTCTATTATTGCTAAATTAAGTGATAGCTTGGGGATTGTATTCCATGTTCCCTCCCACTCTTCCTTTGACTTTTCTCCCCTCAGATCCGATTCCCATTTGTTTATATAACCATGGCGAAAGGATGGTGATGGGTCTGTTAAAATTGAATAAAGAACTGATAGATTTCCTTTCGCAAAAGGATTGTGCATACAGAGGTTCTCGAACCTGGTTAATATTACAGGAAATTGAGTCTGAGATGGAAGAAGGGAGGAAAGCCAATGTCTGAGTTGTATGTAGCGAAATTTTTCTACAAGAGGGATCTGGTATTTCTCTTGCAGATCGCCCCAAGAGAGGATTCCTGAGCCTCCCAGTAGGGATTTAACCTGTTCCAGCCCGTGTTCTCTCCACCACTTAAAGCCATATGGATCTTCATTACCAGGAATGAACAAGGGATTGTTTATAAATGACATCAGGGGCCGGGAAGGTGACATCAGGCCTTTTGAAAAACGTATAGAATCCCATACGGATAGGTAGTGTTGCAGCACTATTCCAAGAGATTTAGGCCTAGATTGCTTAGGCAGCCATAGGGGGGTTTGGATTGATTGTGGAGCTGCTGCCGGGATTTCAAATAGTATCCAGGCTGGCATTTTAGGGCCTTTGTAAAGGTCAATTAGGTGAATTAGTTGAGCTGCTTGATAGTAACTGTTTAGATTGGGGACTCCTAGACCTCCCTTGGTCCTGTGAATGTACATAGTAGACTTGGAAATCCTGGAGTGGGAGTTATTCCATATAAATTTAAATAGCTTTGACTGTAACATACGTATGAAGTGGGGGGGGGACACGGACTGGTAACATTCTAAAATAATACAAGATCTTTGGAAGTAGGGTCATTTTAATAGCATTTATCCGGCCCAGCCACGAAAGATTATAAGAAGACCACTGTACCAGGTATTGCGAGATTCGTTTAGCGAGGGGGTAATAGTTATGCTGAAATAATGTTCTGTAGTTGGCCGTCAGGTTTATTCCTAAATATTCCATTGAGGCATTGGACCATGTGAATTGGAACTTAGCTTTAATATGTTGACAGGTATCATGGCTCAATGTAATATTAAGGAGTTGTGACTTCTGAGAGTTTACTTTCAGGCCTGAGTTTTGGGAGAAATTGGATAGTACTGAAAGCAATTCTGGGATGGAGGTGGCGGGTTCCGTGATGAACAAAAGGAGATCATCGGCGAATAGGTTTAGTTTATGCTTGACTCCCGCCATCTCCACCCCTTGAATGCCCTGATTCTGCCGTATAGCTATTGCCAGGGGTTCTATCGCCAAGATAAATAATACAGGTGACAGTGGGCACCCTTGACGGGTTCCCCTTGTTATATTAAAAATAGGAGAAGTATATCCTGCATACTGTACAGTCGCCTTCGGCTCTGAATATAAAACTTTTATCCAAGTTATGAATGGGTCACCTAGCCCCCATCTTTCAAGTACTTTGAACAGGTAATTCCAGGACACTGTGTCGAATGCCTTATATATATCTAAGGATAGACACAGGCCTGGAATTTTCCTCCCTTGTAATAGCTCAATTACCTCAACCGCTCTAAGTGTGGCATCCGTGGCCTGTCGTCCTGGTACAAAGCCAACTTGATCGCTATGTATAATATCACCTAAAAGCACATTAATTCTACTAACTAATATTTTCCCAAGAAGTTTGTTATCAATATTGAGGAGGGATATTGGTCTGAATTGGTGAATCTCCAACTCGTTTGCGTCTGATTTGGGTATCATTGAAATGTCTGCTTGGAGGGAGTATGTGTTTGGTATTAGGCCTCTTTTGTATGCATTAAAAAGAGAGACCAATAAGGGACTCAGGGCAGCTGAGAATTATAAAACAATCCCGAGAACCCATCAGGGCCTGGTGTCTTAGAAGGTTTTATGGATTTTATGGCTGTCTGCACCTCCTCCAAGGAGATATCTCTACCTAGCATTTCTGCCAAGTCTGAAGAAATACGTGGAAGAGAGATTTTATTTAAAAATGTATCGGTTTCGTCTATATTGGGGTCTCCTTGAGTACCATAAAGTCCTTTCAAGAAGTCATGAAAGCCTGTCACTATTTTGGAAGGATCTGAGGAGATCTGCCCATTAGGTAAACGAACTGACAATGTAGGGGGTTTGTATATTTTGTTTTTAAGCTTATTAGCCAGCAGGGTGTGCGATTTATTAGCCCAGCGATAGTATCTGTGCCGTTGCCAGCGTAGTTGTTTTTCGGCTGCGTCGGTTAGTTTCAGGTCTAATTGGGTTCTAAGTTGGTCTCTTTCTAATTTTAATGCTGGGGTCGGGTTGGCTTTCCAGTCAGATTCAGTCGTTTCTAATTTGCTGGTTAGTTCTAGGATGTCTTTTTGGCGTTGTCGTTTTTTATGTGAAGCTAGACCAATGACCCGTCCTCTGATTGTTACTTTCAGTGCTTCCCATAAGGAAATGGGGGATGTAACTGAGTCCTGGTTATCGTCTATGTATTCCTGAATATACGGTAAGTGTGGAGTTTCTCAAATATGTCTTTATCTGAAAGAAGGGAGTCATTCATACGCCATTTATAACTGGCTCTCTTTGGCACTAGGGACGATAGATGTAGTGAGACTGGGTTATGGTCAGACCAGGGTACTGTTAGTATCCTTGCTTTAGACACATTAGGTAGATAATGTTGTTGAAGAAAGAAATGATCTATTCTACAAAAGCTGCGATGAGGATTTGAATAAAAGGTGTAGTCCCGTGTTGTGGGGTTTAGCTCTCTCCAAACGTCAAAGAGACTTTCCAAACGAAAAAGAGTGTTAATTGCGGAAGGGTTGGGGGTCCCTGGCTGTTGTGTGGGAGCAGGACGTTCGTTTGGTTTGGATCTGTCGAGGAGATCATTCAGAACTGCATTAGTATCTCCGCATAAAATCAACATTCCCTCACGGTGATGTCCTATGACCTGCATGAGATGGGAAAGGAACCTTTCTTGGAAGGTATTTGGAGCATAATAAGAAACTATGGTCACCTTAACATCATGCAGCGTCCCTACCAACAGTATATATCGACCAGTTGGGTCGGCTATTTGCTTTATACATTTAAAGGGTAACCCCCTGCGAAGGGCTATTGTGACCCCTCTGACCTTTTCCCTAGCGCAGGAGTTGAATACCAGTGGATAATGGAAGCTGAGGTAGGAGGGACGGGAGGAGACAGAGAACCTGGTTTCCTGAAGGCAGACTACATCTGCCTTACAGGATTTATAGTATTTAAAGGCCTTGGCTCTTTTCTGAGGGGAGTTGAAGCCTTGGACGTTGTGGGAGATGATTATTAGATTTTCTGCATTAGTTGTCCAGGCCATGACAATGGTTAGTGATGGAATACCTTGAGATGAGTACCAGGGAGACAGGCCACAACTTCCTTGGGTAGATCAGTCTAAAAACAAAGCAAGTGAGAGAGGTAGAAAGAAGAAAGAAAAGAGTAAAAAGTAAGAGCCAAGAAAGTAAAAAGGGTAGAAGAGTTTGTGTCCCCCTGGACGGAGACCAAACAGGGGGAGACAATGTTGAATCGTGTCTCGGCCGAGCCTGTGTTCGATGAACACAAACCGCCGAAAGCGCAACTGACAGAGTCAGGTGCAAGGCCATCAAAAAATGGCAGGGGGTCTAGCGGCCCCCTCCGGCCGCTTAGTTTACCATCTAGAACATTTAAAATAACTAGTTTCTCGTCGCAGTTTTAAACCCACATAGCTACTACACAATGGGAGGGTCTCTCCTTTAAAAGTTGGAATAAACTTCAGCCTTCTGCTAGATCCAAATTTCTGTACTATATAAACTATTAAAGTGAAAACATAACCTATAATCATTGCTAAACAATTTGAAATCCAGTAAAAGAAAGTCCATAGTTATTTAGTATTTCTCTATCAACCTGTAGGAAGGAAAGGTTAGTGGAACTATAAGTAACAGTCTGGGGAGCGTTTGTTAACTCAGTTCAACCACTCCCATGAGAGGCAACATTTCGCTATCTTAAAATGTAATGGGTCCATCAGGAACTCAAACCGTGGTTTGTTAGAACTTAGCTGTATTGTAAGCAAGAAAAGTGGTAAAAAATAATAAAAAGGCATTAAACCAAAACAAGTGCAACAGTTGAGCTAAGGTTCTAGGATGGGACCCAGCAGCATGGGCCCGTTGCAGACAGCAAGGGATAGTCCCGAGTATCACCCTGGGTCGGACATTCTGGAAGGAGAAAGAGAGTTTCTTCGCCGCCTAGATGTTGTGCGGCGTGCCTTTACAGTTTCCCATAATGGCGCCGAACGTGTGGAATGCTGACTATGGGCAGGAGAACTTGCTGGGGATCCCGCTGGTAGAGTCAGTTTCAATAATTCAAATTTCTTTTGGGCTTCCTCCGGGGTGGCAATGGCTATTTGCCTTGAGTTGTGAGTGAACAGCAGCTTAAAGGGGAAGCCCCACTTGTATTTGATGTTGTGCGCCATTAAAATTTGAAGAAAGGGCTTCATAGCTCGACGGCGTTGGACTGTGGCCGGAGCTAAGTCAGTAAAGATCTGGTATTGGTGATTTTGAAAAGTAAGATCTGGTTTATCTCTTGCTGCCCGTAGAAGAGCTTCCTTAGTATTGTAAAAGGTCAGTTTCACGATAATGTCCCGGGGAGGACCTTCAGCTTTGATTGAAGTGAGTGCTCTATGAATGCGATCAAATTCAAGCCTATCAATGGGGATTGCCGGGTCTAACTCCTGGAATAGAGCCGTTATTGTGGAGGTGAGGTCGGTAACCGACTCAGGGATACCCCTGATCCTGAGATTGCCACGGCGTGCTCTATTTTCAAAATCTTCTAGTTTTATTTGCATTGTCTCAAAGTCCTGGTCGTGTGCTTCCAGCACTACACCCGCTGTGTCCATGCGCTGCTCAAGGTCTGTTATCCGAGAGCCTAGCTCACGAATCTCTTTCTTAAGCTGGGTAGTTATTTTAGTAGAGGCCTCGTCCAGCTTGCGGTGGAGGAGTTGCTCTATTTTGCCCAGTAAGGCCTGGTCTCGAGAGTCTGGGTCAGCCGTACCTTTACTGGAAGCTGCCGGCCTGCGTTTTCCTTTAGCCGTCAGGCGGAGAGAGGAAGTGCTGCTGTCATCAGAGGCCGGAGCTGGTGAGGCCTCACGCTGTTTTTCATCCGGCGCCATCTTAGATTCTCCGCGGCGGGAAGAAGAGGAAAGTGTGGCGTGTGTTCGACTGGAAGCTTTCCCTCTGCGTCCTCCCATGCAGGCTCGGGGGTGTATCGGGGCTCCAGTGAGTCTCGTCTGGTGAGGGTTATTGCACTGCGGCGAGAGGGATCTCGGCTAAAGCGGCCGGAGGGTGCAGAGCGGAGTTAGATAGCGGCCATCTTCCTCGGCTGCTGGCCACGCCCCCGTGTGGCACTTTTTTACACCCTAAGTATGCTAAGGGGCCCAAAGTCCAATGAGTACCTTTAGGATTTCACAGGTCATTTTGCGACATTTGGTTTCAAGACTACTCCTCACGGTTTAGGGCCCCTAAAATGCCAGGGCAGTATAGGAACCTATAAAGTTATTACCTGAAGCTACTGCTGCCACACAGGGTTGGAGAGGTTAGACACAAGTCGTGGCTGTAATGCGCATGTAAAAACTACAATGTTTATGTAATGATCGCTGCTGCAGCAGCTATTACTGGAAGTAGTAGTGCTGCAGCTCAGGCAGTTCTGATCTATTTCCATGCAAACTGCATAGCTTTGTCTGTCTTTCCCTGCTGTCAGCTTGTGACTGATTATCATTCACCTGTGTGGGAATCTGCATGTCTGCTCCCATTGGATGACCTCAGTATAAAGATCTGCTTCCTGCAGGGTTTCCTTGGGTTTTCATAGCTTCAGCCTAAGCCTGTCTTGCTGTCGCTTTAGCCCCCGATCGTGTTTCTTGTTATAAAGATACTTTGCTGGCCTTTGCATCATATATTGGTTCATTGCCAATATATATGCATACCAGCACGTTTATTATTTTCCTTGTATTTGTGTTACGTGATACATCAGTGTCGCTGATGTATACGTACACGAACTGTTTATATCCTGTGTGCAGTTAGTCAGCTTTCCAGCACGTTTTGGTAGGTTGCGCGTACCGTGACCACCCGTGCTGAGGTAGTTACCCTGCTCCTGGTACCGTTTGTGGATTGCGTTCATCTCTGCGAAGAGATAACGAATCCTTCTGAATCCTGTTCTGTTACTGTTTGTGGATTGCGTTCATCTCTGCGAAGAGATAGCGAATCCTTCTGAGTCCTGTTCCCTGTGTTACTCCATTCCTAGTCAGCGTTCCTGCTTATGTCATATATTGGTTCATTGCCGATATATACATATGTTAGTCAGACGTAACAAATAGTTTCATTGATAGCTGTAATTGTAATACGCTAGGAAAACATACTTATTGTATATTTATCTGTGTTACGTTCATCTATCTTAATCCTGCTATTTTCTGACTATCCTGTCCTGTCTTTGTGAGGCACGCCATCGCCGCATCGCATTGGCTGCCTCATTCCAGTCTGTCTGGTTTTGGACGCTTGCAGTCGCTAAGTAGCCGCTAGCTAGCAAGCGTTCATTCTGTCTACCTGTCCTGATCTCCTCAGTTCTGGTTTATGCGCTCAGCGCTACTTTGCGCTGAGACGTTATAACGAAAGCATTGTTTGTGGCTGTCAGATCTGCACCGGCTCTGTGCGCCACAATCTCCTATTGGAGTCAGTCCTCCCCTCCACTATACTAGGGATAGCCTGTTTCCTTGTGCTAGTGTGTGTACCTCCTCCACGCCAGCTCATGCGTTGCATGCTGACTGTGGAGAATACACCACCAAGCCTTACATTATGAAAACCCCATTACCAATCCCCATTGTGGGGGGGATTCCCAGAAAGTATGACACTGTTAATTATGGTTCCTGTTCCTTTAAGAAATTTGAAGAACTTAGCTCTGAAACAGAAAATGAGTTTTTCTCTGAATGTGCCAGGTTCCTGGCCAATCCTGATCTCCAAGCGACTCCTGTTTCAACCTGGGCACTCCAACTAAGTTATATTTTGTTTAAAGGGGAATTATTCCAGTGGGCATTTGATGTTCTCAATCATTCCGATTTGAAAGATAGACCGCTGGAATTTCTAGCGTTTGTGATCCATAACTGGTTGCGCATAGATCCATTGCCTTTTCCTCTTAATGAACTCCTGGCAGCAGGCCAATCAGCTGCTCCTTCAATTGCTTGCAAGAATGAGCAGCAAGCAGAAAGTGTTACTGATAATTTTCCTGCAGCTTTGAATAAATCACCAAAAACCGCAAGGTCAAAGGCAAAACGCAAACGTTCTAAGAAACGTGTCCAATCTGCAGAATCGTTATCCTTAGCGACTGAGACCTATAATGAGATTCTGCCATTAACAGATAATGAAATGCAATTGTCTTTCAGGGGAGTTAAATGGACTTATGAAACTACTAATGAACTTTCCTCCCTGGCTAGGGAAAATAAAGATTTTTGTTTAAAAGAATTATCTGAGTATGATTATGATGAGATATTACAGAGTATTGAACAAATCAACTTATTTGTGAACCAAGGGAAGTTTGCATACACTACAGTTCAACACTTGCTACAGGTATTGGAGATTCTTAAGAATAAGGAATCTGCCAATCACCTGCTAATTAACCCTATACATGTGCCTGCCACAATCATATCTGCAGACTGTGATCAGCCTAAATGTTTCGCTGTTAAGTATGCATGGGATCCTCCATTCGAGAGGGGAGAGATGGAAGCCCTGGTCTGTGAATGGAAGAATGATTCAAGTTCATTTTGTCAATTTTACAGTGCAAAAAGTGAAATGGTATTGAACGCATGCATTAAGTCAGCCTATAACCTAATAGAGGCTGGTGTGTGTAGGTATGACTGTGTGGCTCCCTTGATTGATGTGTGGGAACTGATTTTGGATGATTTTTATGTGACTCCGAATTCGCAAATTTGGCGTTCTGACCCGCCTGCTTCAGCACCTTTGGCTGATTCAGCAGGTGATTCGGAGCTCTTTTTGTGTGAAATTGAAGTTCCTGCAATTCCACCCTGTACCATGGATAACTCAGTGTTACTTCCCAGTAAAACAGAAGCCACTGATACATTCTTAACCTTGCCCTGCGCAAATTTCTCAGCAGAGAATCCAGAGGTCCTGCTGACTTCCGAGTCCAGCCTAGCCAGTACTCATGACTCTTTGTTTAGTGAAACAGACACCAGAAAAATCTTGCCTGTCTCTGCAAACACTTCTGCAGAAATTACCTGTGTTAATAAAGTTCAACTCCTGTCTGATCCAGCAGATGCCAATAGATGCACTACATCAGTTTCCGAGTCCCAGCAATCCTGTCAAGTAAACTCAGAACCCCAGCATCTGAATTTTCCAATTTTACAAATGAATGGTGATTCAGATGCGCAAACATTGTGTCTTGATCTTCCTGTTTCTACACCTCGCTCTAGTTTCGTGAATAGCTCAGAGCATCTGCTATGTGAACCTGAAATCGCAGAATTATTACCTTGTTCAGAAAATTTTCCAATAAATTTGCCCTGTACCATGAATTGTGCAGTAGATCTCTTCAATGAAACTCAGGTCACAGAATCATTATGCTGTCCAGCAGGTGCTTCCATGGTTTTGCCCTGCAATATGGACTGTTCAGTGATCCTGTCCAGTGAAGCTGTGGTCGCAGAGTCTTATGCTTCACCCAGTACTTTGGATACTTTAAACCCTCTAGCAGAGGAGGCTGAAGCACTGCTTACCTCAGTTGGTGTTGCAGTAATATTCACTTGTCTAGCAGCTGTTTTGGAATTACAGTCGGCTCTAATAAAACTTGATGAATTTCTGCCCAGCAAAGCAGAAGCCATTGAAATATTGTCCTCGTCAGCAAGTGTGTCAGATACCTTGTCCTGTACACAGTCTGATTTAACCAATGTTGTTGAGTCCCTCTCCAGTGTTGTAACAGCCGAGGAACTCCAGCCCTGTCCTCTGAATGTTTCAGAAGTCTTGCCCTGTAACATGGATAATTCTGATTCTCTGGTCAAAATAATAGAAATCTCAGAATTTCAGTCCGGTCTGATGAGTGTTCCTGAAACCCAGCCCTGTATCCTGAAAGATTCTGGTTCTCTGGCCGCTGTGGCAGAGGTTCCAGAGTCCCCTTCCTGTCCAGGGAATTCCTCAGTTTTGCCTAGTCCAGTGGGGGCTGCTGCAATACTGACTTGTTCTGCAGCGCCTCATGAGCTCCAATCCAGTGTATTAAATGAGTCTCTGTCCAGTCCAGAGGTAGTTGTGGAGTCCCTGTTTGGTTCAGTGCATACATCAGAAGATTTGTCCTGTCTTGTTAGTGCCCCTGAATCTGATTTGTTACTGACTTTGCTGGAATCAGCGACATCTAAGTCTGATCCAGCATTCTCGTGTAAAAGTCCAGTAGTTGCGAAGTTTAGTCATGATGATTTTTTTTTGGCCAGTCCTGGTTTTGGTCCTGTCTTGGCTGACCCTGAGGCTCACAGTTCCTTGACATGCCCAGAGGTTTCTCTTGTGCCGGTGTGCCCAGATGTTCTTTGTGTGCCAGAATGCCCAAGTGTGTCTAAGGTGTTAGCGTGCTCTGATGCTTCCTTAGTGGGAACACGTTCTGATATTGCCAGTCTGCCTGCATGCCCAGAGATGGTTCTGGTCCCTGAAAGCCCTGATATTGATGTTTGTCCTTGTGGCCCTGACTCGGGAATTGCCCTAGGTTCCATAGGGGTTCTTGATGGTTCTCCATGTGAGCCTAAGGGGCGTTCTGACCTATGGGGATCTCTTTGGAGCTTCAAGGTGTTCTGGGAGGTCTCTGAGAAAACTTGTCCTGGTGCCTTGGACTGGTTCAACAGTGGGTTTTGTGTTGGTAAAGACAGTACCGGTGGGCATTGCAAAGGCGTTGGCGTTTCTGAACGGTTCCTGGAAGGCGGTGGGTATCGCTCAGGGAGTTTCGGAGGGCTTTCTTCTGGAAATCATGGTTCTGATGGGTGTCACACTGGGGCTTGTAGTACTGATGGGCATGGTTCTGTAGGTTCTGGTTCTGATGGGTCCAGTCTTGTGGGGACTGATTCTGGAATTCGGTCTTGCCGGGCTGTCCCGGTCATCATGAATTATCAGTCAGACTGTTTTGTTGGGAATTTCAGTTTTGAAAAGCGTCTGGAATCCGCTTTTAAAGGCGGGGGTACTGTAATGATCGCTGCTGCAGCAGCTATTACTGGAAGTAGTAGTGCTGCAGCTCAGGCAGTTCTGATCTATTTCCATGCAAACTGCATAGCTTTGTCTGTCTTTCCCTGCTGTCAGCTTGTGACTGATTATCATTCACCTGTGTGGGAATCTGCATGTCTGCTCCCATTGGATGACCTCAGTATAAAGATCTGCTTCCTGCAGGGTTTCCTTGGGTTTTCATAGCTTCAGCCTAAGCCTGTCTTGCTGTCGCTTTAGCCCCCGATCGTGTTTCTTGTTATAAAGATACTTTGCTGGCCTTTGCATCATATATTGGTTCATTGCCAATATATATGCATACCAGCACGTTTATTATTTTCCTTGTATTTGTGTTACGTGATACATCAGTGTCGCTGATGTATACGTACACGAACTGTTTATATCCTGTGTGCAGTTAGTCAGCTTTCCAGCACGTTTTGGTAGGTTGCGCGTACCGTGACCACCCGTGCTGAGGTAGTTACCCTGCTCCTGGTACCGTTTGTGGATTGCGTTCATCTCTGCGAAGAGATAACGAATCCTTCTGAATCCTGTTCTGTTACTGTTTGTGGATTGCGTTCATCTCTGCGAAGAGATAGCGAATCCTTCTGAGTCCTGTTCCCTGTGTTACTCCATTCCTAGTCAGCGTTCCTGCTTATGTCATATATTGGTTCATTGCCGATATATACATATGTTAGTCAGACGTAACAAATAGTTTCATTGATAGCTGTAATTGTAATACGCTAGGAAAACATACTTATTGTATATTTATCTGTGTTATGTTCATCTATCTTAATCCTGCTATTTTCTGACTATCCTGTCCTGTCTTTGTGAGGCACGCCATCGCCGCATCGCATTGGCTGCCTCATTCCAGTCTGTCTGGTTTTGGACGCTTGCAGTCGCTAAGTAGCCGCTAGCTAGCAAGCGTTCATTCTGTCTACCTGTCCTGATCTCCTCAGTTCTGGTTTATGCGCTCAGCGCTACTTTGCGCTGAGACGTTATAACGAAAGCATTGTTTGTGGCTGTCAGATCTGCACCGGCTCTGTGCGCCACAATCTCCTATTGGAGTCAGTCCTCCCCTCCACTATACTAGGGATAGCCTGTTTCCTTGTGCTAGTGTGTGTACCTCCTCCACGCCAGCTCATGCGTTGCATGCTGACTGTGGAGAATACACCACCAAGCCTTACAGTTTAGAGGTATGCTTTGAAACTATACGGGTTGAGGATGAAGATACCCTCTCCACACTATCTTGGCTGTCATATATGCTGTGATCTCTGAATGGGCCTGAAGATTTAAAAATAACAGCGCTGGTTCAAATAGGAGTGCACTCCAGGACTGCAATTATCTTCTACAGGTCACAGACCAAGCATTCAGTTGGTTACGGTGGTTTTAGGGGTGGGATTTTTTATTGGGTGTCTTTTGGGGTGTTTTGTACGCAAGTAATAGGAATAAAATTTTGCTACCATTTTGTATATACCTAAGGCTCCCTTATGCTTTGTACTAATTCAGTATAGGAACCCCACAAATGACCCCATTCTAGAAAGAAGACACCCAAAGGTATTCCGTTAGGAGTATGGTGAGTTCATAGAAGATTTTATTTTTTTGTCACAAGTTAGCGGAAAATGACACTTTGTGAAAAAAAACAATTAAAATCAATTTCCGCTAACTTGTGACAAAAAAATAACCTGTACCCGGTTACCGAATCAGTCTTCTGTCTCTGTACCTCATCTGCTCGTGTGTTGCCGACCTGGCCTGCCCGACCATCCTAGCTGTCACTCTCCCTGAGTGCTCAGTCTATCTGTACTAGCAGTGACACCATTCCACCTAGTGTCAGCTGCAACCAGGACTCCCGCTCCTAAGAGAGTCGAGTCTGGCCTGTTAGCAGCCAGTGGTCTCTTCCTCTGGCTGCAGTACAGTTTACCATCTGATATTATTATCCCTGGTTACCAGGGCCTCACTATCAAGGAGATAGTTTCTGCACTGCCCAGGGCCACCTGCCTCTCAGGTGGCTCTTGGCGGCCGAGCTACTCATATCTCCCGCTCCTCGGGAGATAGCCTACAGTTCATCTAACACTTTTACTCATTAGGTGTCCAGAGGTTAGTCATACTTGTATTATTGGGGATTCTGCAGATCATCCATATTCAAGTATACATCTGTATTGCTGATGATTCTGCAGATCATCAACAATCAGATTCTCTCTGTGTGCTGACACCAATCGTTACAATCAGGGTGCTGGACGGTCATCAGACCCAGATCACTGCATTTTCTGGGTCCATACAGGTCCTCCAGACGGCTGTAAACGCAGTGCGATTTCCTCCAGTTACAGATTTACGCATGTCTGTACCCGAAAGGTTATCTGGTCATAGATCTGACTTTCAGAACTTTAAAAATCGAGTAATGTCGTATTTTGAACTAAGACCCAATTTATCAGGAACTGAGGCACAGAGAATTACATTTATTAAGACCCTTCTGTCAGGGGATTCCCAAACTTGGGCATATAGCCTTCAGGTAGGGCATGAGGCTTTAACATCAGTTGAAGAATTTTTTAAGGCCATGGCCATAATTTATGATGATCCGGACATTGCCTCTACTGCTGAGTGGAAGCTTAAGAACTTGCGTCAAGGCAAGGATCCGGTAGAGGTCTATGCAGCTAAATTCAGGAAGTGGTCTGTGTCAGCTAGGTGGGGGTCATTTGCACTGTTAGACTGTTTTTTATCAGGGTTGTCAGACGCAGTCTCGGATTTGATGTTGGGACACCCTGAACCAAAAACTATTGATGAGGCAATCGCTTTAGCAGTACGGGTTGATCGCCGTTTACGGTATCAGAAACAAACCCGGGGTAAGAACACTGTAAGGTATGTCTCCTACGCCTCTCCTCCACTTGTCTCTCCTCCGCCAGAGCCAATGCAAATTGGACAGTCCAAATTGACACGGGTGGAGATGAATCGCAGGAAAACAGAACAGCTCTGTTTATACTGTGCAGAGGAGGGTCATAAGGTGCAGAATTGTCCCAAGAAGCCGGGAAACGCTGCTGCCTAGGTGTAGTCAGAGGTAATACCCTAGGCGCGCAGTCTTTACCTCTAAACGATAATCGTTTGCTCCTTTCCTGTTCTGTCACATGGGAGGGTCAGACTGTTACCACTGAAGCTTTCATAGACTCTGGTTCAGCAGCTAACTTTATAGATTACGAGTTTGCAAAAAATTTGGGGATTCCTATACTCCCATTAGACCAACAGGTTTTGGTCACTGCTGTAGATGACTCTCCTCTGCAAAGTAGACATCCTCTGTCTCGAACCCCGAATTTGAGGTTCAGCGTTGGGGTGCTACATAAGGAGAATCTACAATTTCTGGTCCTGCCTATGGCAACCTCCACCGTCATTCTTGGCATGCCATGGTTACAACTTCACTCACCTCAGATAGATTGGGTTTCAGGTCAGCTAACGAGCTGGTCTACCCATTGTTATCATCATTGTTTGGCGAAAGTAACCGTGGGTAACACCAAGATTCAGATTAAAGGTGTGCCAAAACAATACGCAGAATTTGCTGACGTATTCTGTCCCAAATCGGCAGATAAACTTCCCCCTCACCGTACCTTCGACTGTCCCATCGATTTAAGATTGGGTTGTATGCCTCCCAGGGGTCACCGCTATAATCTGTCTGGCAGCCACTGAGACCTGGAAGGATTGGACAGTCACTCTGAGTCCTTACCAACAGGATGTTCCAGAAGGGAAGCCTGATGGGGTCATGTTTGTGCCACTACCTTTCCGTCTACAACTCTTGCAACTGTTTCATTCCCACAAGAATGCTGGTCATCCCGGGGCCACCAGAACTCAGGATTTACTGGCCAGATGTGCTTGGTGGCCTACATTGGCAACAGATTGTAAGGAGTTTGTAAGAGAGTGTGCAGTGTGTGCTAGGAGTAAACCCTCTCGTCAGGCTCCTGTTGGTACTTTACAACCCTTGCCAGTCCCAAGTGAACCATGGACCCATGTGTCCATGGATTTTGTGGGAGAACTCCCCAGGTCTGAGGGCAAGACGGTCATTTGGGTGGTAGTGGACAGATTCAGTAAGATGGCTCATTTTGTTTCTTTGAAAGGACTCCCCTCGGCCCAGGAATTGGCTGATCTCTTCATCCAGCACATTTTCCGGCTGCATGGCATTCCGGAAAATGTAGTGTCAGATCGGGGAGTCCAATTTGTTTCTAAGTTCTGGAGAGCCTTTTGCCATCAGCTGGATATGGACCTTGCATTCTCATCAGGCTACCACCCACAGACCAATGGCCAGACCGAGAGAGTTAACCAATCCCTAGAACAATTTCTCAGATGTTATGTTGCAGATGCGCAATCCGATTGGGTAAAATTTTTGCCGTTCGCAGAATTTGCGCACAACAACCTGAAAAGCTCCTCTTCAGGATTTTCCCCATTCCAGGTAGTTTCGGGAAGATCACCTAAGTTTGCTCCATTGCCGGTGGCATCTACACCATTCCCGGCTCTGGAGGATTGGCAGAGGGCTTTAAAGGAGATTTGGGGAATGGTTAAAAAGAACCTGGGGAAAGCTTTCCAAACCCAGAAAAGACAGGCAGATAAAAGGCGGTCCGTAGAGTGGAAGTTCTCTCCAGGAGATTTGGTGTGGGTATCCACTCGGCATTTGGCCTTGAAGCAACTGTCACCCAAACTGGGTCCTAGATTTATAGGACCATTCCCAGTGTCCAAGAAAATTAATAATGTCACTTACGCGATTGATCTCCGGGCCAGTATGAGAGGTGTGAGATCATTCCATGTGTCTCTATTGAAGCCAGCAGTGCACGTGGATTCCTCTCTCCCCCCCCCCCGTGTTGGTTGATGACCAACCAGAATATGAGATTGAAAAGATTCTGGACTCTCGCTTAGTGCAGAATTCCGTACAGTATCTGGTCCACTGGAAAGGATATGGTGTGGAGGAAAGAACTTGGGTGCCAGATTGTCGCATGCAAGAATTTCATGACTCACATCCTGGGAAGCCTGGTGGGAAGTGTCCGGAGTCCACTCTTCAGGGGGGGGGGGTACTGTAATGGATTGCGGAGACACCGCCGCACGGTCTGGCAGCGGGGCGGCTGTCTCCGCGTTCAGACCGGCGGTTTCCGCACAACAGCATGCGTCTGGTTTGTTTGAGCCTAGTAGTGCACACAGATGGAGAGCTACGTGCGCGCGCTAGGAGGCAGGACCTTTATGCCAATAGGAGAGGGATCAGCTGATAAGGACGATCAGCTGATCCCAGCACAGTGGGTGATTGGCTGAGTGGGGCTGGGCGGCGCTGAGGAGCGCTGCACTATATATACATCTTGCCTGTCAGTTGCTGGTTGTCTGCCGTTGCGAATACTAACGTGTGAGCACTCAGACCAGTCAGATCCCACAGTGTGTTAGAACCAGGAGGACCTGGGAATTCACATTTAGCCAGATTACACTTGTGTTTATGTTAGACCAGTTCCAGGGTGGTGTGGCCACGGACCTCACACCCAAGCTTAGGGATACTGTGTCATTGTTGTGTTATACTTTAGACCAGTTCCAGGGTGTTGTGACCAAGGACCTCACACCCAAGGCTAGGGATACTGTGTCATTGCTGTGTTATACTTTAGACCAGTTCCAGGGTGTTGTGACCAAGGACCTCACACCCAAGCTTAGGGATACTGTGTCATTGCTGTGTTATACTTTTGACCAGTTCCAGGGTGTTGTGACCAAGGACCTCACACCCAAGCTTAGGGATACTGTGTCATTGCTGTGTTATACTTTTGACCAGTTCCAGGGTGTTGTGACCAAGGACCTCACACCCAAGCTTAGGGACACTGTGTCATTACTGTGTTATACTCTAGACTAGTTCTCGGGTGTCGAGACCAAGGAGCTCACGCCCCAGTCTAGGACCTAGTTATATTTATATGTTATGACTATTTGCTCTGTCAACCTTTCTCTTGCTTTCTGATTCGGTACCTCTGCATATCTGCCTACCTGTTGCTAGACCCTGCCTGTACCCGGTTACCGAATCAGTCTTCTGTCTCTGTACCTCATCTGCTCGTGTGTTGCCGACCTGGCCTGCCCGACCACCCAAGCTGTCACTCTCCCTGAGTGCTCAGTCTATCTGTACTAGCAGTGACACCATTCCACCAGGTGTCAGCTGCAACCAGGACTCCCGCTCCTCAGAGAGTCGAGTCCGGCCTGTTAGCAGCCAGTGGTCTCTTCCTCTGGCTGCAGTACAGTTTACCATCTGATATTATTATCCCTGGTTACCAGGCCCTCACTATCAAGGAGATAGTTTCTGCACTGCCCAGGGCCACCTGCCCCTCAGGTGGCTCTTGGCCGAGCTACTCATATCTCCCGTTCCTTGGGAGATAGCCTACAGTTCATCTAACACTTTTACTCGTTAAGTGTCCAGAGGTTAGTCATACTTGTATTATTGGTGATTCTGCAGATCATCCATAATCAAGTATACATCTGTATTGCTGATGATTCTGCAGATCATCAACAATCAGATTCTCTCTGTGTGCTGACACCAATCGTTACACTCTGGTCAATAAAACAGATAACCTATTGCTAACAGCCGTGTGGTGCGGGGGCGCATAGAAAAAAACTTTATTCTATATCAGTCGCCCTCCAATTCCTGTTTACTTTACTGCAGTTTACCATTCAGCCTCAGACCCTGAGGGAATCCTGAAGGCAGTCAGTACTGCAGGCAAAATAACCTTTTAGATTGGTTGGTGAGTCCTCACACCGTTCAATTGTGATCTTATGTACAATGGATACAATCTGTGATCTCATATAGAGACTAGGTCGCTGCCTCCAATCCGCAATTAAGCGTGCGAATACGCTAAGTCTAAATCTAGCTAAATCCTGTAGAAAAAAATGATTACTTCACGACCTTTCTAGAGATAGCAAAACTAACAATATTAATATCGAAACGGTTATGGTAACGTTCTCTCAGGAAACGTCAACTCTTTGCAGAAATTTTCAGAACAGCACTTAGACGAACAATTTTGTAATCGTTTATTTAACTAAACCTAAAGACCGCCTAACGCCAATGGGCGTGATCAAGGTGGCAGCCCCAGGACCGGCTAACGCCAATTGACGGCAAGTCCTGGGGCGGGGGTTGGCAGGAGATCGCGTGCGCTGCTGCACGTGCATCTCCGCATGAATGACGGAGCTCCGAACCGCCGTCTATTTACTAGGTACGGAATCAGAATCAGAATATTTTTCAGAATCAGAATCAGAATATTTTATTTCGCCAAGCACGACTGGGCCGTGCCCTGAATTGGATTTGGCAAATACAGGGCTAGCGTGAAAAAGAACAAGACATATGATACAAATACATAGTAAGCAGCAGGACAATATAAAGGATACAGTTACAGCAATTGGATACATTTGAACACGTATACATGTAGTGTGCAGCCGTGCAGTCAGGCTTGGTGCTACCAGTAGAGAGACCTAAGAGTTCAGATAGTTTACGGCTGAGGGGAAGAAACTGTTTCTGTGCCTTGTGGTCCTGGTGTAGATGGATCGGAATCTCCGGCCTAAGGGAAGTCTACTGAAGAAGCGAAAGCCTGGGTGGGATGGATCATTAGCGATTTTACGAGCTCTGGAGTGCAGTCTAGAGTTGAAAATTTGGTCTAGAGAGGGGAGTGGTTTCCCAATGATTCTCTCCGCTGATCTGATGACCCACTGCAGTTTGTGTCTGTCGCTGGCGGAGGAGCCAGCATACCAGACCAGGATGGAGGTGCAGAGGACAGATTCAATTGTGGCAGTGTAAAAGCTCAATAGAAGCTCGCGGGCCATACTGAACTTCTTTAGTTGGCGTAGGAAAAATAGTCTCTGCCGGGCTTTTTTCTGGGTGGAGGTTGTGTTGGCTTTCCAAGTCAGGTCCTTACAGATT
Source organism: Hyperolius riggenbachi (assembly GCF_040937935.1). Classification (NCBI taxonomy): domain Eukaryota; kingdom Metazoa; phylum Chordata; class Amphibia; order Anura; family Hyperoliidae; genus Hyperolius; species Hyperolius riggenbachi. Next base: position 170,629,388 of record NC_090652.1, on the reverse strand, counting down.
GTTGTGCGTAGGGAACGTTCTCAACTGCCGTGCCATCAATGCTGATCGGGGGTGGAGTGGTAGCATGTTTCCTAAAGTCAATGATCATCTCAACCGTTTTTGCAGTGTTGAGGACCAGCCCATTCTCCCTGCACCAGTGGCAAATTCTGTCAACCTGGTGGCGATACTCCTGCTCATCATTCCCAGAGATGAGGCCAACAATGGTGGTGTCGTCAGCGAACTTGATGACTTTGACGCAGTTCGAAGTGGACCTGCAATTGTTAGTGTATAGGGAGAATAGGAACGGCGAAAGTACACATCTTTGAGGGGCTCCTGAGTTGGTGGTCCTTGGTTGAGACATGATCGTATCCAGCTTGACGGCCTGGGTTCTGTTACTTAGGAAGTCTGTGATCCAGAGGCGAAGGGTAGGGTGGACCCCGAGGGCAGCCAGATTCTCTTGAATTATTTGGGGGCTGATGGTGTTGAAAGCCGAGCTAAAGTCGAGTAGAAGGATCCTGGCATATGAGTCAGGTCTAGCCAGGTGTTCATTTACGAGTTCCAGGCAGATGTTTATGGCATTGTCAGTAGACCTGTTTGCTCTATATGCAAACTGAAACGGGTCCAGCAGGAACTCAGTGGATAGCTTGAGAAGAGGCAAAACCAAGCTTTCAAAGGATTTCATGATGACCGATGTGAGAGCCACCGGCCTGAAATTATTGAGGTCTGAGACACCATGTTTTTTGGGGACTGGGATGATTGTGGACCTCTTGAAGCAAGCATGGACCCTGCCTTCCTGGATGGATTTGGTGAAGATGGATGAGAGAATTGGAGCAAGCTGCTGCGCGCAGGTTTTCAGACAGGCTGGTGACACTCCATCTGGGCCTGAGGCTTTCCTTGCATTACTCCCTGACAGGTGTTTTCTGACATCGTCCTCCTCCATTACTAGAGGGGGTGGGCTTCTATGTGGGGGTGCCAAGTCAGAGGAGGTGACAGGAGGCTCTGGGGACCTTGCTGGGGCTGGCAGGTTTTCAAATCTGAAGTAGTGCAGGATCAGCGCCACATGCATGTATAGTTCATATATTGAGGATTCAGCTCCAAAGGACAATGGGGGGTTACTCACTCCCCCCTGTCATATAGAGACTCACCAGAAGTTATGGCCCAACTCGGTCCGTAATCGCCTCTGGGGTATAGGCCACCCCACAGCCTCTCCGGCAATCCCCACTGCGTTGCAGCTCCTATGACCAGCCAATATGCATCCTCCAAGTTTCAGCTTACTCGGTATCCTCTCAGAATTTGCCTCTTAGTGTTTATTATAGGTGGGTGCTCTTTAAAAGAAATGAGAGGTATACCTCCTCATAGTTAAAAAATATCTTTAATATAATAACAATTTCATAAAAACAACAACTTGCATAAGCCACCAGCAAGGCTCAAGCTTGCAATGTCCATCAATGTAGATAAGTGACAGACCAGGCGTATTGTGTACCTCACTTTTCATATATACAGTCTATGCCATTAGTTAGAAACTGTAAAAAGCAGGCCTCACAAATATGTGCAGTTGCCGCTAGCATGCAAACTACATTACCCGCATAGATCTATTCGGTCCATCCGCGGATTGTAAAGCGGGTGCGAGGCCAGCTACAAACGCCGTCCAAAAATACACAGCCAAACGCTATGCTCACCGCGAGCCGCTTCCTGGTGACGTCATGCGTTAGTTACGTCGCTCCGTAGCTCCGCCCTATGCGTTTCGTCGCATAGCAACTCATCAGGGGCTACGGACCGGCGGATCGACGTGCTTAAATACGCTGCACATATTGCGCAGCCTGTTAGTCAGTTCCTGACTTTAGTTTACACTTTCTTCACAAAAGATTAAATTTAAAACTGCACAGGGCTAATACATTTTCAAAATTGATGACTTCACACTTCTCTATACCTAAAATAATGCTACACCGATTTTATCTGTAATAGGCCACAGAGTTAATATATACATAGAATTGCAATATGCAAATTAGGTTATATACTGATGCCCCGCGACCATGCATAATTCATATCATATGTACACATGTATACTTCCACCTACATTCATATTGCATAAATGTGCTGGCTCACATCAGCAAACCTTTTCAACTCATATATTCCTACATGATAATAAAATAAAAAAAAGTTAATTATAATAAAAATTTTAATAAACATTATAATGAATAATTAAAAAATTATAATGAATTTATAATGGACCCCCCCCCCCCCCCCACACACACACACACACACACTTACCACCTTAAAGGGACAGAAATTAATAAGGCCTAATTTATCCCCACTAAAAATAGAGCATACCACATAAGCAGGCACACTGATGCAACATGATCACATCAATGGTATCAATCATTACTAATAAAACAGTTCAAGTCTATATCTATATTTAAACCATTTGGTTTCAGAGTTTCCAGCCATAAATCCATTTGGTCTCCATTTGAGAGACCTCCCTCTTCTTATGACACCCCCTCCATCCTGGCACCAGTTTTTGAATTCCACATACTCTCATGCCCGCCGAGCAAGACCCATGCTGAAGAGAGAGGTGTCTTGGAACACTATGCTGCTGAAAGCTTTTATTAATTTTGTATATATGTTCACCCCACCTCTTATGCAGGGCCCTAGTAGTCCTGCCTATGTACTGCAGGCCGCACTGGCACCACAATACATAAACTGCATACGGTGAATTGCATGTGGTAAATTGTCTGATCTTAAAATTCCTCTGATTAGAAAACGAAACAATAGAGGTGTTTTTTACTGTAAGTCCCTCTTTACATGCTTTACACTTTCTGCAGGGTTAAAATCCCTCCATTTTCCATGGATTAGTGGGTCTTCTGGGTGGATCAACACAACTAGGGGCTAAATAGTACTTCAGATTAGGTGCTTTGGTGTATATAAATTTAGGTTTTTCAGGTAAATGTTGACCCAGGACAGGATCCTGCCTGAGTATCGGCCAGTGTTTCCTGTCTCCAACTGCCTATGCTGGCTATTGTATCTGGTCAAAAAACTAAAATCTATCCCTTGATTCTGATTGGTTCGGGGAGTAAAAATGTCCGCTCTACTAATGTTAGCTATCTGCATACGATGATATTCGATTTCATTAGGGTCATACCCTTTTTCCTGGAATCTACCTGCCAATTGAAGAGACTGGTGATGATCATCTTCCAGTCTAGTGCAATTGTGTCTGATACGCATGAATTGTCCTTTGGGGGCTGCTCTAACCCATTTTCTATGATGGCAACTATTTACTGTGATATAAACATTTCTGTCAGTTCTTTAGAAGCGTGTCCTTGTCCATAACACATTTTCCTCCTTATGTATTTCAAGATCTAAAAACACTATTTTATCTGAGCTACTGACACTACTAAGCTCAATATTCAACTGATTGTTATTCAGCCACCTAATGTATTCATTATATTCATGGGTGGACCCATTCCAAAAGATTAGCAGGTCATCTATGAATCTCATCCACTTAAAGAGAAACTCCAACCAAGAATTGAACTTTATCCCAATCAGTAGCTGATACCCCCTTTTACATGAGAAATACAATGATTTTCACAAACAGACCATCAGGGGGCGCTGTGTGACTAATTTTGTGCTGAAACCCCTCCCACAAGAGGCTCTGAATACCGCGGTACTCTGGGCAAACTGCCACAATGTAACAATGTTCACAGACAGGAAATGGCTGTTTAAAGCTGTCTGTAACAGCCAGAGCAGCTAGAAACAGCTACATAACTTGCCCACAGTAACAATGTCACCATGTAATACATGTCAGAATGTGAATCTGGGAGAGGAAAGATTTTACAATGAGCAAACACTGACTAAATCATTTATACATAATTATTGTAAAAATGAAGCACTTTTTTTTATTAAATTATTTTCACTGGAGTTCCTCTTTAACAACCTTTGATGACTCTTTTCTCTCCAGCACAGACTCCTCCCACACAGCCATGAAAATATTAGCAAAAGGTTCTCAAATCTGCAATAGAACTCACTGAGGTTCTCAGGCGAGCTCGGTGCTGGAAGTTGCATGCTGGGGTGGGGGCTTGTAGTTCGTGGCAGCCTTAAGCCCCTTCCAGACAGTTTGTGTGTCCCTTGAGGAGAGGTTCTGTTCCAGTTTTACAGTGTAGTTCTTTTTGGCGGCCCTCAGTTCCCTGTTTAGGGTGTTTTTAGCCCTCCTATACTCCTCCTGGTTGCCAGACTTGAACGCCAGTTCCTTGCTTCTGCGCAGGTGCCGAAGTTTATTGGAGAACTATGGTTTGTTGTTCGGGTAATGTTTGCGGATTTCTGTTGGTACACACTGGTCCTCACAGAAGCTGATGTACGAGGATACAATGTCTGCCCACTCGTCTAAGTTTGGTGCTTCCAGAGCCTTCCAGTCCGTACAGTCGAAGCAGGCTTGAAGCTGTAGTTTAGCCTCCTCCGACCATAATTTGCTGGATCTTAGGACTGTTTTTGCAGTTTCCAGGCGTCTCCTGTAGGTGGGTATCAGGTGAATGATGCAGTGGTCCGATGAACTGAGTGCTGCCCACGGGGTTGCCTTGTATGTATCTTTAAGGACCGTGTAGCAGTGATCCAGAGTGTTAGCGTTCCTAGTGGGGCAGGTGACATGCTGGTGGTAGCGCAGCAGTTCTTGGCGTAGGTTGGCCTTGCTGAAGTCCCCCCAAGATAATGAATACCGAGTCCCGAAGGGACGACTCCCGCTGTGTGATGGTATCGCTGAGCACGCGCAGGGCAGTTTTGACATCAGCGTCAGGAGGAATGTACACCCCAACAAGGACATAGGAGGAAAAATCCCTGGGTGAGTATACTGGTCTGCAGTTTACAAGAAGGAGTTCCAGATCTGGGGAGCATCTCTTGGCAAGAACAGAGGTGTTGGGACACCAGGCGGAGCTGATGTAGAAACAGATGCCACCCCCTTTCCTTTTCCCAGAGAGCACGCTGTCACGGTCTGCCCGGATGATACTGAAACCAGGGAGGTGGAGGGCATTGTCGGGGATGTCGTCGTGTAGCCATGATTCTGTGAAGCAGAGGACTGGGGTGTTGTTGCCAAGTTCCCTCTTGTTGCTGAGGAGCCGCAGTTCGTCCAACTTGTTTGAGAGAGAGCAGACGTTTGCCAGGAGGACCGCGGGGATGGCTGATCGCAGTCCTTTCCTTCTTAGTCTCACGCGGGCGCCGCCACGACAGCCTCTCCGTCGCTTGCCCCAGGGGCAGTAATTTTTTGGACATGGCTCCAGACGGAGTCAAACAGGAGCCTGTTCTCTGGTTGCAGGGCTGCGCTGGGCTCCCATTTTAGTAGCTGTGTTCTGGTGTAGGTGGTGGGTGTGGGTTGAGAGGGCATGGGAGGCATGGGTGTGGAGCCGCCACCCGGTCGCTGGGCCTTGTGCGATAATAGTTCAGCAGCAGGCACGTGCACAGGGGGGTGCTCTGGGTGCCCAGGCACCCCCCTTTTTAAAATCTTCAAAAAAAAGGCCCCTCTCGCAGCGCAAAATAAGCCACGCCCCCGATCGTGATAAGCCCCGCCCACCCGCAGTAAGCTCCGCCCCGCCTGGGACACTTTCAAGTGAAGAGGCCCAGACAGGAATCCTTGTGTGGCATACTGACCTCTCCCTCCACCTAGGACCCATACTGACCTCTACCTCCCCCAGCACCCATAGTGACCTCTCCCTCCACCTAGTACCCAGTGACCACTCCCTCCCCTAGCACTCACAGTGACCTCTCCCTCCACCTAGGACCCATACTGACCTCTCCCTACCCAGTACCCACATTGACCTCTCCCTCTCCCAGCACCCACAGTGACCTCTCCCTCCACCTAGCACCCACAGAGACCTCTCCCTCCATCTTGCACCCACAGTGACCTCTCTCTTACCCAGCACCCACAGTGACCTCTCCCTCCATCTAGCACCCACAGTGACCTCTCCCTCCACCTAGCACCCGCAGTGACCTCTCCCTCCACCTGGGACCCATAGTGACCTCTCCCTCCCCCAGCACCCACAGTGACCTCTCCCTTCACCTAGCACCCACAGTGACCTCTCCCTCCCCAGCACCCACAGTGACCTCTCCCTCCCCCAGCACCCACAGTGACCTTTCCCTCCCCCAGCACCCACAGTGACCTCTCCCTCCACCTAGCACCCACAGTGATCTCTCCCTCCACCTAGGACCCATAGTGACCTCTCCCTCCTCCAGCACCCACAGTGACCTCTCCCTCCACCTAGCACCCACAGTGACCTCTCCCTCCCCAGCTCTAGCAGTGATCCTGCCTACCCCAGCACCCACACTGACCTATCCCTCCCCCAGCACCCACAGTGATTTTTCCCTCCCCCAGTGGCTACCCTCCTGTCCCCTGCAGCACCCACAGGGACCTCCCATCCCAAAAGCAGCACCTACAGTGACCTCTCCCATTGCCAGCGCCCACAGTGGCTTCTCCCAACACCCAGCATCCACTCCCTCCTCCAGTAACCACACTGACTTCTCCCAGCACCCACAGTGGCCTACCCTTCCCCCAGCACCCACGCTGACCTCTACCTCCTTTAGCAGCAACTTTGCCATTCATAGCAGCACCCATAGTGACCTCCCACCCCCTGCACCCACAATGACCTCTACCTCCCGAGACCCACAGTGATCTCCCCCAAAGGGCCCACAGTGACCTCCCTTTCCGCCAGCACCCATACTGACCTCTACTTTCCACAGCACCCACAGTTCCTTCTCCCCCCAGCACCCACAGTGACCTACCCTTCCCCCATCAACCACACTGACCTCGACCTCCCCTAGCAGCAACTATGCCATTCATAGCAGTACCCACAGTGACCTCTCACCCCCTGCACCCACAGCAATCCCACCAATATTCGGCACCCACATTACACTCAACCAGTAACCCCCACTATAGCAAGCACCCAGTACTTGCACCAAGCACCCTGCACCCAATACTCACATCTGGCCTCAATATGGCACTTAGTACTTGCATCAAATAGCCACATGACACCCAGTACCTGCACCCCTTCACCCTATAGCTGGCACCCAGTACTCACACCTACATGGCACAGTACTTGCACCCAGCTCTGACATGTCACTCACTACTCACACCTGCACACAGCCTCCACATGGCACCCACTCACATAACCAGTACTAGCACCCGAAGTACCTGCACTCAGAACCCACATGACACACAACACCCACCCAGAGCTAGCACCCAGTGCAGGCATGGCACCAAGTATTTGCACATATGTGATACCCAGTACCTGCACCCAACACCCACATGTTTAATCTGCAGTAGTTCCAGTTGCACTAAGCCTCCACTTGGTGCCCAGCACCCACACCAAGCACTCACATATGACATCCAGTACTTGCACCCAGAACTCAAAAGGGACTGAGTACCTGCAACCAACACCTACATGATGGTTGATATACACCCATACAGCCAGAATCCACATGACACCCTGTGCTAGCACCCAGAACCCACATGGCACCCAGCATCTGCCTTTAGCACCCACATGACAACAAATACCCCACTAGCCAGCACCCATCACCCATATGTCGCCATGTACTCACTCCCAGTACCCACTTGGCACTCAGTATTTGCACCTAAGACCCACATACCCCCATAATCAACACCCACATGGCACAGTACTCACACGTCACCAAGTTCCAAAGTCATTATATGCACCTAGTACCCGTCCATGGGCAGCACCCAAATAGCACCCAGTACCCATCCTTGGTCTGAACCCATATGAGACACAGTACTCTCCCATGGCACACATCCAGACCACGCATGGCACTCCCTACTCACTCATGTCCAACACTCACATGGCTCCCTGTACCAATTATCACTCACATGGCATCCACTATTGTTTATCACCATCTGCTACTCATTCAGCACCCAATACTGCATAGCACCCACTGCAAATAAACACCCAATACAAACTGGACCTTGGTACCCAAAGCAGCTTGACACAGACTTTACGTTGGCATCTCGGCACCCACTGCAACTTACCACAAAGTGAACCTTTGCGTCTTACCACCCACTGCATCTGGGCACCCACTGCATCTTGGCACTTACTGCAGTTTTGCATCTACTAATGCTTAGCAACCACTGCATATTGGTAACCACTTCTTTGCCTGAAAAGAGGCTTGGGTGCTGATCAAGAGGGACAGAGGTCCCAGTAATGAAAGGTGAGTCTGTGCCTCTACAGTGGGCTTCACTGTGCCCACTCTAACCCACTAACAATGGGCACCTATCACTGCTGATTTGAGGGTGGTAGCACCAAGAGAGTTGGAAGGAGACACACAGTCTGCCTGATACTGCTATAAAGGTGTGTAGGTGTGTGTGTGTGTGTGTGGGGGGGGGGATAAGACTGCCTTATGCTTTATGGAGAGGGGGTATTATATACACAATTTAGCACGATTTATCGATTTCAAATTTGAGCACCACACCTCTGCATGGCCCTGCCCCTTCCTGCAGCACCCACACTGACCTCTATTTTTCCCATCAGCCACCCCTTCCCCTCATAGCTGGCACCCAGTACTCACACTCACATGACACCAAGTATCTACACCCTGGCCTAAAATTGCACCCAGTACTCACACCTGCACACAGCTTCCACATGGCACCAACTATCTGCACCAAGTATTCACTTAACCCGTAACCGCACCTAAAGTACCTGCATTCAAAACCCATGTGATGCCCAAAGCCCACCCATAGCCAGCACCCAGTACAGGCATGGCGCCAAGTATTCACACCCATGTCACATCCAATACCTGCACCCAGCACCCACATGACATCCAGTACATGCACCCAGATCTTACATGGCACTAAGTACTTGCAATCAACACCCGCATGACACTCGATACCCAACCATAGCCAGAACCCACATGACACTCAGTACTTACACCCAGAACCCACATGGCACCCATTATCTGCATTCAGCAGCATGACAATCAATACCCCCCTAGCCAGAAACGAGGAGCGGGGGGCATGCGGGGGAAGGCATTGCCAGGCCCCTTTTTAAAATTTGAGCACCCCCCACTTAAGGACCCTCTGCACGGCCCTGTTCAGCAGTACAACATAGGCCGTCAACTGACCTCACAGTCCATGACTCCAGAGCAGTAAGAGTGCGCCATAGTCCATATTGCGGCCGAGCTACAGTACAGAGCAACCCAGTTCAGATATTGAGGCAGCCACAGCGCTCTACGGTAACAGTGTGACGCAGGCCCATTGTGACAGCCGTGTCACTTGGCCGTCCCCTCCAGAGGCACAAATGCGATCCGCTGTCATAGGCTGAAGCCTATCACAGCCGATCCCGCTGATATTTAAAAAAAAATAATAATTGGGGGAGCGATCAGACCCCACCAACAGAGAGCTCTGTTGGTGGGGAGAAAAGAGGAGGGGGGGGGGAATCACTTGTGTGCTGAGTTGGACGGCCCTGCAGCAAGGCCTTAAAGCTGCAGTGGCCTATTTGTTAAAAAATGAACTGGTCTTTAGGGGGTTTAACACTGCGGTCCTCAAGTGGTTAAAATAATGCAGAACTAAATATAGCAATTGAAACAAATCAATACAATAAAAATAATAAGGATTAAACACGAAAATAATAACTAATTATAGTCTGAGCAATGTCAGAGGGTAGTATACAGTATGTATACCTAGAGACAGTGTGTTTTTAGGATATCTAGTAAGGAGTACAACTTGGCCAGGTTGTTGTAGGTTAGGGTTTAGAGTTTGAAGTTAATCCTCTGGTTGATTGGCAGCCAATACGTTTGTGTGTGTGTTTGTGTGTGTGTGTGTGTGTATGTGTGCTTGTGTGTGTGCTTGTGTGTGTGTGTGTGCTTGTGTGTGTGTGCTTGTGTGTGTGTGCGTGTGCGCGCGTGTGTGTGTGTGTGTGTGTGTGGCCATCCCACTGCTGTTAATACCAGTGTATGTGTTTGTCAGTTTGACCCTGCACTTCCTTTAATCAACTGTTGAAAACTTGCTGGTTTCCATCAGGGACTGATCTAGACCAAGTTGCGCCTGGGGCAAGGTCAGGTTTTGGCGCCTAAACTGCCATTCCCCATCCAGTTTTGGCACCTAAAGATCAGGTTTTGGCGCCTAAACTGCCATTCCCCATCCAAATTTTTCCGCCTTTTTAAGAATTCAACAAACTGCGCCTGGGGCAAGAGACCCGCCTGCCCCCATGTGCTTGTTGATACACCACTGGTCTGCTACACAGCTCATCAGAATCCAAAATAGTGTGGTGTATATACTGATATTGCTTGATCCACAGTCATGTCACAATCAGTCCTAGCAGTGGTAATTTTCAATCATATACTACTGAAAAAAAGCCTTTCTCTAAGCTAATTTTCTGGTAAAATTTGACGATAAAGCGTTCAGTATGTGTGTGTCACATGTGCGTGCCAGCTGAAAGCATGAAGACGTCGTCCCCATAAGCTGTAACTTTTTATAAACAGCTTATATATTTATATATAAAAAGCTTACATATTTTCTCAAATGTAACTGGGGCTATGCTATTTTGTTCTGTGGCCAATGCATATGAAAATAGTGATCTGTGAAGTTTTTTTTGAGGCACAACAGTCTTTCTGATAGATTTTGAATTGAACACTGTGTTACTGTTTGATTTTTTCTTAACAGAGGAAGAAGTGAGGCAGGAGGAGGGAGTAAAATGTTGGCTTATTTGTAGTGACTTTTTTTTCTTGCTTTAAGCACATCCGCCCACACAAGGAAGTGGCTGCATTACTCACAGAGGAAAAGAGAAGTTACGAAAATGCTTGCAGACTGTTAATCCTTTATAAGAAACTTCTCTCTAAATTCTCAGTGAAGCAACAACACAAAGCAGCCAGGTAAGTGTATTTATATGCAATAATGTACATTTCTTCCACAATGTTGAAAATAGTGAACATTTGCTGAACAGTAAGCTATCAGCCTGGTTTAGATTTCAACAACTAAGAAATATGAGGGACATTAGTGCATTGACTTGTTCAGAAAATCTGACATTCATGTTAAGGTAATGATAGTGCACTGTTGCTCCACTGCAGTACATGTGACATAACCGTATTAAATATTGCATCTTATTACAGCTATAAGTAAGGACTATGTGATTCAAATCATTGCACATTTACATATATTCTGTACAATCATATTATTTTTAGACATAAAAATGATCAGTAGATGGCCATCTTGGAAAATACTTGCAGTTCCTGAGTACATTATTTTTTAAAAACTCAGTTTCATTAATATTTGTACCTAACAGTATTAATATTGATTTACAGTGGTTTGCAAAAGTATTCGGCCCCCTTGAAGTTTTCCACATTTTGTCATATTACTGCCACAAACATGAATCAATTTTATTGGAATTCCATGTGAAAGACCAATACAAAGTGGTGTACACGTGAGAAGTGGAATGAAGATCACACATGATTCCAAACATAAAAAAAACAAACTGCAAAGTGGGGTGTGCGTAATTATTCAACCCCCTGAGTCAATACTTTGTAGAACCACCTTTTGCTGCAATTACAGCTGCCAGTCTTTTAGGGTATGTCTCTACCAGCTTTGCACATCTAGAGACTGAAATCCTTGTCCATTCTTCTTTGCAAAACAGCTCCAGCTCAGTCAGATTAGATGGACAGCATTTGTGAACAGCAGTTTTCAGATCTTGCCACAGATTCTCGATTGGATTTAGATCTGGACTTTGACTGGGCCATTCTAACACATGGATATGTTTTGTTTTAAACCATACCATTGTTGCCCTGGCTTTATGTTTAGGGTCATTGTCCTGCTGGAAGGTGAACCTCCGCCCCAGTCTCAAGTCTTTTGCATACTCCAAGAGGTTGTCTTCCAAGATTGCCCTGTATTTGGCTCCATCCATCTTCCCATCAACTCTGACCTGCTTCCCTGTCCCTGCTGAAGAGAAGCACTCCCAGAGCATGATGCTGCCACCACCGTATTTGACAGTGGGGATGGTGTGTTTAGAGTGATGTGCAGTGTTAGTTTTCCACCACACATAGCGTTTTGTATTTTGGACCAAAAGTTCCATTTTGGTCTCATCTGACCAGAGCACCTTCTTCCACATGTTTGCTGTGTCCCCCACATGGCTTGTTGCAAACTGCAAACGGTACTTCTTGTGCTATTCTGTTAACAATGGCTTTTTGCACATTCATTCCAGCTAAATCGCTCCAAAAATGCTACATATAGCACGTTTGAAATTTCACCAAATTGTGTGTGAACGAGCCCCAAGGATGGCAATCTCCAAATTCCTCTCACTGCAAGTTTCCTTTAATGCAGATCTATACCTAGATACTCACCAAAGTAGAGAGAAGACTCTGGATGCTACAGAGGCTTTCCCCATCCTCATTGACCCAACTGCTGCTGACCAGGACCCTCTTTTTTGCGGTCATGCACCCTATCTCTGTGCGGGCGCACCCACACTGCGCAGGTGCCAGTAGGGTTTGCAAAATAGGATGGCTGTTGTCTCTGTACACAAGCAGCGTTGTGCTGAAAGCTGCACAGAACGCTCATTCACAGAGGGGAGTGTTCAACATATTCTACAGTATTGTTGAATAGGTGAAAAGGGCCCCAGCACAGGAACAGAGGGGGCAGATAGGGTAAGCCTCTGGACTATCCAGTGGCTTCCCTCTACTGAGGTATGTAATCAGTTGTATTTATCTTTCAGCCCAGGTATGCTTTCAGTAGCTGGCTCATTCACCAGCTTGGTGAATTCAAGTAGAAGTGATGTGTTTTTTAAAAAAACAGGAATTTAAAAGAGCAGAACCTTCAAACTGTTTGAGAACGCCGTGCTATTTTTAATGTTAATGTTGTAACAAAAGAAGAATGGCATCAAAGTTGAATATTTTGTTTAGTAAACAGAGGTGCCAAGCTATCATTGGACTCTAAGCTGTGTGATACTCTGGTTATTTATTGCCTGATGAGGCGGGATGTTGCCCGTGAAAAGCGTTGCATTTTTTGTTTCGGAGTATGTGAATAAACTGTTGTTTCTTCAATCAACAGCATTTTTTCTGTTTTAGTGTGGCTGGTCCACCACCGCCACCTGAACATTTTTAAGCCTTTTATCGAATTTTATCCTATTGGCGCCTCTGTACTTCCATACATCAAGTCGACCACCCTTGGTGGAAGGGTGACAAACCCTCCTTTCTTCTTTCTACAGAGAGCGACATCTTAGCCCTGAGTGGGGTCAGGCCTAATCTCTCCACCTGCCTATACAGGGGTTGCCTAGGGGCAACCCAGGTTTGTAAGTATAATACTTACGATTCATTTTATCATTCATTGTCCATAACATACACTATATTGGGCTCTCGGTCTCTACTTTATATTGTTTAGTAAACAGTTTGTCAATTGTATGCATGAGAAAATGCCTGGAGTGAATAAGTCTGCATGCTCAGTCAGCAGGCATCTTCCCTCTGCGTTGCATTATGCTTCCATAGATATCTAACATGAGCTTCAGAAGGGCAGCACGTTCACATTCTGTGCTGAATGTGTGTGAACGTGCTGCCCTTCTGAAGCTCATGTTAGATATCTATGAAAGCATAAAGCAACGCTGGGAGAAGATGCCTGCTGACTGAGCATGCAGTTACAAAGAGGGTTGGCTTGAGAAAAGTTAGGGAGTTGGATAACAGTAGCCAAGGAGTCTAAGAAACCCAGTCCAATGTTTCAGTACACAAACGACAGGCTGTGGTTTTGAAAGACTCTATTATGAGGAAGCTGGATAACATCACTCACATACATACATATTAACCCTTTCCACACTCAAACTAATACACAGTTTTCACAAACAGCAAAAAATGCTGCTAGCATAATTTAAGATGGAAAGTGCACAAAAGGCTGCAGAAATTTGTTTGTGCTCATCGGTCTTATCCTGATTCCTCTCACTAGCGAGTTATTATTATTATTTTGTACTAGCTGATGGCCCAGCATTGCCCAGGTATGTATTTGAACCCCAGTCACCCAATGACTAAGTATATCAGGTTTGAGGCTTGTGCCATTAACAGTGCAAGAATGGCAGTAATTAAATATTCCCCTTGAAAATCAATAGGTGAATTTTGATTGTTTTTCGTAGGCTCCACCCACTTTTCCTAAATATTAATTCAAGTCAACCAGTGACCAACTGTGCAAAGTTTGAGAATCCTACCATTAACAGTGTAAGAAGGGCTGCAGTTTACATTTTCCCAGTGAAATTTGTATTTGTCTCCGCCCACTTTTTGGTTATGGGGATAAAAAGTATCCTATATGTTATGCCAGGCAATGTGCTATGTGTGTGCCAAATGTCATTCAAATTCGTTCAGCCATTGTTGCTAGAGTTGTCTCGAACCTCTGATTTTGGTTCGCGAACCTCGAACGCGAACATGTGGAAAAAGTTTGCGAACCGGCGAACGTTTCAAAACCGCCATAGACTTCAATAGGCAGGCGAACTTTCAAAACTACAAACACTAATACTGGCCACTAAAGTGATGGAAAAGATGTTTCAAGGGGTCTAACACCTGTAGGGGGGCATGGCGGAGTTGGATACACACCAAAAGTCCCGGGGAAAAATCCGGATTTGATGCACAGCAGGGTTTAAGGGCAGAAATCCCATTGCATTGCTAAATTGGTGGCCTAAAGTGCTTTAAAACATCTTGTATGTGTATACATAATCAGGTAGTGTAATTAGTGCACTGCTTCACACTGACAGACTTTACCGCAGCAAGGTAACGATCGCGAAAGGGAATTGGCACATGTACATGCCTTTTGTTGTTGCAGCTGCAGTGCAGCCAGAAAAATTAGGCAGGCATGTACACGCACCAGAAAAATGATTATTCTTTTTGTTCAGGAATCCACAGTCCTGGACCCTGTTGGTGGTGGCGGAGAAGGCAGTCAAGCGGCCTGCAGGCAGAGATGCTGTGTGGGGACTGACTTAGTCTTGGGGCAGGCAGTCACTTGGCGTGCAGGCAGAGATGCTGTGTGTGTGGGGACTGACTTAGTCTTCGGGCAGGCAGTAGCCCTCCGGGATCCATGCCTCATTCATTTTAATAAAGGTGAGGTACTCAACACTTTTTTTGACCTAGGCGACTTCTCTTCTCACTGACAATGCCTCCAGCTGCGCTGAAGGTCCTTTCTAGGACGCTTGAGGCAGGGCAGGCCAGAAGTTGGATGGCAAATTGTGACAGCTCTGGCCACAGGTCAAACCTGCGCACCCAGTAGTCCGGGGGTTCATCGCTGCTCAGACTGTCGATGGTTCTTTCTCTACCATTGTTAAAGAAAGGATACGGCTGGGGAATCGGGGTTCGATTCCGGTCTGCAGTGGGAGCCTGAGAAATGGCTACCACCACACATCCAAGGAAGGCAGCAGGCACGGCACACAAGTCCCGACTCGGGGAGGTAGTGATGAAAAATAACAATACAGGACTCTTTCAAGGCCCTGTATAATGATGAGTACACTTGAAATCCTTTAATGGGAATCTGTTAAGGAGGGAAAGTCTGCCATTCATTCAACTGTGTGGTCAACTCTCTTTGGTACTTTCTGCACCATGGTGACCACGGGTAATGGCCAGGGAATCAGGGTTCGATTCCGGTCCAGAGTGGGAGCCTGAGAAACGGCTACCACCACACATCCAAGGAAGGACTCAATGTGCTGTATAAGTAATGTAGCTGCCCTGACCGTGCTTTGCAGACCAGGCATCTGTAGTCAGATGCACCCTTGACCCAACGCTGTGTGCCTTTAACAAGAATCTGTTATGGAGGGCAAGTCTGCCATCCATTCAAATGAAAGGTATGCACTGACTCCCAAGTATAATACAATGTGCAGTGACAGATGCAGTGAAAGGTATTCAGTGACTGCTGGTATAACAATGTGCAGTCACACAGGTGCAGTGAACAGGTATGCAGTGACTGGTATATAAAACTGTGTGCTGTCACGCAGGTGCAGTGAACAAGTATGCAGTGACTTTATTACAAATGTGCAGCTGTCACACACACAGGTGCAGTGAACAGTTGTGCAGTGACTGGTATATAAAACTGCGTGCTGTCACGCAGGTGCAGTGAACATGCATGCAGTGACAGGTATTACAAATGTGCAGCTGTCACACACACAGGTGAAGTGAACAGTTATGCAGTGACTGGTATATAACACTGTGTGCTGTCATGCAGGTGCAGTGAACATGAACAGGTATGCACAGTCGGACTGGTATTACAAATGTGCAGCTGTCACAAACAGGTGCAGTGAAAATGTAGGCACTGAATGTGCTGGGTCTGGCACAGTACAGCAATTAGCAAGGGCCAGATGTGACACACAGGGCTGTATAATGCAGTGTCAGTGGCACACAGAAAAAAAAACACTTCACAAGAACATTATCTCTGAAAAGAGCTCCTTTTGTGGTGCTTTTTAACAACAAATATCAGCTAGGAGCAAGCTACAAGAGCCTAACTAAGCCTTCCCTATCTCTGCAGCAGGTTCCTCTCCCTTCCCTCACTACTGCAGCAACACCGAGTGAGATGATGGCTGACGCAGCTGGCTAATATAAGGGGGGGGGGCTCCAGGAGGGAGTGCAGCCTCATTGGCTGTCATGTGTCTGCTGACTGTGATGTAGAGGGTAAAAGTTTAGCCCAATGATGTAGGATAGGGGCGGGTCGAACTCGCCATAAAGTTCGCATTTCGACGCAAACGTGAACCACTGGTGTTCGCACATATAAGTTTGCGGTCGAACCATTCGGGACAGCTCTAATTGTTGCGTGCTTGAGTAACAAACATCCAAACTTTCGCATTTATAATATTAGTGAGATTTATATAGCGCCAACATCTTTCACAGCGCAGTACAGAGTATATTGTCTTGTCACTTACCTGTCCCTCAGAGGGGCTCACATTCTAATCCCTACCATAGCCATATGTCTATGTGTGTATTGTGTACTGCAGGTATTGTAGTCTAGGGCCAATTTAGGGGAAACCAATTAACTTATCTGTTTTTGTGAGTGCTTGGAGGGATCCCACGCAAACACAGGAAGAACATACAAACTCTGTGCATATAGTGCTAACCACTACGCCACTGTGCTGCTGAGTTCCTACACTAACCCTGTAACTTGCATAGCACTGCAAGCAGAGGCGGCCTTAGAGTATGCGGGGCCTGGGGTGAGTGTCATTTGCAGGGTCTAGAGCCACAAGTGTAGGCCATCTACCGTACTACCACATTTACAGGCTTGTCCACCTCTCATGCAGTGTTCCTTATTATTGTTTAAAAACTTGTTAAAGGCCACTAAGCCAACCAATATAGGAATAATTACAATATGTAATGTAATCACACGGCCAATGGTACTACCATTCGCTGTTTGATTACATAACGTATTTTAATTATTCTTATATTGGTTTAGTGGCCTTTAACCACTTGAGGACCTAGGGCTTTCTACCCCTTAAGGACCGGCCACTTTTTTTCCATTCAGACCACTGCAGCTTTCACGGTTTATTGCTCGCTCATACAACCTACCACCTAAATGAATTTTGGCTCCTTTTCTTGTCACTAATAAAGCTTTCTTTTGGTGCTATTTGATTGCTCCTGCGATTTTTACTTTTTATTATATTCATCAAAAAAGACATGAATTTTGGCAAAAAAATTATTTTTTTAACTTTCTGTGCTGACATTTTTCAAATAAAGTAAAATTTCTGTATACACGCAGCGCGAAAAATGTGGCCAAACATGTTTTTGATAAAAAAAAAAACCCATTCAGTGTATATTTATTGGTTTGGGTAAAAGTTATAGCGTTTACAAGCTATGGTGCAAAAAGTGAATTTTCCCATTTTCAAGCATCTATGACTTTTCTGACCCCCTGTCATGTTTCATGAGGGGCTAGAATTCCAGGATAGTATAAATACCCCCCAAATGACCCCATTTTGGAAAGAAGACATTCCAAAGTATTCACTGAGAGGCATAGTGAGTTCATAGAAGATATTATTTTTTGTCACAAGTAAGCGGAAAATGACACTTTGTGACCCAAAAAAAAAAAAAAAAAAAGTTTCCATTTCTTCTAACTTGCGACAAAAAAAAATGAAATCTGCCACGGACTCACCATGCCCCTCTCTGAATACCTTGAAGAGTCTACTTTCCAAAATGGGGTCATTTGTGGGGTGTGTTTACTGTCCTAACATTTTGGGGGGTGCTAAATTGTAAGCACCCCTGTAAAGCCTAAAGGTGCTCATTGGACTTTGGACCCCTTAGCGCAGTTAGGCTGCAAAAAAGTGCCACACATGTGGTATTGCCGTACTCAGGAGAAGTAGTATAATGTGTTTTGGGGTGTATTTTTAAACATACCCATGCTGGGTGGGAGAAATATCTCTGTAAATGACAATTTGTTAATTTTTTTTACACACAATTGTCCATTTACAGAGATCTTTCTCCCACTCAGCATGGGTATGTGTAAAAATACACCCCAAAACACATTGTACTACTCCTCCTGAGTACGGCGATACCACATGTGTGGCACTTTTTTGCACCCTAACTGCGTTAAAGGGCCCAAAGTCCAATGAGTACCTTTAGGATTTCACAGGTCATTTTGAGAAATTTCGTTTCAAGACTACTCCTCACGGTTTAGGGCCCCTAAAATGCCAGGACAGTATAGGAACCCCACAAATGACCCCATTTTAGAAAGAAGACACCCCAAGGTATTCCGTTAGTAGTACGGTGAGTTCATAGAAGATTTTATTTTTTGTCACAAGTTAGCGGAAAATGACACTTTGTGAAAAAAACCAATAAAAATCAATTTCCGCGAACTTGTGACAAAAAATAAAATCTTCTATGAACTCACCGTACTACTAACAGAATACCTTGGGGTGTCTTCTTTCTAAAATGGAGTCATTTGTGGGGTTCCTATACTGTCCTGGCATTTTAGGGGCCCTAAACCATGAGGAGTAGTCTTGAAACAAAATTTCTCAAAATGACCTGTGAAATCCTAAAGGTACTCATTGGACTTTGGGCCCCTTAGCGCAGTTAGGGTGCAAAAAAGTGCCACACATGTGGTATCGCCGTACTCGGGAGAAGTAGTACAATGTGTTTTGGGGTTTATTTTTACACATACCCATGCTGGGTGGGAGAAATAACTCTGTAAATGGACAATTGTGTGTAAAAAAATCAAAAGATTGTCATTTACAGAGGTATTTCTCCCACCCAGCATGGGTATGTGTAAAAATACACCCCAAAACACATTATACTACATCTCCCGAGTACGGCGATACCACATGATTGGCACTTTTTTGCAGCCTAACTGCGCTAGGGGGCCCAAAGTCCAATGAGTACCTTTAGGATTTCACAGGTCATTTTTGTTTCAAGACTACTCCTCACGGTTTAGGGCCCCTAAAATGCCAGGGCAGTATAGGAACCCCACTAATGACCCCATTTTAGAAAGAAGACACCCCCAAGGTATTCCGTTAGGAGTATGGTGAGTTCATAGAAGTTTTTATTTTTTTGTCACAAGTTAGCGGAAATTGATTTTAATAGTTTTTTTTCACAAAGTGTCATTTTCCGCTAACTTGTGACAAAAAATAAAATCTTCTATGAACTCACCATACTCCTAACGGAATACGTTTGGGTGTCTTCTTTCTAGAATGGGGTCATTTGTGGGGTTCCTATACTGCCCTGGCATTTTAGGGGCCCTAAACCGTGAGGAGTAGTCTTGAAACAAAAATGACCTGTGAAATCCTAAAGGTACTCATTGGACTTTGGGCCCCTTAGCGCAGTTAGGCTGCAAAAAAGTGCCAATCATGTGGTATCACCGTACTCGGAAGATGTAGTATAATGTGTTTTGGGGTGTATTTTTACACATACCCATGCTGGGTGGGAAAAATACCTCTGTAAATGACAATTGTTTGATTTTTTTTACACACAATTGTCCATTTACAGAGAGATTTCTCCCACCCAGCATGGGTATGTGTAAAAATACACCCCAAAACACATTATACTACTTCTCCTGAGTACGGCGATACCACATGTGTGACACTTTTTTGCAGCCTAGGTGCGCTAAGGGGCGCTAAGGGGCCCAACGTCCTAATCACAGGTCATTTTGAGGCATTTGTTTTCTAGACTACTCTTCACGGTTTAGGGCCCCTAAAATGCCAGGGCAGTATAGGAACCCCACAAGTGACCCCATTTTAGAAAGAAGACACCCCAAGGTATTCCGTTAGGTGTATGGCGAGTTCATAGAAGATTTTATTTTTTGTCACAAGTTAGTGAAAAATGACACTTTGTGAAAAAAAACAAAAATCAATTTCCACTAACTTTTGACAAAAAATAAAATCTTCTATGAACTCGTCATACACCTAACAGAATACATTGGGTTGTCTTTTTTCTAAAATGGGGTCCGTTTCTGGGGTTCCTATACCGCCCTGGCATTTTACGGGCCCAAAACCGTGAGTAGTCTGGAAACCAAATGTCTCAAAATGACTGTTCAGGGGTATAAGCATCTGCAAATTTTGATGACAGGTGGTCTATGAGGGGGCGAATTTTGTGGAACCGGTCATATGCAGGGTGGCCTTTTAGATGACAGGTTGTATTGGGCCTGATCTGATGGATAGGAGTGCTAGGGGGGTGACAGGAGGTGATTGATGGGTGTCTCAGGGGGTGGTTAGAGGGGAAAATAGATGCAATAAATGCACTGGGGAGGTGATCGGAAGGGGGTCTGAGGGGGATCTGAGGGTTTGGCCGAGTGATCAGGAGCCCACACGGGGAAAATTAGGGCCTGATCTGATGGGTAGGTGTGCTAGGGGGTGACAGGAGGTGATTGACGGGTGTCTCAAGGTGTGATTAGAGGGGGGAATAGATGCAAGCAATGCACTGGCGAGGTGATCAGGGCTGGGGCCTGAGGGCATTCTGAGGGTGTGGGCGGGTGATTGAGTGCCCTAGGGGCAGATAGGGGTCTAATCTGATAGGTAGCAGTGACAGGGGGTGATTGATGGGTAATTAGTGGGTGTTTAGGGTAGAGAACAGATATAAACACTGCCCTTGGGGGGTGATCTGACGTCGGATCTGCGGGCGAACTATTGGTGTGGGTGGGTGATCAGATTGCCCGCAAGGAGCAGGTTAGGGGCTGATTGATGAGTGGCAGTGACAGGGGGTGATTGATGGGTGGCAGTGCCAGCGGGTGATTGATGGGTGGCAGTGACAGGGGGTGATTGATGGGTGATTGACAGGTGATTGACAGGTGATCAGTGGGTTATTACAGGGAAGAACAGATGTAACTAATGCACTGGCGAATTGATAAGGGGGGGTCTGAGGGCAATCTGAGCGTGTAGGCGGGTGATTGGGTGCCCGCAAGGGGCAGATTAGGGTCTGATCTGATGGGTAACAGTGACAGGTGGTGATAGGGGGTGATTGATGGGTAATTAGTGGGTGTTTAGAGGAGACAATAGATGTAAACACTGCGCTTGGGTGGTGATCTGATGTCGGATCTGCGGGCGATCTATTGGTGTGGGTGGGTGATCAGATTGCCCGCAAGGGGCAGGTTAGGGGCTGATTGATGGGTGGCAGTGACAGGGGGTGATTGATGGGTGGCAGTGACAGGGGGTGATTGATGGGTGATTGACAGGTGATTGACAGGTGATCAGTGGGTTATTACAGGGAAGGAGAGATGTAAATATTGCCCTGGCGAATTGATAAGGGGGGGTCTGAGGGCAATCTGAGCGTGTAGGCGGGTAATTGGGTGCCCGCAAGGGGCAGATTAGGGTCTGATCTGATGGGTAACAGTGACAGGTGGTGAAAGGGGGTGATTGATGGGTGATTGATGGGTAATTAGTGGGTGTTTAGAGGAGAGAATAGATGTAAACACTGCGTTTGGGAGGTGATCTGATGTCGGATCTGCGGGCGATCTATTGGTGTGGGTGGGTGATCAGATTGCCCGCAAGGGGCAGGTTAGGGGCTGATTGATGGGTGGCAGTGACAGGGGGTGATTGACGGGTGATTGACAGGTGATTGACAGGTGATCAGGGGGGATAGATGCATACAGTACACGGGGGGGGGGGTCTGGGGGGGGGTCTGGGGAGAATCTGAGGGGTGGGGGGTGATCGGGAGGGGGCAGTGGGCAGGGGGGGAGATAAAAAAAAAATAGCGTTGACAGATAGTGACAGGGAGTGATTGATGGGTGATTAGGGGGGTGATTGGGTGCAAACAGGGGTCTGGGGGGTGGGCAGGGGGGGCCTGAGGGGTGCTGTGGGCGATCTGGGGCAGGGGGGGGGGGAGAAATCAGTGTGCTTGGTGCAGACTAGGGTGGCTGCAGCCTGCCCTGGTGGTCCCTCGGACATTGGGACCACCAGGGCAGGAGGCAGCCTGTATAATACACTTTGTAAACATTACAAAGTGTATTATACACTTTGTATGCGGTGATCGCGGGGTTAACATCCCGCCGGCGCTTCCGTACAGCCGGCGGGATGTTGCGGCGGGCGAGCGGTGACAGGCGCCGGCAGAGGATCGCGTCACGGATGACGCGATCGCTCCGCCCATGCCCTTAAATGGACCGCCGCCTCTGTGGGTGAGCCGGTCCTTAAGGGCTCCACTTCCCGGCCGCCTCTGTGCGTTAGGCGGTCGGGAAGTGGTTAACCACCAACTGATGGGTTATAGGCTGACCTGGGATTGGTGCTAGGCTGAATGGGGAGTCCAAAGTTTGTATTTCTATTCAGACACGCTCCCCTGCCAGCCTAGCACCCATCCCCAACTCCTGAACCAGCCTTATACCCATCCCCAGCTCCCCAGCCAACTTAGAACCCATTCCTTGCTTCCCAACCAGCCTAGCACCAATCCCCAGCTCTTCAAGGCAGCCTAGCACCCATCCCCAGCTCCTCAGCCAGCCTAGAACCCATCCCCAGCTTCCCAGTCAGCCTAGTACCCATCCCCATCTCCCCAGCCAGCCTAGCACCCATCCCCAGCTCCCCAGCCAGCGGAGTACCGATCCCCAGCTCTTCAGCCAGCTTAGAACCCATCCCTTGCTCCCCAGCCAACCTAGCAACAATCTCGAGCTCTACAAGGCAGCCTAGCACCCATCCCCAACTCCCCAGCCAGCCTAGCACTCATCCCCAACCAGCCTAGCACCCATCCCCAGCTCTCCAGTCAGCTTAGTACCTATCCCCAGCTCCCTCGCCAGCGGAGTACCCATTTCCAGTTCTTCAGCCAGCTTAGAACCCATCCCTTGCTCCCCAGCCAGCCTAGCAACAATCTCCAGCTCCCCAGCCAGCATAGCACCCATCCCCAGCCACCCTAGCTTCCCAGGCAGCCTGTACCTATTTCTAGCTCCCCAGCCAGCTTCTACCTATCCCTAACTCCCCATCAAACCTAGTACCAATTCCCAGCCAGTCTGGAGGCTCCAGTCCATGCTCAACTGACCTAAATGCCCCTGGGGACCTCAGGCTGAGGCTCTTGCACAGTACCTTAATCTGAAATTTGGCAAGCTTCATATCAGTGCAGAAATTCATTACAAAAATGCAAATTGCATAGTACAGTAAAGCATGCTGAAGACGAAAACCTAAGCAATAAAAGGGAGGTCGGCACAAAATATAAGGTGCATAAAACAAAACAGGAAGATCTGAGCATTTGTAAATTACACACTGCGCAGTACACAAACTGCTAGACTTATGTAGACCTTTCCGTCAATACCACCAAAATGACCATGGTATGGTGGGCATGACATGCAGGGCCCTCTTCAAGTGCAGAGCCTGAGGCGATCACCCCACTTGCCCCCCCCCCCCCCCCCCCCAAAGGCCACCTCTGACTGCAAGCAGATAATGTGTGCACTATACCTAATTGGCAGAATGTCATAAAGGAAGTCAGAACAGTCTTGTTTGTAATATCAATTTGAAGCCATTTTGCCTCATTACTGGTTAATCACTCCTCCAGGGCCAGATTTACCATTAAACAAAGTTGGCATGTGCCTACAGGCGCCTCGTTTATGAGAGGCAGGCGGCTCAGTGATCGCCCAAAGTGCACCATTCCCTTATTTCCGACCTCCCTCCCCTCATACCAGCGGCAGCGGTGGAGGAGCCCCAGATCTAGAAGAGTGGCAGTGGCACACTGTCATGGTTACTAATAGCAGCATCCTCCAGTCTTTCTGCAGCAGAGAGTGGCTCCATGACATCACTCAGCAGCGCCTTCTGTTTCCTCTCCATAGTTTCGGCGTCTGACTTTGCGTGTGACCATGGAGAGGATGTAAGGGGCGCTGCTGAGTGACTTCATGGAGCTGCTTGCTGCTGCAGAATGACTGGTGGATACTGCTATTCGTAACCATGACAGCCTGCCACCGCCGCTCTTCTAGATCTGGGTCTCCTCCGCTGCTGCCGCTGGTATGAAGGGAGGGTCTCCTCTGCGGTCAGAGTCCTTTTTCTGCCTCCTGAGTCCCCCTCAGCTGCTCAGGATAATTGGGAAAAGAAGGACTTGAACTTCATCCAGGTCTGCCCCCTCGACCTGGAGCCCCGCCCACTGCCACTGCGGAAAGCCGATGAGTGGACCTGAAATCTTGCACAGGACAGAATGAAAACATAGAGAAATGCACCCTGTATGTATTTAGAGAATTTAGTCTGTCTAATGGCCCCTCACCTGTGTCTATTCACAAGATGTAATTTGATCTCTCCCCTATGTCACCTGACTGCCATGACAAATAAGCACAGGAAGTTAACTATTCCTAATGTCTGCTTCCATGAAAGTAGGAAGTAGACACATTGCAGATTTATTGAAGGATTTGTATCAGCTGTAACCAAAAAATGTTTTTCTTTAAAGGTTTTCATGCTGTTGCTTATCTTTGTTTTGTTTTTTTGTTTGTTTGTTTGTTTGTTTTTTCCTTTCTAGTATTTATATAGCGCCGACATCTTCTGCAGTGCTGTACAGATTATATTGTCCTGTCACTTAAATGTCCCTCAGGTTGTTTTTTTTCTTAATCTTTTTATTCACTCCGTTGTGAGGGCTGATCTGATGCATGGTATTATGTGATTGAGGTGCTGGTGGAAGCAACGAGAATCACTAGATCAGTGGTCTTCAAACTAAGTCCCGCGGGCCGAATGCAGCCCCCTGAGGCTTCTTCACTGGCCCCCAAACACCACATGTATAAATTTTAGATGTGGCCCACTGCACTTTTAAATATCAGTGGCCCGCTTATACAATAGCTGTGCTGGCAACACCCATCCACATACTGTAGAAGCCAGCGAGCAGTAATTCACTGGCTTCCAATCAGGTTCATCAGGTGACACTGCTGTCCAACTGGATGGCAGATTGTCACCTGGGTATGCTTCACTGTCTGGTGCACAAAGACGTTCTTCAGGAGCCGCATGGCTGAATGGCTGCTGCTGGGAGGTTTCCTCCAGGCAAGATTGAGGGGGGAATAAATATGTATGTAATGCTTTTTAACATAATTTTATGTATGTTCCGGCCCCGCAGCAGTCTGAAGTATGTTGACCTCGGCCCATGACCAAAAAAGTTTGGGGACCCCTGCACTAGATTATATTGCCAGCAGCAGAATATCCTTTATTAGTTAAAATCTGCTATGAATACTAATTTGCTGAAATTAAAGATGCATGTTTAGCAGGAATTGAGTTAAATTCTGGAAGGGACAGATTCTCCTTCCTTTACAGAAAAGTAAAATGAAGGGAAACGTTCCTGGATCAGAGCTGGGAAAAAAACCCTTGAGAACAATTTTCTTTTGTATAAGGATAATGTTCTGAGTTAGTTAGTTGTCAAGCAAAATTTGGAAACTGAGCAGCCGCCTGATAAACTCTGATAAAGATAAGTTATTTACTTTTTGTTTTAGGAAATTCTCCTGCTCACCATATAATGGAAAATGCTATGGAAACGGAGTAAAAAGCTCCTAAAAGAAAATGTATTTTGAATACGGTAACAATAAAATGCAGGATGCACTCCATTTAGGGAGAGTGAACATGGCGGGGAAAAGTGGGAATGGCAGCGTGATTATAGGGAACATCTCGGCAAGCCTGCCTCCTTCTGTCTGAAAATTTGACTTAAAGGGGCACTATGGCGAAACATTTTAAAATTTAAATATGTGCAAACATAGACAAATAAGAAGTACGTTTTTTCCAGAGTAAAATGAGCCATAAATTACTTTTTTCCTATGTTGCTGTCACTTACAGTAGGTAGTAGAAATCTGACAGAAGTGACAGGTTTTAGACTAACCCATCTCTTCATAGGGGATTCTCAGGGATTTATTTATTTTCAAAAGCACTTAGTGAATGCCAGTTATTCTGTCCAACTGCCAAATAATTGTGTAGCGAGCAGGAAGGCTGGCCAGCATCATTATTTAAATCTTTTTTAGGGAATATCTTAATAAAGAATAAAAGCCTTGCTGATAATCCCCTATGAAGAGATAGACTAGTCCAAAACCTGTCACTTCTGTGAGATTTCTACTACCTACTGTAAGTGACAGCAACACAGGGAAAAAAGTAATTTATGGCTCATTTTACTCTGGAAAAAACATACTTTTTATTTGTTTAGGTTTGCACGTATTTTCAATTTTACAATTTTTCGCCATAGTGCCCCTTTAAGTCGAAAGTCACATTTTTCAAGGAGTGAGTGACTGAGGCTACAAGAAGAGGAATGAACAATGCACAGAGGTATGTGGATCCAGCAAGAATACCTGTGTGCTTACTTTAGGTAGCGTTGCCTCGGATCAATTATCCTTTAGGCCTCTTTCACAGTGGGACTTTGCGGTTTGATGCAACGTTAAAGTTACAACGCAAATTACAACAGTTGGCTGATGGTGTAATGGTTAAGGGCTCTGCCTCTGACACAGGAAACCAGGGTTCGAATCTCGGCTCTGCCTGTTCAGTAAGCCAGCACTAATTCAGTAGGAGACCTTTGGCAAGTCTCCCTTACACTGCTACTGCCAATAGAGCGCGCCCTAGTGGCTGCTGCTCTGCTCTGGCGCTTTGAGTCCGCAAGGAGAAAAGCGCAATATAAATGTTATTTGTCTTGTCTTGTCTTGTCTCTACAACGCAACGCCCCAAAAAAGCTGCACCGCAACTTGATGCCCCATTATTGTCGCATACATTGGGGCATACAGGCAATTAAAAGTATGCTTCCAAGTTCTTACTGAGCATGTGCAAACAGTCCAACGCAGCTAATAACGTGTATAACCCACAGCAACAGTTAATTTACATAGTTACATAGTTATTTGGGTTGAAAAAAAGACATACGTCGATCGAGTTCAACCAGAAAACAAAGTACAACACCAGCCTGCTCCCTCACATATCCCTGATGATCCAGAGGAAGGCAAAAAACCCTTACAATTTAGATAGTGGGAAAGCAACAGATGTAGTAGATGTAGTATACTTGGACTTTGCAAAGGCTTTTGACACTGTTCCCCGCAACAGCTGAGGATGCAGGGACTAGGTGAAAATGTGTGTACATGGATAGAGAACTGATTAAGTATCAAAAAGTAAAGAGTGGTGGTAAGTGCACCATACTCAAAATGGGAAACCGTTGCGGGGACCCTCAAGGGTCCGTACTAAGTTCAATCCTTTTCAATGTATTTACTAATGATCGAGTGGATAAAGTACAGAGTAATGTTGTCCTATTTATACTTAGATACAAAATTATGCAGAATTGTCATCAATAAGCAGGATAGTGACAGAATACAAAATAATCTTCACAGCATGGCACTATGGGAAGGCATATGTCAGATGGAATTTAATGAAATATAATGTTGATAAATGTGGAATGAGTTTTGGGTGGTTAGGACAACCCCTAGCCTGACCCGTTTATATCTCATTGGAGTGTGGTGAAAGCAATCTGTGATGTCCTCCTATTGGTCGGGGCATTGAGTCACATGGAGCCACATGGCGTTTTTTGGGTATAATAGGAATTAGAGGACTGTGACATCACCCTACAATTACCGTTCCCTTTGCTGCAGTTTACAATTCGGCCTCAGACCCTGAGGGTATCCTGAAGGCATTCAGCGCTGCAGCTAAAGTAACCTTTTGGATACAGAGATCAGGTTGCTGCCATCAATTCACATTAGCGTGTGGATACGCAAATTTAACGTTAGGTAAATTCTGTAGGAAAAAGGGTTAATTCAACAACCTTTCTAGAGATAGCAAAACATAACAATATTAATAAGAAGCAGGGAACTCTTTGCAGAGGTTTCAGAACAAGCAGTTAGAAGAAAAGGAGACAGCCGGCACCATCAGTAGTAAAATTTCTGCTCTTTTATTGCATATGAGACTCCAGCAGTCATAGCAACGTTTCAGGGTAGCAAACCCCTTTGTCAAGCTCACTGGAAATCAAGATACATATTGACTAGTAACAGACATCTTTATATAGTACACATGGTTGGCAGCATCCAATAAAATTCAAACTGTCAGCCCCAATCATAATGGTCCGTTTCTAGTGGACCTGATGGGGAACTTAAATGTAGCTGCCACGATAGGCTGCTTGAACATGAAACCACCCACCTTGTATATTCCCCACTGTCTGGCCAGCCACCGTCCCCCTTGGTCCGCCGGAGCTCACAGCGGGTGCCGCCCTGCACGACCAGCGTTGCCGGCGGATTCCCTACGTGGATACACGCAATGGGCGGAGCCAATGCTCCGTCCCAGCGTGACTCGGCGGACTCTAAGGGGACGCCAGCGGCTCTCAGCCGCTGACGTCACCAGTGATATTCAGGGGGAGCGGCGCCGCCAGCCAATCAGGAACCTCCCAACTCCTGTCCAATCCTAAGAACGTGGTCGTCGCCTGGCAACCATGGTAAACATGTAGCCAGTGCGGCGCCACCATAGTATCAGAACACTACGTAAACATACCATTATTTATCATAAGAATCACAGGCTTCAATATTAGCACAGGAAAGAAGCATCTAGGCAGGAGAAAAACGGCAGAGGGGGAAGAGAGAGGAAAAGTTTTTTAAAATAGTGGACAGCAGCTAGGGGAAGAGAGGAGGGGAAAAGGGGGGAGTGATCAGCTAAAGTGTATATAAGACACAGAGGATTAACCAGATCTCACAGAGGCAATATATATACTAACCACAGCCCAGGTTATATCACAATAAAATATACCAAGTACATTAAGGCTGGGCACAATGGGGCCTCCCAGAGGAAAACAGAAACAATAATGCACATCTATAGAAAGGGTAATAAATCAAGTTCCCTATTGAGTCCTCTTGGCTCCATTGTGTCCAGCCTCTTAATCCAATATGCCTCCCTCCAGAGTAGTTTTTTAATACGGTCCCCTCCTCTCCTAAGGGGCTCCACCCTCTCTATGACCATAAATCTAAGCTGACTGACATGGTGGCCCATCTCTACAAAGTGGTACGCCACCGCCTGATCCATGAGTTTTTCTCTAATTGCATGTTTGTGAGATGAAATACGTTTTTTGAGTTTTTGTGTAGTCTGACCAATATAAAGTAGCCCACATGGACATTTCAAGGCATAGACTACATAGTCCGAGTCACACGTGTGCCAGCCTCTAATCATGATTTTAGTACCCTGATGGGGATGGGACAATGATGGGCCCTTAATGACCGAGCTACAATGTACGCAATTAAGACAGGGGTATGTCCCTCTCCTTTGTGTTTGTGTTATATGGCTATCAACTTTTGTATCTGCATGCACCAAGCGATCCCTTAGTGTGGGAGGTCTTTTGTAGGATATAAGGGGAGGATTTCTAAAGTGTTCAATCTCAGGGAAGCTATCAGATAATAGGTGCCAATGGCGCTTAATGATTTTAGATATACCCAAGCTGTGTGTATTAAATCTGGTCACGAAAGGAATGCGATTATGAATCTGTTGCCTATTTCTCTGTCCTATACCTTGTGTATCTACTCTAGCACGCGCCCTCTGCAATATCTCAGTAGGGTACCCCCTACTCTCAAACTTATTTTGCATTTCATCTAGTCTGGTCCCACGTACAGCCCCGTCCTCAACAATATTCTGAATTCTCTGAAATTGGCTAATGGGCACCGACCTTCTAGTAGCCCACGGGTGGAAACTCCCAAAGTGGAGAAGGGAGTTCACATCCGTGGGCTTAACATAGAGATCGGTGCCCAGACCCTCACCTCTCCGATAAACTAGTGTGTCTAAAAAACTCACCTGTTCAGGTGAAGAATGTATAGTAAGCCGTATGTGTGGGCATTTGCCCATCAATTCAGAAATAAACATTTCCAGGGTCGAATGTGGCCCCGCCCACACGCAAAAAACATCATCTATATATCTATGCCATTGTCTGGCGTATTTCTGAAATAGTTTACTGGTGTACACGAACATCTCCTCGTATACCCCCATAAAGATGTTAGCGTAGGACGGGGCCACATTCGACCCCATAGCCGTGCCCCTAACCTGTAGAAAAAAATCACCATCAAATCGAAAATAATTAAACTGTAAAACAATCTTCAATAAATCACATATGAATCTAACTTGTGGACCTGAAAAATCTGATGCTGTTTCCAGCATGTATTGCACTGCCTCTACACCCCCATCATGAGGGATGGAGGTGTAGAGGCTCTCTACATCCAGCGTAACCAACAGGCATGGGCCCTGTAAGGGTTCCATGTTACGAATAATGTTCAGAAACATTTGAGTATCTCGTAGGTAGGATTTGAGTCCCACTACATACGGTCTAAGTATGTGGTCTAGATATTTTGATAATGGGGAGAAAACTGACTCCACCCCTGCCACTATGGGGCGGCCCGGGGGATTGTCTAGCCGTTTATGTATTTTGGGACAGATGTATAGTACGGGGGTGATGGGATGGTCTTGTATAAGAAATTTGGCCAGTTTCTCATCAATAACCTTGGCCTGCACGGCCATAGATGTTACAATGCTGATGCGTTCTTGAATATTGGCCAGTGGATCCCTATCCAATTTTTGATAGGTAGACGTATCGGAGAGTTGTCTTAAGACCTCCATCCGATACATACTGGTGTCCATCACGACAATTGCCCCGCCCTTGTCCGCTGGCTTGATTGTTATGGACGGATTGTCCGCCAGTTCTCTTAAGGCTAGTTGCTGTTCCTTAGTGATATTTCTGCGAATAGCAAGGCCCAAAAATCCAGGGTTCCTGAGAAGTGTATCAACTTCTTGTTGAACTTTCTTAGTAAATACATCTATTATCTGGCATGATAGTGGCTGAAAATGACTCTTAAGTCTCAAATTAGTATCCTGTAGTTGTAACATATCCGTATCCACCTCATTCATAGGTGCTGCATCAAATGTTCTCGGTATGGAAAAAAATATTTGAGTTTAACTGTACGAAAAAATCTTTATAATTCCAAATCCACTTCAAGCGGGTCAGGGGCATTGGTGGGTGCATATGACAGTCCAAGGTTAAGTGCAGAGGTCTGCACGGGGGACAACTGACATGACGAAATGTTCACCACAATCATGGTCTCCGATACGCCTGATGGCGTCTTGGGCGTAATCTGCCTCTTATTCCCTCGTCTCTTATGTCCACCCCTGCGTTTCCTCCTGCGTTTGACGCTAAATCCGACGATAGCTCTTGTGAAGAACTTGTGGCATTACCCGAGGAATCTGGTTGACTTCCCACTGGACGTTCGCCTGGTCGATCTCCTGGTCTGCCCCCTTGTCTCGGTCTACGTGGGGGATGTGGTCTTGGTCCTGGTCTTTGCCAATTATAGACAAAGCCAGTTTTATAGTCCACCTCATCTCTCTGAAATTTATCACGTTTTATAAGTTGTATCTGTTTTTCATATTTTTCCAAGCTATCGGTTAAATCCACCAGGAATGCCTCATATTCCCCCTCTGGTATGAGTTGACGTAATTTCATTTTGAGCTCCTTGCGTTGGATATCAAGCTTTGGTAATTCCTCATGTATTTTTTCAATGGTAAGTACCATTGAATCGAATGAGGCTTTATTCCAGATATGGGACCATCTCAGGCAGAAATCTTTGTCCGTCGGAAACATGATTGGCGCCACGTTGGATCTCATGCCTCTCGGTATTCTTTTAACCCTATGATACTCTGCAAGTGTCCTTGAGTGAAGCTCAAAGGTGATGTGCGTCTTGGCGACTTTGAATATTTGCTTCCTAATGGCCTTGTCATCTGCCATATTAAGGAATGCTACTTCTTTAGAAACTTGAGCCATAATTCTAGTGGTCTCTTCCGGAGTATAGGAGAAGATGAGGGATTCCACCTCTGCAGCCTCCATGTTGTTAATTTAGAGGTGCCGCCACTTGAGCTGTTGCAAACACGTAAAGAGTAGTGTAGCAGCACCCTCTGTAAATTCAGCGTTTCGATGTGCCTGGCTAGTAGTCCAGCAGCCCTCTGGAACAATCAGCAAGTAGAAAAGGAGACAGCCGGCACCATCAGTAGTAAAATTTCTGCTCTTTTATTGCATATGAGACTCCAGCAGTCATAGCAACGTTTCAGGGTAGCAAACCCCTTTGTCAAGCTCACTGGAAATCAAGATACATATTGACTAGTAACAGACATCTTTATATAGTACACATGGTTGGCAGCATCCAATAAAATTCAAACTGTCAGCCCCAATCATAATGGTCCGTTTCTAGTGGACCTGATGGGGAACTTAAATGTAGCTGCCACGATAGGCTGCTTGAACATGAAACCACCCACCTTGTATATTCCCCACTGTCTGGCCAGCCACCGTCCCCCTTGGTCCGCCGGAGCTCACAGCGGGTGCCGCCCTGCACGACCAGCGTTGCCGGCGGATTCCCTACGTGGATACACGCAATGGGCGGAGCCAATGCTCCGTCCCAGCGTGACTCGGCGGACTCTAAGGGGACGCCAGCGGCTCTCAGCCGCTGACGTCACCAGTGATATTCAGGGGGAGCGGCGCCGCCAGCCAATCAGGAACCTCCCAACTCCTGTCCAATCCTAAGAACGTGGTCGTCGCCTGGCAACCATGGTAAACATGTAGCCAGTGCGGCGCCACCATAGTATCAGAACACTACGTAAACATACCATTATTTATCATAAGAATCACAGGCTTCAATATTAGCACAGGAAAGAAGCATCTAGGCAGGAGAAAAACGGCAGAGGGGGAAGAGAGAGGAAAAGTTTTTTAAAATAGTGGACAGCAGCTAGGGGAAGAGAGGAGGGGAAAAGGGGGGAGTGATCAGCTAAAGTGTATATAAGACACAGAGGATTAACCAGATCTCACAGAGGCAATATATATACTAACCACAGCCCAGGTTAGTATATATAGGCAACAGATTCATAATCGCATTCCTTTCGTGACCAGATTTAATACACACAGCTTGGGTATATCTAAAATCATTAAGCGCCATTGGCACCTATTATCTGATAGCTTCCCTGAGATTGAACACTTTAGAAATCCTCCCCTTATATCCTACAAAAGACCTCCCACACTAAGGGATCGCTTGGTGCATGCAGATACAAAAGTTGATAGCCATATAACACAAACACAAAGGAGAGGGACATACCCCTGTCTTAATTGCGTACATTGTAGCTCGGTCATTAAGGGCCCATCATTGTCCCATCCCCATCAGGGTACTAAAATCATGATTAGAGGCTGGCACACGTGTGACTCGGACTATGTAGTCTATGCCTTGAAATGTCCATGTGGGCTACTTTATATTGGTCAGACTACACAAAAACTCAAAAAACGTATTTCATCTCACAAACATGCAATTAGAGAAAAACTCATGGATCAGGCGGTGGCGTACCACTTTGTAGAGATGGGCCACCATGTCAGTCAGCTTAGATTTATGGTCATAGAGAGGGTGGAGCCCCTTAGGAGAGGAGGGGACCGTATTAAAAAACTACTCTGGAGGGAGGCATATTGGATTAAGAGGCTGGACACAATGGAGCCAAGAGGACTCAATAGGGAACTTGATTTATTACCCTTTCTATAGATGTGCATTATTGTTTCTGTTTTCCTCTGGGAGGCCCCATTGTGCCCAGCCTTAATGTACTTGGTATATTTTATTGTGATATAACCTGGGCTGTGGTTAGTATATATATTGCCTCTGTGAGATCTGGTTAATCCTCTGTGTCTTATATACACTTTAGCTGATCACTCCCCCCTTTTCCCCTCCTCTCTTCCCCTAGCTGCTGTCCACTATTTTAAAAAACTTTTCCTCTCTCTTCCCCCTCTGCCGTTTTTCTCCTGCCTAGATGCTTCTTTCCTGTGCTAATATTGAAGCCTGTGATTCTTATGATAAATAATGGTATGTTTACGTAGTGTTCTGATACTATGGTGGCGCCGCACTGGCTACATGTTTACCATGGTTGCCAGGCGACGACCACGTTCTTAGGATTGGACAGGAGTTGGGAGGTTCCTGATTGGCTGGCGGCGCCGCTCCCCCTGAATATCACTGGTGACGTCAGCGGCTGAGAGCCGCTGGCGTCCCCTTAGAGTCCGCCGAGTCACGCTGGGACGGAGCATTGGCTCCGCCCATTGCGTGTATCCACGTAGGGAATCCGCCGGCAACGCTGGTCGTGCAGGGCGGCACCCGCTGTGAGCTCCGGCGGACCAAGGGGGACGGTGGCTGGCCAGACAGTGGGGAATATACAAGGTGGGTGGTTTCATGTTCAAGCAGCCTATCGTGGCAGCTACATTTAAGTTCCCCATCAGGTCCACTAGAAACGGACCATTATGATTGGGGCTGACAGTTTGAATTTTATTGGATGCTGCCAACCATGTGTACTATATAAAGATGTCTGTTACTAGTCAATATGTATCTTGATTTCCAGTGAGCTTGACAAAGGGGTTTGCTACCCTGAAACGTTGCTATGACTGCTGGAGTCTCATATGCAATAAAAGAGCAGAAATTTTACTACTGATGGTGCCGGCTGTCTCCTTTTCTACTTGCTGATTGTTCCAGAGGGCTGCTGGACTACTAGCCAGGCACATCGAAACGCTGAATTTACAGAGGGTGCTGCTACACTACTCTTTACGTGTTTAGAACAAGCAGTTAGACAAACTATTTTTAATTGTTTATTTTATAATAAAATAATGCATAAACTAAATACAGCAATTGAGCAGACTGATACATCAAAAATAAAAGTGAAAATAACTGAGTATAATGTCTGAGTTGTGTGTCAAATTACTGTGCCCTTTGCGATGGTAAGTCCAAACAGAAGATATAAAGTTCTGTGTGTATAGTCCAATAATGGAAAGTCTAGATCCTTGATGTACTACGGATACTGGTTGAGACTCTCTCACACAGCAGTTTTAACTCTTTCTCCGCTGGAGGGTAGAGATGGTAATTGGAGATGGGCAGTTACATGAAATGGTCATATCTCGGCATCAGTTGATCATAAACCCGCAGAGAATGATACATGCATCTTCCTGGCATTCTCTGTTTTACTCAGAGTCTAAACACATACAGTGGGATGTGAAAGTTTGGGCAACCTTGTTAACTACTTGTTGCAACAGGTACAGTATATCTACGCCCCTGCAAACTTTATCTTAGGTCTAGGGGCGTAGATATATGCAACTCTGCTGCTACCGCTGTTGTGCACGCTCCCGCCTGTTCGTGCGCGCATTCACGCGCGCATGCTTGCCGCCATTCGTTAGCCCACAGATTAATGAACAGAAACGCAGTTCCATTCATTACTCTATGTCTCCAATTCAATGAAAGTGGGCGTCTATGAGACACCTGCATTCACTGTATCTTCCTGTTGTCACATTGCCACGCATTACTTGCGATTCACACACGTGAATCGGAAATAATGAGTGAGGACATAAAGTAAATTACACCAAAATACACTTTTATTTAATAAACATCCCAACACTGACTTCTATATTTACCTTTTTCCCTCCCACACCCTCCCATAGTACCCCCCAATTTTTTTTTGTATAGGGGGGAAAAATTACATTAAAAAAAAATATATGTAAGTAGTTACCTTAGGGACTGAACTTTTTTATTATTTATGTCAAGTGGGCATACTACTGTTAATTTTTAATATACAGGCTTGTAATTAGCGATGAACGCAAAACTGAAAAAATGCACCTTTATTTCCAAATAAAATATTGGTGCCATACATTATACTAGGGAAATTTTTTAAAGAGGATCTGTAACGTCAAAACGTCCCCTGGGGGGTACTCACCTCGGGTGGGGGAAGCCTCCGGATCCTAATGAGGCTTTCCACCAGGGTTGCCAACCCAATTTCTAATTTTTGACGGACAAAAGGCCCAAAAAAGCAGGACACTCAAAATTTAGGACGGACACGGGGCGGAGTTGGGGGCGGAGTCAAAAGCGCACTTTTAAGTAGCTGTGGGTGGCGCTAAGCTCTGGGCATTATTATTTTTTGTATTTATATAGCCAGGGTTGTGGAGTCAGTCAGAGCAATTTTTGGGTACCTGGAGTTAGCAGTTTCATAAACTAAGGCGTCAGAGTTGGATGATTTTTGTACCAACTCTACAGTCCTGTATATAGCACTGACATCTTCTGCAGCACTTTACAGAGTACATGGTCATGTCACTGCAGTGGCGTAGCTAAGGAGCTGTGGGCCCTGTTGCAAATTTTACAATAGGGCCCCCCAAGCACTCTATACATAACAATTGATACGGCGCACCAAAACCTGCCAATGGCAACTACAGTGTCTGAGGTGCAAAAAGGGGATGGGGAACAGTTTGTTAATGATTACTACTATTCAAAGTATCTATAGAAGTGATTATTATGAGCACAGGACCAATAGAGAGCGAATACTGTAGTTGAGGGAGGGCCTCTAGGGGCACCTCTGGCCCGGATGCGGTCTCTACCTCTGCACCCCCTATTGCTACGCCCCTGTATCACTGACTGTCCTCAGAGGAGCTCACAGTCTAATCCAGGAGTGGGTAAACTTTTTGACTTGAGGGCTACATTGGGTTCTTAAATTTGATTAGGGGCTGGTGCAGAATAGGAGTGCAGTGCACGAAGCGTGCTGCGACAAAAAAAGGGCCTGACTGTAAGGTAACAGTGTAACGCAAAGACAGTGGGCCCAGGTTTTCTCCCAAACACGGGACATTTTTCCCCCACCCACAAACAACTAAGACAAGACAAGACAAATAACATTTATATCGCACTTTTCTCCTGGCGGACTCAAAGCACCAGAGCTGCAGCCACTAGGACGCGCTCTATAGGCAGTAGCAGTGTTAGGGAGACTTGCCTAAGGTCTCCTACTGAATAGGTGCTGGCTTACTGAGGCCCAGGGACAGCAGGCAGCCCCCCTCAGACAGCAAGATACGTAATGTGGCAGCTTTCCCCAGAAAATACAGATCATGGCAAGGCATTTACAAATATGGCAGCCTCCATATCCCTATTATTTCTTACTACATCTATGTTGTACAAAGGCCATAGCAAAGTAAATTCAATCTGTAGGTCCTATCACATATAAAGTATGTTGCTAAGATTGTTCTATACAATCTGACTGTAGTGTGTACAGTGTATGGCAAACTAGTTTCAAAACTGCTTTCTGGTCAACAATTAGTTTATGTAAGAAGCAGAGTGTGTGTGACATCTGGGCTGGGGATATACAGTAGTGTGTTCTCCCCCTGCCAGCCACTCTCTGTCCAGTTACAAGGCCAGTCCTTCTGCCAGACTGGCTGGGGGAAATATGCAGAGGGTTGCAGAGTGAGACATAAAGAAAGAACCAGTCTAGCAGAATGACTTGCCCTGTAACTGGACAGAGAGTGGCTGGCAGGGGGAGAACACACTACTGTATATGCCCAGCCCAGATGTCACACACACACTGGCCTAACAACTTCATACCTGGCTCTGGCTGCCATTATATTCTGGGGACAGGAAGACAGTGATGAACACGGTGGCTGCTCAGTGCTTGCTCTCTCTGTCCCCTGCAGTACAGCTGCTGCTTCCAGTTCCTGGACAAGAGTTGTGGGGGGGGCGGGCTCTCATGGCTGCTTCTACTCTTGCTCTCTCTCATTGGCTGGAGCGAGGCAGAAGCAGCAGAAAGAGCACTGCTGATTGGAGGGCGGGAGGGAAGAAGGACAGAGAAGCCCAGGGCAGTATGGGGCTTCATGCAGAGCTACCTCACGTGCCGGCAAAGGGACCAGGCCCCAACCAGTCCCACAGACTCCCAGCCCTCAGGGGTGCCCCTCTCTCCCTCACAGAGAGAGACTCACAGTTAGTGTGCTGCTGGCTGCTGGGTCGACTGTTTTTCTCCTTGGCCTGGTCACTCCTGGCAGCTTGCTGGGCTGTGGGTGGGGGGCGGGCTGCTGCTGTAGACTGCTTGGTCGGCTGTTTGTCTGCCTCCCCCTGTCCCGAACCAGTCAGTCTCTGTCCCACAGACTCCCAGCCCCCACTCCAAGCCAGGGTGCCTCTCTCTCCCTCACAGAGACTCACAGTAGTGTGCTGGGCTGGCTCCTCTGCTCCAGGCTCCTGTGCTCGGTCGGCTGTCAGCTGCTGCTGATCTGCTCCTGCCCTGGCTGCTCCTCGGCTCTGCTCTGCTGCGTGGCTCCAAGTGCTGTCTGTGCTCATGTGCCTGCGAGTCTGCGACCTCAGCTCCGACCTGACTCTGGCTGCAGTGCTGCCGCCCGTGTGACGTACTCCTCTCTCCTCGCCGGCGTCCTCTCCTCCTCGTCTCGCTGCTGTGCTCAGACTGAGTGGGCTGGGCCGGCTCCCTCCCTGCATCTCGTATTGGGCAGCGAGTGGCGCCGGTGCCAAAAAGAGGTTAGCTGATTGGAGGGGACACCCGGGGAGGAGAGCGGCGGCTGAGGGGAGACTGAGGGAGGGGGGAAAAGAGCGCGCATAGCACAAGGCGCATGCGCAGAATAAGTTGGAATAATATATGCACTTTTGGACGGACGACTGCCCAGGAAATACGGGCAGTACGGACAGCTCTTTTTTAAGAGCTTCTGTACGGACAGTCCGTCTTTTGACGGACGCTTGGCAACCCTGCTTTCCACGCCGTCCTCCGTCCCTCAGGGGTCTCACTGCAGCCCTCCGTGCAAAATGACATCATTATTTACCTTCCTGGCTCCTGCGCAGGCGCTCTGACGGCTGTCGGCTCCGAAGTAGGCGGAAATACCCGATCGCCATCGGGTCTGCTCTACTGCGCAGGCGCAAGTTTCCGGCACCTGCGCAGTAGAGCGGACCCGACTGAGATCGGGTATTTCAGTCTACTTCGGAGCCGAGAGCAGCCACAGCGCCCCCGCTGGAGCCAGCAAAGGTAAATATTAAATTTACAGTCGGGTCTGTCGCCGGCTGTTCGGAGGGCTGCAGCGAGACCCCCGTGGGACAGAGGATGGCGTGGGAAGCCTCATTAGGATCCGGAGGCTTCCCCTACCCGAGGTGAGTACCCCCTAGGAGATGTTTCTGATGTTACAGAGTCTCTTTAAATGTTGCAATAACCGGGACAAATGGGCAAATAAAATGTGTGGCTTTTATCCACAGTAGAACATTTTTTTCTTATTATTCCAATTAAAATGCATTTAGAATCAAATAATTCTTAGCAGAATGTACCTCCCAAAGAAAGCCTAATTGGTGGCGAAAAAAACAAGATACAAATCATTTCCTTGTGATTAGTAGTGATTAAGTTATTGGCAAAAGAATGTGAGGAGCGTTGACAGGTGAAAATTGCTCTGGTCCATAGGGGGAAAATACACCGAGGGATGAAGGGGTTAATCGTCATGATTTTCCTGTATAAATTGTTGGTTGTTATGATAAAAAAAATCTCAGTTAAATATATCATATAGGAGACACACACAGTGATATTTGAGAAGTGAAATGAGGTTTATTGGATTTACAGATAGTGCGCAATCATTGTTTAAATAAAATTAGGCAGGTGCCTAAATTTGGGCACTGTTGTCATTTTGTTGATTGCAAAACCTTTAGAACTAATTATTGAAACTCAAATTGGCTTGGTAAGCTCAGTGACCCCCTGACCTACATACACAGGTGAAGCCAATTATAAGAAAGAGTATTTAAGGGGGTCAATTGTAAGTTTCCCTCCTCTTTTAATTTTAACTGAAGAGTAGCAACATGGGGGTCTCAAAACAACTCTCAAATGACCTGAAGACAAAGATTGTTCACCATCATGGTTTAGGGTAAGGATACAGAAAGCTGTCTCAGAGATTTCAGCTGTCTGTTTCCACAGTTAGGAACATATTAAGAAAATGGAAGACCACAGACTCAGTTCAAGTTAAGGACCGAAGTGGCAGACCAAGCAAAATCTCGGATAGACAGAAGCGACAAATGGTAAGAACAGTCAGAGTCAACCCACAGACCAACACCAAAGACCTACAACATAATCTTGCTGCAAATGGAGTCACTGTGCATCGTTCAACCATTTGGCGCACTTTACACTAGGAGATGCTGTATGTGAGATTTATGCAGAGGAAGCCCACAGCACAAACAGAGCCGCTTGAGGTATGCTAAAGCACATTTGGACAAGCCAGCTTCATTTTGGAGCATAACAAGG
Organism: Hyperolius riggenbachi; assembly: GCF_040937935.1. Classification (NCBI taxonomy): domain Eukaryota; kingdom Metazoa; phylum Chordata; class Amphibia; order Anura; family Hyperoliidae; genus Hyperolius; species Hyperolius riggenbachi. Next base: position 170,589,087 of record NC_090652.1, on the reverse strand, counting down.
GACATTATGCATGGAGGAAAATGAACACAGCATTCCAAGAAAAACACCTGCTACCTACAGTAAAATATGGTGGTGGTTCCATCATGCTGTGGGGCTGTGTGGCCAGTGCAGGGACTGGGAATCTTGTCAAAGTTGAGGGACGCATAGATTCCACTCAGTATCAGCACATTCTGGAGACCAATGTCCAGGAATCAGTGACAAAGCTGAAGTTGCGCCGAGGCTGGATATTTCAAGAAGACAACCACCCTAAACACTGCTCAAAATCCATTAAGGCATTCATGCAGAGGAACAAGTACAACATTCTAGAATGGCTGTCTCAGTCCCCAGACCTGAATATAATTTAAAATCTGTGGTGTGAGTTAAAGAGAAGTGTCCATGCTCGGAAGCCATCAAACGATGTTTTGTAAAGAGGAATGGTCCAAAATACCTTCAACCAGAATCCAGACTCTCTTTGTAACCTACAGGAAGCGTTTAGAGTCTGTAATTTTTGTAAAAGGAGGATCTACTAAATATTGATTGAATTTATTTTTTGTGGTGCCCAAATTTATGCATCTTCCTAGTTTTGTTTAAACAGATATTGCACACTTTCTGTAAATCCAATAAACTTCATTTCACCTCACAAATATCACTGTGTGTCTCTCCTATAGGATATATTTAACTGACATTTTTTTATTGTAACAACCAACAATGTATACAGGAAAACCATGACGATTAACAAGGTTGCCCAAACTTTCGCATCCCACTGTATATATTACGAAATTTCATTTCTAAGGAAACTAGAGCTCAGTGTCAGAAGATACTAGACAAACGCTTTGTGGCTCAGACACCCCCAGATCATATCTAGTGCATATGCAATAATTTTTACATGCCTGCCATCTATGGAAAACTGATTGTTGAGTAAAATAACTATTCTTTTATTCCAAGGTGAAGTATAAGTCATTTCCCCTATCAGGCTATGTGAAGTAATGGATCTCTGGTCAGCTAAGGAATTTACGAGGGGGGTCTGGAGTTCTGGTCCCCTTAATGGCCCGTACTCACGGGCTGCAAAACTCGCCTGTCGCCAGCACACGTGAGCGTGTGGGCGACAGGCCGGCGACAGCTTCTCGCCAGGTCCCTCCGCGTACACATGCGGAAGAGGGACCAGCGGCAAGGCGGAAGCTGTCGCTGACGTTCCTCCTCCCCCCGCCGGAAGCTCACCGGAAGGTCTGTGAACCTCAATGGAGGTTGCTGTCGCTAGTCCGCGTACTCACGCGGACTAGCGACAGTTGCGGCGGGGGGGGCAGCGGCGACTGTCGCCATGCGATTGAAAGTTTCAATCGCATGGCGACATAGCGACGGGCGACAGTTCGGGGGCGCGCGCGCGTGCGACGGCCCATACTCACGGGCGACCTGTCGCCGCAACACGCGCGCGCCGCGTGTTGAGGCGACAAAAGTCCCTCGTGAGTATGGGCCATTACTCTCCTGACTGCTATCCATTTGATGTAGACCCAAAGAATGTGAAAGGGGTCTGATGGGGAGTTTATTGCACCCTTCTCCAGGAAAGGATAAAAAAAACAACCCTTTCCTGTGGAGCAGAGAGTAACTGGTTTTGGACTGACAGAAGATTTCTTGTTTTTTTCTTTTTTAAGTCAAACTTGGCCTAAAGGGGCACCTTGAATCACACCTTTGGGTGCATTTTCATATGCTGGGTGCCTTTAGTGCAGAATCCATCACAATATGGCACTTTATACTGTATATTTTAAGAATTAGAGGATAACTTCCCATCAGCCAGACAAGCTGGTTTGTCTGTCTTTGAACTATGTAGGTCGTGCAGCGCTTTTAGACCAACACAGCTTGAGTATTCATGTTACGAAAGGTGAGTGATAATGTTTTACATGAGGCTGAGGCACTACTGAGTCAACTTTTTTAGTTTCACATCAGGTCAGTCAGACGCATGGTTTCTCACTGACCGGTCACTCTTCCATTGCTCCTTAGTATTTAGGTACCGGTATGTGTATGAGCCAGCCAGACCAAGTATTTTTAACTGATTAGCAATGTTTTACTAAAGAGCTATAAAACTAGTGGTGCAGATCAGAGATTTGTGCAAGATATTGCTCTGTTTGGTGCAAAAGAGTGGACTGGCAAAGGCACATAGGTTTGTTTTACTCTAATATAATATTTTTTGGGCTGGTAGCATAGCATTGAAATTATTAGTGCTGGACACATACACATACAGGATTAGTGTGGGAGAAAATGTTTATTACAGAAAAAAACGTGTTTTACGTATAGTTCTTGTTGTGCAGGCATGCATGTAACATTGCATTGTGTGAGTGTTAAATACACCTAGTCTTTTTAGTGTGATGACTCCAATGTGAAAAGAGAAATGCCTGGGCACCAATCCAATTTCCACAATTTATTGGCCTTCAAAAGACTAAGTTACATCACAGTGGTGGGTACTGTTGAATGGTTGGCCGTTGTCTCTGGAATTATTGTGATGATTGTGTGTTAAAGGAAAAGCATTTTCCCGATCTAATTAACCAGTTCAGGTTCCAGGACATAGATTCTATGGCCAAGAAAATCCTCAATGGGTCCTTGGACATAGACTAAATGCCCTGTACTGAAAAGTGTTGTGCTTGTACATGTGCATGCTCTTGTGGGTACTGGATCAATAGAAACAGTTTCAGATGGGCACATGCAAACAGGTACAGGTCTGTGAAATGCAAGATGGCATTCCTCAATCAATGTAAAATACATGTCCCAGTCCACATACTGGGCCATATTCAGTAACATGTTTTCCTAAGTTCTCTCCTAAGTGATATTTCCACACTTTATCAATAAGGGCTGGTGCACACCAAGAGCGCTTCTGAGCGCTTTTAAAATTGTCAGCACTTTACAAAGCTCTTGGCTAATGTATTTGAATGGGATGGAACATATCAGAGCGATGTGATTCTCTCCCAAATGCAAACACGGGTCCTGCAGCATTTCTGCTGATTTCTGAGGCAATTAAGCCTCAGTATAGGAAAGTGGAAAATCGCTCTGAAAAGCGCTAGATCAGAGCAATTTTCCAAGTGTTTTTGTTACAGCTGTTCAGTTATAGCTCTTCTGTAACAAAACATAAAAAATGCTACACCAAAACGCTCCAAAAATCGATAGGCATGATTAGAAAATGGCTAGGCACATGACTAGAAAAGTAACTTCAAAAAGCGCTGAGCGTTTGTGGTTATGCTAGCGCTTTTTGGTGTGCACTTTATGCCAGCAACAAGCAGGAAAAGAATACATTTTGTCTCTACCTTTTCACATACTTTTTGGTACTTTTCATTTGCAGAGTGCTGAAAAGTTATTTTAGACAGAAGATGAGAAATGATCTCCTTGGATAAATCTTAGGGAAAAATTGAATTGAATAGGCGCCACTGAGTGAATAATGTTCAAATGTTTATTCCATAATGCAAGAAGGTGCGTAATATCCAACAATTGTTTTTGTGCCACGCAATGTTCTCTTTGTCAAGGTACAGTAAACCAAACATGTGTACGTGGTCTGCAGTAATGCTCATGTAAACAAGGATTTGCAGATCCAATCAGATGGCCTGTAGAATTGGAAGATTGCTGCTATACTTACGGTAATGCTGGGAATACACCATGAGATTTCTTGGCAGATAGATGGTTCGCTAGATAGTTTCCGACAGGTCCAATCTGATTTTCAAATCGTTTTTCTGATCGATTTCTCATAGAAGTGAATGGAAATTGATCAGAATGATCGACAATCGATCGGAAAAACGATTGGACAGTATATCTGCTGAGAAATCTCATAGTGCATTCCCAGCATAAGAGCAGCAATCATTCAGTAAATACAAATATTTACCAAGTAGCTCCTCTCACTTTTTCTGTAGGAGTGTGATCTGCATACATACAAAAAAAGGTGCCTGGAAATTTGGGTACCCAATAATGCTGATAGTAAAATAATGGTATTTAATAACAATGTTTTACTATTAAAGTGTAAAATATTGGTATTAAATACCAATATTTTACTATAACTAAACCTAACCCTGCTTTCACACAAAACCCTCCCACCTGACACCTAACCTTACACCCCACCCGCACACATCCCCTGCCTGCCTAATTCCTAAACCTAAATAGTGTTTTTTTTCTTTGTTGTATCAATCTGTTAAATCCTGCCTAGGTCATTAACCCCTAGCCTAAGTAAGCCCTACCTGGCATCCTAAGCCCTTATAAGCCCTGATTAATCCATGCCTATCAACCCTCCCTCCACTAGTGTTTTTAAACTGTTAATGCCTTATTAACTACTTCATCTCCATTTTGCTTTTTTTTCATCTTCTTTATTAAAAAATATACATATGGTTCAATTGATTCTGTCCAGGAATCCATTTATCTATTGTTTTGGTCTATTGATCCTACCAATATATTGATTGATTAACAAATGGTGAAGAGGTGTGTGCCACTCTGCAAATCACCAGCAGCAGCAAGGAGGAATCTTGCAGTCAGTGGATGCAGATCAAAGACGCTGAAACACATTGCAACTCTGTAGGACCGTCATTAAAGTGGGACAGAGTTTGCAGTGGGATCTAATCTTGTGTCGCTACACCTGTCTTCAGCAGTGACAGTCACTCTGAGGGTGAGGGGCCATCAGATCACAGAGGAGGAAGTACAACAGGTAGAGGTGGTAGTCTGGGTGCTGAGAGAGACCTCCAAAACTACAAGTGTGCATTTTGGGGATAATGGTCCTTGTGACGCCGGGCGACACCCAGTCGGCCAAAACGCGATTGCGGTCGGTTAGCGACGCAGATCGTTAAACCAAGATTTGATGTGTAGTATCCCTCTGCCTAGGAACGGCTGGGGGATTTGTCTTGGCTGAGTGAAAGCCTGGGAGGAGGTGTTAATTAGCTTGGACATATTCCCTGTGGAAGGCAGAATAACCTGGAGGCATTAACTGCCCTTTCTGTTCTGGGAACCAGGTGACACCTAGATGTTAATTAGCCAGCAATGAGCCCACTCTGCCTTTTGGGAAAAGACAGGATGAGCTCACAGCAGGGGGCTATTCAAAAACCTGCTTTGCCCTAGACTGGCCGGAGCCATATAGGCAGAATAAGAAAGCATGGAGTTTAGAATTTTGAGCATGTTTAAGCAATACCGTTCAGGGGAGAATGTGAAAGTTATATCATTCTGCTGGTCCGGATCTTGTGAGTATTTTGATATTAAATTTAGGCCACTGGCATAACCAGAACTCTGGGAATTCCACCGTTTTTTAACCGGGCATGCAAACATGCCCAAGTTTGATATCATATTAATCGGTAGGTTCTGGGGATCGAGAATATGTAATTATTATTTGTGTGCCGGCCGCGCAGGTCTGTCTAGAGAAGTGTCAGGGTTATGAGGGCTTGTGGAGGCCCCTGCCCCAGATGTGATTACCATAGTCCGGCCTGGGGGCCGACTCTGGAAGCCCGCCTCTGAACTCGGCTCCATTAAAAGTGAATGAGCTGCCCGGGCAAATTATTCCTCCATTTTCCATCTTCCTGAACACACGGCCACCGTGAGGAACAAGTGGTGGCCATCTTGCCGGAACTGAACAAAGGACATCCTCCATGTTTTGTGGATTTTAAATCTTGCTGAACTTTGAGTTCATCTCTGGAACAAAGAACTTTGCGAACTTGAAACCGTTTTGCTTGGACTTGATGATTTTCCCACAAAAGGACATATTTCCACAAACCCTAAGTAGTTTCTCCCTTTTATTTTTCATACTGGCTATTACTGTTTTAATAATTGTTTATTTTAATAATTGTCTGTATATATTAATTATTTATATTGCTTTCAATAAACCGACGCTATCGTCAGTTGTTGTTGTAGCTACCCTACTATTCAGCACGCACACAACTGAACCAGACCTCTGAAGAGACGTTACTATTGTTTGTTGTTGGCTAGACAGAATACAGCGTGTTTTAACCGTTTTATTCGCAGGACCAGTCAGTCAGTAAATCGGGTCCACTGGCCCATACCAGTGGTGGTGGCAGATACCCTGGAATCGTGTGTAGGTTGTAATTACCCATATCTCACAGGCTCCCTTCTGGTTTGTCTGCGGTTTGTCCCAACGGTTCCTGCGCATTGACTGCGACCAAAGTTTGCACGATCCGTGCGCTGGCACCGTTTGGAAGGCCATTTGCGGTCTGACCACCAGGGCTCCTGTGACAGTGTTTGGCAGCGGTTGGGACCTGTGTTGTGCTGAAAGTATCTAAGATAGCGCTAGCGCTATGCAGAAACGAACTAATTCGTTGGTGTAGCTGGAAGGCAATATATTTTTTATATATACAGAGAGACTGTGTAGCCAGTACCCCTCCCCAAAAGTTTTATTTTATTTGGCATGGAAATGTCCGGGAACTACAAGCTCATGGTCGTATCAGACCTGGAAAATCTTTGTCAGCTGCGGGGCATTGACACCCTCCGCAAGAACAAACAGGACATGGTAAATGACTTGTTTCAATGGGATACCCAGCAACCGCGGGGGTTGGACGTGTCTGCTGAGGTAGACGCCGACCCATCTGACTCAAATGGAGGGGAACCAGAGACTGAGAATCCTGACCGTACAGAGATTGTGCATCCTGAGGGCCCTGCAATTACAGTTACACAGGAGGCTGTCAGTGTGGTCCCCAACCCCAGAGTTTCTGAAAGTACTCGCCCGGAACTGGCCAGTACGGGACTGTCCATGGGTGCTGACCCGGTAATGCAGCAGGCATTACGAAAGCTGATGGAGACTGACCTGGACAAGTACCTGCAGTATATGGCGGAGCAAAAGCGAGAGGAACGCCAATCTGCAGAACGCAAGGCTGCTGCTGCAGCTGCAGGACGCCACGTGGAGAGGGATGCCGCTGAGCGAGAACGGGAGCGCCAACGACAGCATGAGCTAAACATGGCAAAAGTGCAACAGGCCAGCCGGACTTCTTCGCCCAGCCTCCCTGCTGAAGGAGCTGCATCACCCGTAAGTGCAAAATTTTAATTTGCTAATATTGAGAAAGACATAGACATTGACTTGTTTTTGCGATCTTTTCAAAAAGCATGCCGTCAGTATCGTCTGTCCCAAGACCAGTGGGCCAGGCACCTGACACCTTTGCTGCGCTACAAGGCGCTTGATGCTTTCGCAGAATTGCCTGCGGAGAAGGATAATGATTATGCTGCTATAAAAGACGCTATCATTACTAAGTACCAGCTGACGCCAGAAGCCTATCGAAAAAAGTTCAGGGCCTGGCAGAAAAAGTCTTCTGATTCGTACCGAGATGTGGTCAGCAGCTTGCTCACCACACTCCGCCAGTGGACTCTAGGCCTCACCAAAGGGTCTTATGATGTCCTGGAGGACTTGATAGTCCTAGAACAATTTCTGAACATTTGCCCTGCTGATGTATGACAATTTGTGCTAGAGCGCAAGCCGGCGTCAGCAACTGTCGCTGCAGACCTCACTGAGACTTTTGCGACTACCCGGGTGCCTGATGCACGCAGAACCGCACCATCCAGCTGGAGGGGAGGTCAGTCCAATACCTCGGCAGACTCTCCTGCCCCTGTGAGCCATCGGCCACAGAGGCCACTCAGCACAGCTGCTGCACCCAGGCCTGCAGCCCCTGGAGAGGTCACCTGTCACTACTGCCGCCAGCCTGGACACATGAAATTCGACTGTCCGGAGTGGAGACAGACACCACCAGCACCTGCAGCACCTGTATCTCACCCACAGCAGAGGCAACCAGCCAGCGAACCACAGCCTGGATCATCAGATTTTGCCCTGTTTGCCCGCGGAAAGGAAATCCGCGACCGAACCGACCAGCAGCAACTTGTTAGAGTGAACGACAAAGTTGTCACCGGATTCCAGGACACCGGAGCTGACATCACGTTAGTTCACTCACACCTTGTGCCAAAGGAGAGCATCAGCTCCAGCCGATCCCTTGCCCTTACTGGAGTAGAGAGCACCCTTTTTCACATAGCCCACGCGAGAGTGAAGCTGGATTGGGGAGGAGGGGTCCAAGAAAGGGTTTTTGGGGTTGTGAAGGATCTCCCAGTCCCTGTGTTGCTGGGGACTGATTTGGGCAAGCTTGTGTCCTACTACGAACCTGCCACGACAGCCTTGTCGCTCACGGAAGGAGATGGACTCTCCACCCACCACCAGGTACTTTATACACTTGGGGGAGCACCAGGGGGAGGTGGGTTGAATGTGCCTAGTTCAAGGGTACCCGGTTCAATAGGGCCTGCTTCAAAGGCACCTGAGTTTGATGTACAGACTGTCTGTTGTGATGATGATGTAACTGTACCTGAGTTTACTGTACAACCTGTCTGTAATGAAAAAATGTCTATACCTGTCAATGTCATTAATGCATGCAACGATGATTCGAGTAATGCCCGTCTGTGCCCTTCTGAAGGTGTACCTGTGCTAGCAGTACCGCGCAGCTGTACCGCTCAGAACCCGAGCTCAGAACAGGTGGAGGGGGCTCCTCCCCCTCCTCTGACCGCAGGGATGAGACCTTTCAGCCGCTGGCCTCGTGTGACATGAGCAAGTTGGCTGAAACTGACAGCGTCCTCACAGCAGCACTACAAAGCGACCCAAGCCTGGAGGTGCTCAGGCAGCAAGCCGCTGAGCCCCTCGCAGACATGGCCGTTTTCACGGTGTACTGGGAAGGTGGGAGACTGTACAGCGAGTCTGTACAGCCCCCTACAGGTAGATCACATGCGAATACCAAATGGCTTGTGGTCCCGAGTGCGTTCAGGGGACATGTGCTGAAATCCGCATCATGCTAATCCTCTGACAGGGCACTCAGGTGTCCGCAGGACACTTGCCTGTATTCGGAAACAGTTTCATCGGCCCGGGATGAACAGGGATGTAGCCAAATACTGCAAAGCATGTGCCGTCTGTCAGGAGCGGGGGAGGTCCAGGGATTCCCGCGGGGTTCCCTTAGGTCCACAGCCACTTCGCAGGGAACCTCTGCGGTGGCTGGCTGTTGACCTACCCAAACCACTGCCCGTTGTCAGCACTCCTGGCAGACACCACATCCGACCGCAGTGGCGCAAACGCCTTGTCCAGAACGGTCCAGGTCGGGTCAAACCTGAGGGTAGCAGACCGCGACCTGTCCAGGGGAACCGAGCCGCAGGCGCCAATGGGTTTTCCCGCCGTGCCGGCAGCTCGAGACCCGTCAGCCAGGTTGGCTGACACGAAGCGGGCAGCCGACCCCGGAATGCTGATGGGCTGTCCCGGTGTCACGGGGAACTAGACCCAACAGCGCCAATGGCTGCTACGGAGGATGTCTTGGTGACACCCCCCTACACAGCGTCAGGAGGGGGAGGTGTGACGCCGGGCGACTCTCAGTCGGCCAAAACGTGATTGCGGTCTGTTAGCGATGCAGATCGTTAAACCAAGATTTGATGTGTAGTATCCCTCTGCCTAGGAACAGCTGGGGGATTTGTCTTGGCTGAGTGAAAGCCTGGGGGGAGGTGTTAATTAGCTTGGACATATTCCCTGTGGAAGGCAGAAAAACCTGGAGGCATTAACTCCCCTTTCTGTTCTGGGAACCAGGTGACACCTAGATGTTAATTAGCCAGCAAAGAGCCCACTCTGCCTTTTGGGAAAAGACAGGATGAGCTCACAGCAGGGGGCTATTCAAAAACCTGCTTTGCCCTAGACTGGCAGAATAAGAAAGCATGGAGTTTAGGATTTTGAGCATGTTTAAGCAATACCGTTCAGGGGAGAAATGTGAAAGTTATATCATTCTGCTGGTCTGGATCTTGTGAGTATTTTGATATTAAATTTGGGCCACTGGCATAACCAGAACTCTGGGAATTCCACCGTTTTTTAACCGGGCATGCAAACATGCCCAAGTTTGATATCATATTAATCGGTAGGTTCTGGGGATCGAGAATATGTAATTATTATTTGTGTGCCGGCCGCGCAGGTCTGTCTAGAGAAGTGTCAGGGTTATGAGGGCTTGTGGAGGCCCCTGCCCCAGATGTGATTACCATAGTCCGGCCTGGGGGCCGACTCTGGAAGCCCGCCTCTGAACTCAGCTCCATTAAAAGTGAATGAGCTGCCCGGGCAAATTATTCCTCCATTTTCCATCTTCCTGAACACACGGCCACCATGAGGAACAAGTGGTGGCCATCTTGCCGGAACTGAACAAAGGACATCCTCCATGTTGTGTGGATTTTAAATCTTGCTGAACTTTGAGTTCATCTCTGGAACAAAGAACTTTGCGAACTTGAAACCGTTTTGCTTGGACTTTATGATTTTCCCACAAAAGGACATATTTCCACAAATTCTAAGTATTTTCTCCCTTTTATTTTTCATACTGGCTATTACTGTTTTAATAATTGTTGATTTTAATAATTGTCTGTATATATTAATTATTTATATTGCTTTCAATAAACCGATGCTATCGTCAGTTGTTGTTCTAGCTACCCTACTATTCAGCACGCACACAACTGAACCAAACCTCTGAAGAGACGTTACTATTGTTTGTTGTTGGCTAGACAGAATACAGCGTGTTTTAACCGTTTTATTCGCAGGACCAGTCAGTCAGTAAATCGGGTTCACTGGCCCATACCAGTGGTGGTGGCAGATACCCTGGAATCGTGTGTAGGTTGTAATTACCCATATCTCACAGGCTCCCTTCTGGTTTGTCTGCGGTTTGTCCCAACGGTTCCTGCGCATTGACTGCGACCAGAGTTCGCACGATCCGTGCGCTGGCACCGTTTGGAAGGCCATTTGCGGTCTGACCACCAGGGCTCCTGTGACAGTCCTGTACATGAGCAGTTAGTAATAAAATTAGGCATATCTGGTATCCCTGTAATTGTGAGAAACTAATGAATACATTTTCTATTGTTTTAGTAGAAAAGCCACCTATTAGAATAAAAATGTTTAGTAACTGTCAGGATCTCTCCTGTAGCATGTTCTGTCGGTTGCAGTGGAACTCCTGTGGCAACCTGTGTAGCCTCTTCCATTACCCAGCTACATAGTATTGTTGCTCTCGGTGGTAGGTCTGCTTTCTGCATCAGTTTGTATGCTTTCTCGCCTAAGTCCTATTAGGGCCAGCTAGTGGTGTGCCAGGCAGGAACAGGTTGAGGGTCAGCTAGTGGCGTGCCAGGCAGGGTCAGCTGGTGAAGACCGAGCCCTTCAGTCTTGAGCATACACGCTGACTCAGAAAGTATACCCCCCAAGCATTACATTATGTCAGGCCAGACACAAACCCACATGGAGGAGGGCTCTGACACAGTGAGTTATGGTTCTTTGTTTTTCAAAGAATTGAAAAGCTTGACTGTGAAACAGAAAGCAATTTTTTTGCCAGAATTGGTTAGATTTTTGTTAAACCCAGATTTTCAGGCTACACCTTTTACTACCTGGGCTGATCAGATAGTTTACACTCTGTTCAAATGCAAACTTTTTGAATGGGCACTTGATGCTTTGGATCACACTACTCTAAGAGAAAAGCCCATAGAATTCTTGACTTTTGTGATTCATAACTGGCTAAGAATATCCCCATTACCATATCCTCTCAATGAACTCCTGATCGCTAGTCAATCAAATATGTCTTCAGCAGCTTTTAAAAACAATCTGTATGCAAGCAATTCCACTAAAAGTATTGTTCCATCTTTGAAGTCACAGTCACCCAGTGCAGCAACGTCTAAAGTCTTGAATAGAGCTAAACATAAACATTGCAGAAAATGTTCACAACCAGCAGTGTCATTGCCCATAGCAACTGCGCATCAGACCCATAGTCAGACTCTGTCATTAGCAGATAATGAAATTCAATTGTCATTCATGGAAGTCAAATGGACTTATGAAGCTACCAGTGAACTCTCCTTGCTAGCCCGGGAGGATAAAGATTTTTGTTTAAAAGAATTGTCTGAATATTCTTATGAGGAAATATTACAGTATTGAGTATTGAGCAAATGAATTTTCTTTGTGCAGCAAGGAGAATTTGCATATTCTGCAGTGCAACAATTGTTGCAGGTTCTGCAAATTCTTAAAAATAGGAAATACCCTAGTAATGATCCAGTTAGTCAAGTTGATTCTCTGTCAAGCGTATCCAAGTCAAGTCCACTCCTGCTAGCTTCCTGCAGACTGTTCAAGCTGTAAATTATGTCCAGAATAATTGTTTAGTTCCTGACAAGAATGAATGGGATCCTCCGTTAGAAAAATGGGAAATTGAAGCTCTGATTTATGATCTGGAGAATGATTGAGAATATTTCTATGAATTTTACACTGCTAAGCGTGACATAATTTTGCATGCATGCATAGGGCTTGATTCACAAAGCGGTGCTAACTGTTTAGCACAGGTGTGCTAAATAGTTAGCACGTGAAGTGCCGTTCGCGGACTTTTGCGCGCTCAAAGTGCCGCGATTCGCGCGATCGCAGACTTTTGCACGCACAATTTGCCGCAAATTGCGTGCAAAAGTCAGCGATCGCGCGAATCGCGGCACTTTGCACGCGCAAAAGTCCGCAAACGGCACTTCACATGCTAACTGCTTAGCACACCTGTGCTAAACAGTTTGCACGGCTTTGTGAATCAACCCCATTGAGTCTGCTTTTTCTTTGATTGAAATGAATCTGTGTGTGCATAAGTTTGTGATTCCTCTAACTGATGTCAGTGTGTGCAACACTCAGTAACCAATGTTGATTATGTCTCTCCGTTGCCCCTAGCAATGACATCACCTGCTAGCCTTGTTCCCCTACAACCAAGAAGAGATGCGCACCTTGCTTCTCTAACTTGTTATAATGGAGGCAAGAAGTCTTTATTGACTTTCTTGCAGAATTGCAAAATTTTGAATCCATGTCCTTTCTTCAGATCAGCTATAGCATTTAAGCAGTCCTGGTTTATTATCTTATACCTGCTTGATAGCAAGATGAGAACTTGGGCTGAGGAAGTTGAAGATGAAAATGAGGAGATCTTGTATAAAACCCTGGAATTTGTTAAATTGATCGCAAAGTGTTTTGTGAAAAAATATAAACAAATTCCTTCTGATTTGTTTTCTGCATCCTGCAAGTAAAGTGATCCAGCAGATACCAATAGATGCACTCCATCTGTTGCTGACTGCTTCAGTCCTACAGATTCTGAGTCTCAGAAACCCTGTTTGGGAAATTTTGAACCCAAGCATCTGAATGTTCCAACATTATACATTCTGTGCTCTGGGGCTCCTGTTTCAACACCTTTCTCTAGTTCAGTGAATGATTCAGTGCCTTTGTTATGTGAACCAGAAATCACAGAATCATTGCCTTATCCAGAAAATGTTCCAGTAAATTCGCCCTGTACCATGAATTACTCAGTAATTCTGTTCAATGAAGCTTAGGTCACAGAATCATTATACTGTCCAACAGGTGCTTCTATGGTTCTGCCCTGCAACCTGGATTGTTCGGTGATCCTGTCCAGTGAAGCTGAAGTCGCAGAGTCTTTAGCTTCACTCTGTACTTTGGATGTTTCAAGATCCCTAGCAGATGACTCAGAGGCTCTGCTTACTTCAGTTGGTATTGCAGTAATATTCACCAGTTTAGCAGCTGTCTTAGAATTACAGTCCAGTCTAGTTACGTTTGATGAATCTCTGTCCAGTGAAACAGAAGCCATTGAAGCATGGTCCTCTTCAGCAAGTGTTTTAGGTGGCTTACCCTGTACACAGTATGATTTAGCTAATATTGTTGAATCCCTGACCCTGTCTGATGTTGTAGCAGCAAGGGAACTCCAGCCCTGTCCTCTGAATGTTGCAGAAGTCTTGCCCTGTAACATGGATAATTCTGACTCTCTGGTAAAAATAATAGAATTCTCAACATTTCAGTCCTGTTTAGTGAGTGTTCCTGAAGTCCTGCCTTGTATCTTGGAAAATTCTGGTTCTCTGTCCAGTGTGGCAGAGGTTCCAGAGTCCCTCAGTCTTGCCCAGTTCAGTGGGGGTTGCTGTAATACTGACTTGTTTGGCAGCTCTTTTGGAGCTCCAATCCAGTATAGTTAACGATGAATCTCTGTTCAGTTCAGAGGAAGTTGTGTAGAATCGGTCTAGTTCAGTGCATACATCAGATTTGTCCTGTCCTGTTAATACCCCTGAACATGACTTGTTAATAACCTTGGTTGAATCAGTGACATCTAAGTCTGATTCTGCATTCTTTAGTGAGAGTCCAGTAACTGTGAAGTCTGATCATGATGGATTTCTGCCCTGTTCTGGTTTCGGTCCTATTATGACTGACTCTGAGGTCCGCAGTTCCTTGACATGCCCAGAAGTTTCTCTTATACTAGTGTGCCCAGATGTGCTCTGGGTGCCAGTATGCCCAAGTGTGTCTTGTGTGTACTCAGATGCTTCCTTGGTGGTGACATGTCCTGATATTGCCAGTCTGCCTGCATGCCCAGAGATGGTTCTGGTCCCTAAAAGCCCGGATCTCAATGTTTGTCCTTGTAACCCTGACTCTAGAATTGTCCTAGGTTCCATAGGGGTTCTTGATAGTTCTCCATGTGAGCCTAAAGGGCATTCTAACCTCTTGGCACCTCCATGGAGCTTCAAAGTGTTCTGGGAGATTTCTGAGGAAACTTGTCCTGGTGCCTTGGACTGGTTCGACAGTAGGTACTGTGTTGGTAAGGACAGTTCCGGTGGGCATTGTATTAAAAAGGTTTTGCATTTTTGGACAGCCCCTGGATGGTGATGGGTATCGCTCGGAGAGTTTCGGGGTGCTTTTTTTGAAAATCACAGTTCTGATGGGTATCAAACTGAGGCTTGCAGTACTAATGGGCATGGTTCTGGAGGTTCTGGTTACGATTGGTTTGGTCTTGGTGTGATTGATTCTGGAATTTGCTCTTGTTGGGCTGTCCCGACCTTCATGAGTTATCAGTCAGATCAGTTTGCTGGATTTTCTGCATCTGATTTTCTGGTTTGGGTAGTTCAGGAGAATTATGCCAGTTTCTATATTTCTATTAGGAGGGGGGTACTGTCAGGATCTCTCCTGTAGCATGTTCTGTCGGTTGCAGATCTACTGCAACCGAGCAGTTCTGACTTATCTGCTTGCATTCGGTTGCGCATTCGCAATAAGTCTCATTGTCATTTGCAATCACTCTGCAGTTCAGAGCAGCTCAGGATGCTGTCATGAATCCTCCTATTGCTTGCTGCACTTGAACTGCAGCCAGATAGCCTTGGATTTCCTACATGCATATTGTCACTGAAGCACTCACCCTCTCTGTTGTTTGTTGTTTGAAATAACCTGGCCTCCTATAATCAGACCATTTAGACCACAAGGAACTTGTCTCCTGAGAGCTGAGTAGGGAGTCTAGGGACAGTCAAAAACTTTTCAACCTATGTCTAATACCTTATGTGCCTGTGGACATGCAGTATCAGTCATTGGAACGATGGTGAGAGAGCAGAGAGCAATTTTTCCTACGGTCCCTGCCTCTGTTCTGCATCATGCTGTGTACATTTACCAGATGCCACCCTCTAATTGCTCTCTAATTACAGCTACCTTGAAGCCTATGCTGCACATTGCTGCATACAACATCTGGCCCTGGTTGCTATTCCTGCACTACTGCTACCCCAGAATCAGAAAACATCATCCAAACATGAACATTTTATTAGGGTGTGCCAACTCAGGACTAGCGTCCCCTGCACTTTTCCTTTCTAACTATGATCCAACTACCAATTTCTACATCCTGCACTGTTTGTAGTTCATCTTTCTCTACACTGAACCTGGTCAGTACCCAGTCAGCACAAGGCCATTTTTTCTTAAAAGCTGCTCGGTTAGCTCCTAGACATCATTTTCTAACAGTGGGTGTGCACTATGAGATATGTTAAAGAATTGTTATCTACCTAGTATCAATCACTTGCCATGCTATCCACTCGATATTAGATCAGATCTCAGCAAAGGTCTGATTTAAAATATTTTGTACCACTGCTCAATATCAATATCAACCATGATAAAAATATCAGTTGTTTTCCCACCGTTTCACTTTATCCACTCATTATTAGATCACATCTAAGCAAATTAGATCTCAGCAAAACTAGATTCACCACAAGTAGTTTGTACTATGAATGTAATTTTTTTACTTCCCAGAATTGCAGTATTAGGCACGCTAAAGCCCACAGCAATATCCAAGTTGGCTGTTTTATTACAGCTCAAAGGTGTAATACATTTATGTAAATACAAAAATAAAAAAATCCTTCTGCAAGTTACACACATTCAAACGGAAAACTACTGTTTTTATTAGAAACTGAGGCAGGATATGGTTTGAGAGTATGAGTTGTCTTATTGCATTGCAGACAGGACAGGACATTGTTTATGTGAAATATATTTATTTTTCACCTTATTAGATTCTCCATTTATTTTGATGAGTCATTCTGTCTGGCAATTAGAATTTGGGTGTTAGGCAGATAGGAAGTCTAACTTGACTTCTTGAATATTGCTAAGAAATTTGCAGAAACAGGAAGTAAACTTCATTACTTAAAAAGGACATACTGTATTCTGTAAATGACTCCAGGTACCACAGCATACTGCACACATAATTCGGTAAAACAAACCTACAGAGCAAACTGAATGTAAACTGTCCTGTAAAAATACTTAAGCTGGCAGTTTCAGTTGCCTGATATGCATAACATGTACATTGGTAGAAGACCCAGTGATTAGTATAGCTTCTGTTGCACTCAGTTCAAGAACACTGGCTAAAGAAATCCATAGACATTGAGATGAAAGAGTTCCAGAAGAACATGGTCAACCAGTGGCATAGCTAAGGAGCTGTGGGCCCTGATGCAAGGTTTACATTGTGCCTCCCCAAGCGCTCTCTACATAACAATTGATATGGCACACCAAAACCTGCCGAGGACAACCACAGTGTCAGAAGTGCAAGGAGGGGATGGGGAACAGTTTGTTAAAGTGAACCTTAAGTCAGAAAAAAAAAATGAGTTTTACTCACCTGGGGCTTCTACCAGCTCCCTGCAGCAGTCCTGTGCCCTCGCAGCCACTCACTAATCCTCTGGGCCACGCATGTTTAAATGATTACAGGCCTGTTGCGCTGACATCACTGGTCATGAAAGCATTTGAAAAACTGATAATGACTTATCTGAAATCCATCACAGATCCCCTGCTGGACTCTTTGCAATTTGCCTACAGGCCTAACAGATCCGCAGACGATGCCGTGAACATGTGTATGCATTATGTACTACAGCATTTAGATATCCCAGGAACCTACACCAGGATTTTATTTATAGATTTCAGCTCTGCATTTAATACCATAATTCCATCACTGCTGCACAGCAAGCTCTCCCAGCTACATATACCTGAATCCCTCTGCAAATGGATAACCGACTTCTTAACCGACAGAAGACAGCGTGTTAGACTTGGTAAACTCACATCAAGCTCTCTGACAGTCAGTACTGGTGCACCCCAGGGCTGTGTGCTTTCCCCACTGCTGTACTCACTTTACACCAATGACTGCATCTCCACAGATCCATCTGTTAAGGTTCTGAAGTTTGCAGACGACACAACAGTTGTTGGTCTCATTCAAAACGGGGATGAGTCTGCATACAGGCATGTGGTGGGACAGCTTTCCTCCTGGTGCAGCAGCAACAACTTGGAACTAAATGCTCTCAAAACCATGGAGATGATAATAGACTTTAGGAGATCTCCCCCCCAGCACCTCCCCTTAACCATAAATGGATCCACAATAACCTAAGTAGAGTCATTCAAGTTTCTTGGGTCCACGATCTCAAACGACTTAAAATGGGACAACAACACTGCCACTATTGTCAAGAAAGCACAACAGAGAATGTACCATCTACGGCAGCTGAAAAAGTTTGGCCTACCTCAAAATCTAATGGTGCAGTTCTACACTCCAATCATCGAATCAACCATAACATCATCTATGACTGTATGGTTCGGCTCCTGCTCAGCATTAGAAAAGGGGAGGCTGCAGCGCATCATCCGATCAGCGGAAAGGATAATTGGCTGTAGCTTACCTTCCCTGCAGGATCTTTACACTAGCAGGTGCAGAAAGAGAGCAACCAAAATTGCCTCTGACCCCTCTCACCCAGCTCACTCCATCTTCCAGCGCATGCCTTCAGGAGTAAGATTCCGGTCAATCGCTACCAAAACCTCTAGACACAGGAACAGTTTTTTTCCTCAAGCGGTAGCCATACTTAATGCTGAACCACGTTAGAGCTGCTAGGACTGAAAGTAATCAGCACAGAACTAAACATGAACAATTCTCACATTGCTTACTGCCACTATACTTATAATGTCCTTAACTTGTAATATTCACACTGTCTGTCCTTGTATTGTTTTTGTTTGTGTTTGTTAAGCAACTGCCAAGACAAATTCCTTGTAGGTGCAAACTTACTTGGCGAAAATAAATTGATTCTGATTCTGATTCTGATAGCTTTTTCCGCATTGCCGACTGTAATTAGCGCTATTGCGGGCTGCAACGCGTACAAAAATACGCGTTGCCACATATCTATGCGTTCGTAATGCGGCAACGCGTATTTTTTTATGCGTTGCGGCCCGCAATAGCGCTAATTACAGTCGGCAATGCGGAAAAAGCTACGCGTGGCCAGTCCTGACGGGCCTGTCGGCAAAAACGAAACTAGCTGGTAGTGGGGGACCAGAAGATTAGTGAGTGGCTGCGAGGGCGCAGGGGGCTGGTAGAAGCCCCAGGTGAGTAAAACTCATTTTTTTTTCTGGCTTAAGTGTCTCTTTAATGATTACTACTAATAAAATCATCTATAGAAGTGATTGTTACCAGCATAGGACCAATAGAGAGCTAATACTGTTGTTGAGGGTGGGCCCCTCTGGCCCAAGGGCCCTGATGCGGTCGCTACCTCTGCACCCCCTATTGCTACATCACTGTGGTCAATTACAAATCAGATCAACAATAAGCCACAAGCAAATCTGAGATCATAGTTACGGGTGATTTAAATTATCCTCAGTCCAGATGGAAGAAAAGCCACGAGCAGAATCTTCTCCCAGACCGTGTCCAAGGTAGGCCAAAGTAAAACCGTCACACATTTAGCTATCATTCCTGTGAATACCCTTCAAAGTAAGGACAATATGTAAGTAGACAGGGTTGGCTTTAGGTTTTACAATGCCCTTGGCAAAACTTGACTTTGGTGCTCTCCCCCCTCAGGATTTTGACCCACACATGGGGTCATTAAAAATGATAATTTGACAATTGAGCAGATTGGGGCATATTCACCAAATAGAGGTAAAATTGTCATGCGCATGAAGCACTCTACAATTACAGAGTTACTTACTCCAGTTGCATAGTGTGTTTTGCAACTTGAAACCAGGCTGTCAGTAAACAACATCCTGAACCCTCTACAATCTGGCTTTAAGAAACACCACAGCTGTGAAACAGCCCTCATCCAAGTCGGCAAGGGACAGAGGGGAATGCTCCATCCTAATCCTGTTGGATCTCTCAGCGGCTTTTGATACAGTTGACCATGAAATCCTGCTTAACAGACTGCAGGAGTACTGTGGCATCAGTGGATCAGTCCTCCAGTGGTTCAGATCATTCCTGACTGACAGAACACATATAATGTCCAAACCTGCACCTCTACAATTCGGAGTGCCACAAGGATCAATCCTATCGACCCTCTGCTGTTTGCAATCTACATGTAGCCAGTCGGTACACTTATCCTATGTCATGGCCTGACGTACCACTGCTACGCCGATGACACACAGCTATACCTGTCCTTCAAACCTGGTGGAACAGACCCTACCCCAAAAATAAACTTTTGCTTAGCTGAGCTACAGGCTTGGATGAATGATAACTGGTTGAAACTGAATGCTGACGAAACTGAGGTCCTGTTTGTGTAAAGCCAGCACTCGCCATCAAAACAGCTCTATCCTAAAGCAACACCAATCAGGATTGGGAATTCAGACATAAACAGCTCCAACCTTGTGCGCAGCCTTGGCGTACTAATCGATGGGGAATTGAGTTTCAGAAACCAAATTTCATCTGTAGTTAAATCTTCCTTCTTTCATCTGAAGAACATTGCAAAGATTAAACATCTGATTCCCCCAGAGGATCTTCCAACCCTAGTCCACGCCTTCATCACATCACGGCTGGACTACTGCAATGCCCTTTATGCTGGCCTCCCCAAAAAGGACCTGCGTCGCCTGCAATTAGTGCAGAATGCTGCTGCCAGATTGCTAACAAACCAGCCTCGCCACTGTCATATTACACCGACCCTTCGCTCACTGCACTGGCTACCAGTAGAATGGAGAATACTCTTCAAGATTGGACTGCTGACATTCAAATCCCTGCACACACTGGGCCCCGGACACATGAAGGACCTGCTGACGCTGCACCACACCTCTCACAACCTCAGATCAGCAAGTTTTATAAACTTGGTCACTCCCAGAGTGCACCTCAAAAAATCTGGAGATAGAGCCTTCTGTCATGCTGCCCCTAGTCTTTGGAACTCCCTGCCACACCCAGTAAAGACAGCACCATCCCTGGAGCTATTCAAATCCAGACTGAAAAGCCACCTGTTTAGCCTGAGATTTCCAGACTTATAAAATTCTTCCTGTGTACCACGATGGTCGGAGCCATGCTTAGGCGCTTTGAGTCCCATGGGAGAAAAGCGCTTTACAAATGTTATTTGTTGTTGTTGTACACTAGCAACACGCTCATTACTTGGATGACATGGGCTGCGCTAACACGCAACTGGTATACCAAATGCAGCCTGTGCATGGCAATTTTAATGCTGGTGAATGTGCTCCATTGTATTTTTGCTTACTCAGAGATTTAGCCGAGAAATGTTTCTGTATATCACTTGTGCCCCAAATTGTTGTCCTAACAATCGATGCATGGTTGCTAAGGGTAACAGTTACTGTATGTGTGTGCGCGCACCTTTATTGAGGGTCTGGGGGGAAGGGGTGAGGGCTAGTCTGAGGGTGCTATGAAATGAATGAGAAAAATGGGGGTTGCTGATGGGCTGTAGGGGACAGTGTGGATGCAAAGTTGTGAGTGGGCCGAGAGAGGTTCTTAATGAGGGCCAAAAAGGGTGAGACTGCTGCCATTAAGGGTGCAGGGGGTGGCTGGGGAAAGAAAACGGGGCTTATGGAGGGTTGAGGAAGGTAGAGATTGAGGCATCTGGGGACGGATGGGTTTTTTTTTAATGCACAGTCACATGCATATGCCTGTTTGGGCGGAGATTTGCAATGGATTGGGGTGGGGCTTCACAGCAGTTTGGGGACAGAGCTTCATGGCAGTTTTGATAACGAATGCCTCTGCCAAGAATCCAGCATGTGTACAACAGTTCCCAATGACCCTGGTGAATCAATTTGGTAGAGCATCGGCTCAGAGAATTGTGTTCCCCACTTACCCGCTACCACCACGTGACGTCACTCCCACCACTGACTAAGCGTCTGTACAACCTATGTGTAATGATCGGTGTAACACAGAGAGGGTCTGATTATTGGTGATCTGCAGTATCACCAAGAATACAGATATATACCCGATTATTGATGATCTGCAGTATCACCGATAATCAGATATATTACTAACCTCTGGACACCTGAGAGATATGAGTGTTTGGTGCAACAGTAATACTCTGAGAACAATACCAGGAGGACAGGTACAAGGCAGTAAGGAATACTGCTGGAGTAGTATCTTTCCACAACCTGAGACTCTCCCGTGGGGAGGAGTCAGACTGGGAGAGGGAAGGACCAGAGCGTGAGTGACACCAATAGAAGGATGCCACTGACTGATCTGTGAACTATCTCTTAACTGTGGAGATAGCTCTCAAGGTCGGACAAGCCAGGTCGGCAACACACTGACATACAAGGTACAAAGACAGGAGGCTGATTTGGTAATCCTTAGGCAAGCAGGGTTTTGGCAACAGAGTATCAGATATAGCGAAGTACCAAATCAGTGAACAGAAGAGTGGTCAGGAAAGCAGAAGGTCATAACAGATAATAAACAATGCCTAGTCTTGGGTGTGAGCTCCGTGATCATCAACACCCTGGAACTAGTCTGAAGTATAACAGAATGGTAACACAAGTCCCTACTCTTTGGGTGTGAGGTCCTTGATCATCAACACCCTGGAACTAGTCTGAAGTATAACAGAATGATAACACAGATTCCTAATCTTTGGGTGTGAGGTCCTTGATCATCAACACCCTGGGACTAGTCTGAAGTATAACAGAATGATAACACAGATTCCTAATCTTTGGGTGTGAGGTCCTTGATCATCAACACCCTGGGACTAGTCTGAAGTATAACAGAATGATAACACAGATTCCTAATCTTTGGGTGTGAGGTCCTTGATCATCAACACCCTGGGACTAGTCTGAAGTATAACAGAATGATAACACAGATTCTGACAATAAGGTCTGAGTGCTTCCACGTAGTGATCGCAACGGCAGACAACCAGTGAATGACCAGCACCCAGTATATATAGCCCAGCGCTCTCCAGTGCCTCCCCTAAGTGCTGGACCAATGGGAACTGGTACAATCGTCAGCTGACCGGCTTGGTCAGCTGACTCCCTTCTGGCTGTCATAAAAGTTCTGCCTCTCAACGCGCGCGCGCGTCCTTCTGAACCTGCGTGGACTATCAGTCCCAGCCACACCAGACATGTCTTGCGTACCACCCGCCGCACTGGACGCGGAATCCGCCGCACCGCTATCAAGGCATGCAGCGGTTTCTCCGCGTTCGGCCATACTAGCAGATGTAGGCCCACGCGTGCAGACCGCGCGTTGGACGCGGAAACAGTCGCCTTACTCTGAGCGCACGCGGCGGCTCTTCCGCGTTTTCTCACAGTACCCCCCCCCCCCCCCCCTGAGGAGTGGACTCCGGACAGCTCCTATCCGGTTTCTCAGGATATAGGGAGTGGAATTCCCTCTTCAATTCATCCGCATGCATGCGGCACTCAGGTACCCATGTTCTTTCCTCAATGCCATAACCCTTCCAGTGAACCAAATACTGTACCGAATTCTGTACAATACGTGAGTCTAAAATCTTTTCCACTTCATACTCAGGTTGGTCATCCACCATCACAGGAGGAGGAGGAGTGGAATATACCTGCACTGCTGGCTTAAGCAGGGATACATGGAATGATCTCACACCCCGCATACTGGCAGGAAAATCAATGGCATAAGTAACATTGTTGATTTTCCTGGTTACAGGAAAGGGACCCACGAATCTGGGTCCTAGCTTGGGTGAAGGCTGTTTTAGGGCCAAATGACGAGTGGACACCCAGACCAAGTCTCCTGGCTGAAACTTCCACTCTATGGAACATTTCTTGTCAGCTTGTCCTTTCTCACTCTGGAAAGCCTTCTCTAGATTCTTTTTTTACCATTCCCCAAATGTTTTTAAATGACTTTTGCCAAGCCTCCAGAGCTGGAAACGGAGTAGAGGCCACTGGCAATGGGGAGAACCTAGGCAACCTTCCTGTTACCACCTGAAATGGAGAGAATCCAGAAGAAGAGCTTTTCAAATTATTGTGTGCAAATTCTGCGAACGGCAAAAACTTGACCCAATCAGTCTGTGCATCTGCCACATAACATCTTAAAAATTGTTCCAGAGATTAATTAATTCTCTCGGTCTGACCATTGGTCTGTGGGTGGTAGCCCGACGAAAATGAAAGTTCCATGCCCAACTGATGATAGAATGCCCTCCAAAATTTGGAAACAAATTGGACTCCCCGATCTGACACTATATTCTCCGGAATACCGTGTAGCCGGAAAATATGCAGGATGAAAAGATCGGCCAATTCCTGGGCCGAGGGGAGTCCTTTCAGGGGCACGAAATGGGCCATTTTACTGAATCTGTCGACTACCACCCAAATGACCGACATGCCCTCAGACCTCGGGAGTTCGCCCACAAAATCCATGGACAAATGGGTCCACGGTTTACTCGGGGTGGGTAAAGGCTGCAATGTTCCCACAGGTGCCTGACGGGAGGGTTTACTTCTAGCACACACTGCACATTCTCTCACATACTCTTTGCAGTCAGTTGCCAATGAAGGCCACCATGCACACCTAGCCACAAGGTCCTGTGTTCTGGTGGCACCAGGATGTCCAGCATTTTTGTGGGAGTGGAACATCTGCAAAATCTGGAGACGGAATGGCAACGGTACAAACATGACCCCTTCAGGCTTTCCCTCAGGGACATCCTGTTGGAAAGGACTTAAGGTTTCAGTCCAGTTCCTCCAGGTCTCTGTGGCTGCCAACACCACTTTCTGTGGGAGAATAGTCTCTGGGTCTGAGGGCTGTGCTGTCTCTGGCTCGAAACATCTGGCTAAAGCGTCTGCTTCAACGTTTTTACTACCCGGGGTATACGTGATTATAAATCTGAATCTCGAGAAAAACAGTGACCACGAGCCTGTCGGGGACTCAATCTCTTAGCCCCCTCGATGTATTCCAAATTCTTGTGATCAGTGTAAACTGTAATCGTATGTTCTGCTCCCTCTAGCCAATGACGCCATTCTTCAAAGGCCAATTTAATGGCTAGGAGCTCCCTGTTGCCTATATCGTAGTTCTTTTCTGCGGGTGAAAATCTACGAGAGAAATAGGCACACGGGTGTAAACCCTGCAACCCAGAACGCTGAGACAGCACAGCCCCTACCCCAACCTCTGAGGCATTTACCTCCACAATAAAGGGATAGGAGATGTCAACGTGTCTTAAAATGGGTGCAGTACAAAACAATTCCTTCAGGGTGGAGAAAGCAGCAAGGGCCTCGGAGGACCAGTGGTTATTATCTGCCCCTTTCTTTGTGAGACTGGTAAGGGGTGCGATGACTGTGGAGTACCCCTTTATGAACCTTCTATAGTAGTTAGCAAACCCTAAGAATCTCTGGAGAGCCTTCAGACCCACAGGCTGAGGCCACTCCAGAACAGCAGAGACCTTGGCAGGGTCCATAGAAAGGCTCGAGGTAGAAATAATGTACCCCAGAAAGGTGACAGATGTTGCCTCAAAAATGCATTTCTCCAATTTGGTGTATAACATGTTTTGTCTTAGCTTGTGCAACACAAACCTGACATGATCCCTATGCTCCGAGAGGTTGGCTGAGAAGATTAGCATATCATCCAAATATACCAGGACAAATTTGCCCAAAACCTCTCTGAACACCTCATTAATGAGTTCCTGAAAGACGGCCGGGGCGTTACACAACCCGAAGGGCATCACCAGGTACTCGTAGTGCCCATCGGGTGTGTTAAAGGCCGTCTTCCATTCATCGCCCTCTCTGATCCGTACCAGGTTGTATGCACCCCGCAAATCCAATTTTGAGAAAATCTTAGCATTGGTGACCTGAGTAAATAAATCGTCTATCAAAGGCAATGGATAGCGATTTTTTACTGAGATTTTATTCAGGCCCCGATAATCAATGCACGGACGAAGGCCTCCGTCTTTTTTCTTAACAAAAAAAGAAACCTGCAGCAGCAGGCGACCGGGAAGGACGAATGAACCCTTTAGCTAAGTTTTCACGGATGTATTCCTGCATGGCCAACTTTTCGGGCCCAGATAAATTGTAGAGATGACCTCTAGGGGGCATACAACCAGACCGGAGATCAATCGGAAAATCGAAAGGGCGGTGTGGAGGAAGTTTATCGGCCGATTTAGGACAAAACACATCCGCAAACTCAGAATACTGATCTGGCAATCCTTCCACATGAATCTTGGTCTCACCTAAGGTTACCTTCGCTAAACAATGATGAAAACACTGGGAAGACCAGCTCGTTAGCTGACCAGTAGCCCAGTTAATCTGAGGTGAGTGAAGTTGTAACCAAGGCATGCCAAGAATGATTGTGGAGGTTGTCATACGCAACACAAAAAAAAACAAATTTTCCCTATGCAACACCTCGATAGTGACCCCTACTTCTGGAGTCTGTGACAGAGGACTGTTACTCTGCAGAGGGGAATCATCTACTGCAGTAACCTGTATCTGAGGTTCTACCGGGGTGACCGGAATACCCAATTTTTTTGCAAATTTAAAATCCATAAAATTTGCTGCTGAGCCTGAGTCAATGAAGGCTTCAGTGACTTCAGACTTATCTCCCCATGAAATGGTACAGGGAAGAAGCAAACGTTTATCATCTAGGGGTAGCAATTGCTTGCCTAGGGTATTACCCCCGACTACACCTAGGCAGTAGCGTTTCCGCTCCACTTGAGACAACTTTGACCGACCAATCTGCATTGGCTCTGGTGGAGGTGAAGCGGGTGGAAGTGGAGTTACTGGGGGAGCAGCGTGGGACATCATTCTTACATGATTTTTACCCCGGGTCTGTCTCTGATATCGCAGCTGGCGATCTATCCTGATGGCCGATGAAATGGCTTCATCGATGGACTTAGGTTCCAGCTGACTTAACATAAGATCGGAGACCTCGTCTGACAACCCTGATAATCTTCCACCGGACTCTTGCCTTGACGTAAAATTTTGAGCTTCCGCTCGGAAGTCGGGGCAATGTCTGGATCGTCGTAAATTATAGCCATAGCTTTAAAAAATTCCTCTACAGAGGTTAGGGCCTGGTGACTGGTGGGAAGGCTATACGCCCAGGTCTGAGAATCGCCAGATAACAAGGTTTTAATAAAGGTAACCCTTTGGGCCACAGTTCCTGAAGAATTAGGTCTTAACTCAAAGTATGATAACACTCTACTTCTAAAATTTCGGAAGTCAGATCTGTGACTAGAAAATTTTTCAGGTAGAGGCAAACGTATGTCTGTGCTAGGAGGAGATCGCACTAGTTTATAGCTGATTGAAGTTCCTGAATAGACCCAAATAGCTGGTTGATCTGGGTCTGTTGGTTCAAACCTGCCCCGGAAAGATTGTTTACAGCGGCGGTCAGGACTTCGACATGACTATACAGTGCGTCCATTTGGGTTTGGTCTGCCGTTCTGTAATGATCGGTGTAACACAGAGAGGGTCTGATTATTGGTGATCTGCAGTATCACCAAGAATACAGATATATACCCGATTATTGATGATCTGCAGTATCACCGATAATCAGATATATTACTAACCTCTGGACACCTGAGAGATATGAGTGTTTGGTGCAACAGTAATACTTTGAGAACAATACCAGGAGGACAGGTACAAGGCAGTAAGGAATACTGCTGGAGTAGTATCTTTCCACAGCCTGAGACTCTCCCGTGGGGAGGAGTCAGACTGGGAGAGGGAAGGACCAGAGCGTGAGTGACACCAATAGAAGGATGCCACTGACTGATCTGTGAACTATCTCTTAACTGTGAAGATAGCTCTCAAGGTCGGACAAGCCAGGTCGGCAACACACTGACATACAAGGTACAAAGACAGGAGGCTGATTTGGTAATCCTTAGGCAAGCAGGGTTTTGGCAACAGAGTATCAGATATAGCGAAGTACCAAATCAGTGAACAGAAGAGTGGTCCGGAAAGCAGAAGGTCATAACAGATAATAAACAATGCCTAGTCTTGGGTGTGAGCTCCGTGATCATCAACACCCTGGAACTAGTCTGAAGTATAACAGAATGGTAACACAAGTCCCTAATCTTTGGGTGTGAGGTCCTTGATCATCAACACCCTGGAACTAGGCTGAAGTATAACAGAATGATAACACAGATTCCTACTCTTTGGGTATGAGGTCCTTGATCATCAACACCATGGGACTAGTCTGAAGTATAACAGAAAGATAACACAGATTCTGACAATAAGGTCTGAGTGCTTCCACGTAGTGATCGCAACGGCAGACAACCAGTGAATGACCAGCACCCAGTATATATAGCCCAGCGCTCTCCAGCGCCTCCCCTAAGTGCTGGACCAATGGGAACTGGTACAATCGTCAGCTGACCGGCTTGGTCAGCTGACTCCCTTCTGGCTGTCATAAAAGTTCTGCCTCTCAACGCGCGTGCGCGTCCTTCTGAACCTGTGTGGACTATCAGTCCCAGCCACACCAGACATGTCTTGCGTACCACCCACCGCGCTGGACGCGGAATCCGCCGCACCGCTATCAAGGCATGCGGCGGTTTCTCCGCGTTCGGCCATACTAGCAGGGATCAGGTGCCAATCTCTGCTGAGTGACATGCATTGTACATCCCTTTGATTGGTTTGAAGTGGGAGGAGTATTGCACATATATATGTTGTGTATTTCACTGTGAACTTGTACTATGATTAACCACTTTACCCCCAGCGGTGCGGAATTCTCCGTCCCTTTTTCCCCCCTGTTAACACCAAGGGACGGAGAAATCCGCACCTGACGCCGTTGTCCGCGCTCCCGCTCGCTCGTCCGCGCGCCCCCGCGCTCGTGCACGCTGCCGCCCACTCACCCGGAGATCAATGAACGAGAAAAACCTTTCCCGTTCGTTGATCTCTGCCCCCCGCAATGATCAGCTGCTTCTACGAGAAGCAGCGATCATTGTGAGAAAAAAACAGTTTCCCAGCCTCCTAACCCTTCCTGCAAGCGTACTTCCTGTACTCTTGAAGGTCGCGTAAACAAAAAGTTACTGTGGCCATCTTGTGGCCAAATAGTAAAACTACACCCTAAAGCATTTTTCATATACAAATAGATTACTTTTACACTAAAAATTAACTCATTACCTTCTACACTCCCTAATTTTTTGTTTTTTGTAATTAAAAATAAAAATAAAAAAAATTACAATTCAAAAAAATACATAAATAGTTACCTTAGGGACTGAACTTTTTAAATATTTATGTCAAGAGGGTATAACACTGTTACTTTATAAACTATGGGCTTGTAATTAGGGATGGACGCAAAACTGAAACAAATGCACCTTTATTTCCAAATAAAATATTGGCGCCAAACATTGTGATAGGGACATCATTTAAACGGTTTTATAACCGGGAAAAAAGGGCAAATACATTTCATGGGTTTTAATTAAAGTAGCATGCATTATTTAAAAACTATGAAGGCCAAAAACTGAAAAATAATACATTTTTTCCCACATCTTTTTATATTTTCCCATTAAAACACATTTAAAATAAAATAATTCTTGGCATAATGTCCCACCTAAAGAAAGCCTAATTGGTGGCGAAAAGAACAAGATATAGTTTATTTCATTGTGATAAGTAATTATAAAGTTATAGACAAATAAATGGAAGGAGCGCTAAAAGGTGAAAATTGCTCTGGTGCTCAAGAGGTAAAACCCCTCAGTTGTGAAGTGGTTAACCACTTCCCGACCGCCGTATATACAATTGGCGGCCGGGAAGTGCACCCCGCAAGGACCGCCATAAAGACAAATGGCGGCGGTCCTTGTAGGGGCATGGGCGGAGCGATCGCGTCATCCGTGACGCGATCCTCCGCCTCCGCCTGGCGCCGCTCACCCGCCGCAACATCCCGCCGGCCATACGGAAGCGCCGGCGGGATGTTAACCCGACGATCGCCGCATACAAAGTGTATAATACACTTTGTAATGTTTACAAAGTGTATTATACAGGCTGCCTCCTGCCCTGGTGGTCCCAATGTCCGAGGGACCACCAGGGCAGGCTGCAGCCACCCTAGTCTGCACCAAGCACACTGATTTTTCCCCCCCTGCCCCAGATCGCCCACAGCACCCATCAGACCCCCCCCTGCCCACCCCCAGACCCCTGTTTGCACCCAATCACCCCCCTAATCACCCATCAATCACTCCCTGTCACTATCTGTCAACGCTATTTTTTTTTTATCCCCCCCCTGCCCCCCTGCTCCCTCCTGATCACCCCCCACCCCTCAGATTCTCCCCAGACCCCCCCCCCCCCCCCGACCCCCCCCCCATGTACCGTATGCATCTATCCCCCCTGATCACCTGTCCATCACCTGTCCATCACCTGTCAATCACCCGTCAATCACCAGTCAATCACCCCCTGTCACTGCCACCCATCAATCAGCCCCTAACCTGCCCCTTGCGGGCAATCTGATCACCCCCCCACACCAATAGATCGCCCGCAGATCCGACATCAGATCACCTCCCAAATCCATTGTTTACATCTATTCTCTCCTCTAAACACACACTAATTACCCATCAATCACCCATCAATCACCCCCTATCACCACCTGTCACTTTTACCTATCAGATCAGACCCTAATCTGCCCCTTGCGGGCACCCAATCACCCGCCCACACGCTCAGATTGCCCTCTAACCCCCCCTTATCAATTCACCAGTGCATTAATTACATCTGTTCTCCCCTGTAATAACCCACTGATCACCTGTCAATCACCTGCCAATCACCTATCACCCATCAATCACCCCCTGTCACCCCCTGTCACTGCCACCCATCAATCAGCCCCTAACCTGCCCCTTGCGGGCAATCTGATCACCCACCCACACCATTAGATCGCCCGCAAACCTGCCGTCAGATTACCTCCCAAATGTATTGTTTACATCTGTTATCTTCTCTAAACACCCACTAATTACCCATCAATCACCCATCAATCACCCCCTATCACCAACCGTCACTGTAACCTATCAGATCAGACCCTAATCTGCCCCTTGCGGGCACCCAATCACCCGCCCATACGCTCAGATTGCCCTCAGACCCCCCCCCCTTATAAATTCGCCAGTGCATTAATTACATCTGGCCTTCCCTGTAATAACCCACTGATCACCTGTCAATCACCTGCCAATCACCTATCACCCATCAATCACCCCCTGTCACTGCCACCCAACAATCAGCCCCTAACCTGCCCCTTGCGGGCAAACTGATCACCCACCCACACCAATAGATCGCCCGCAGATCCGACATCAGATCACCACCCAAGCGCAGTGTTTCCATCTATTCTCTCCTCTAAACACCCACTAATTACCCATCAATCACCCATCAATCACCCCCTATCACCACCTGTCACTGTTACCCATCAGATCAGACCCTAATCTGCCCCTTGCGGGCACCCAATCGCCAGCCTACACGCTCAGATTGCCCTCAGACCCCCCCTTATCAATTCGCCAGTGCAATATTTACATCTGTTCTCCCCTGTAATAACCCCCTGTCACTGCCGCCCATCAATCACCCGCTGTCACTGCCACCCATCAATCAGCCCCTAACCTGCCCCTTGCGGGCAATCTGATCACCCACCCACACCAATAGATCGCCCGCAGATCCGACGTCCGATCACCTCCCAAGTGCAGTGTTTACATCTGTTCTCTACCCTAAACACCCACTAATTACCCATCAATCACCCCCTGTCACTGCTACCTATCAGATTAGACCCCTATCTGCCCCTAGGGCACTCAATCACCCGCCCACACCCTCAGAATGCCCTCAGACCCCAGCCCTGATCACCTCGCCAGTGCATTGCTTGCATCTATTCCCCCCTGAACAGTCATTTTGAGACATTTGGTTTCCAGACTACTCACGGTTTTGGGCCTGTAAAATGCCAGGGCGGTATAGGAACCCCACAAGTGACCCCATTTTAGAAAAAAAGACACCCCAAGGTATTCTGTTAGGTGTATGACGAGTTCATAGAAGATTTTATTTTTTGTCAAAAGTTAGCGGAAATTGATTTTTATTGGTTTTTTTTCACAAAGTGTCATTTTTCACTAACTTGTGACAAAAAATAAAATCTTCTATGAACTCGCCATACACCTAACGGAATACCTTGGGGTGTCTTCTTTCTAAAATGGGGTCACTTGTGGGGTTACTATACTGCCCTTGTATTTTAGGGGCCCTAAACCGCGAGGAGTAGTCTAGAAAACAAATGCCTCAAAATGACCTGTGAATAGGACGTTGGGCCCCTTAGCGCACCTAGGCTGCAAAAAAGTGTCACACATGTGGTACCGCCGTACTCAGGAAAAGTAGTATAATGTGTTTTGGGGTGTATTTTTACACATACCCATGCTGGGTGGGAGAAATTTCTATGTAAATGGACAATTGTGTGTAAAAAAATCAAACAATTGTCATTTACAGAGATATTTCTCCCACTTAGCATGGGTATGTGTAAAAATACACCCCAAAACGCATTATACTACTTCTCCTGAGTACGGCGGTACCACATGTGTGGCACTTTTTTTTACACCCTAAGTACGCTAAGGGGCCCAAAGTCCAATGAGTACCTTTAGGATTTCGCAGGTCATTTTGCGACATTTGGTTTCAAGACTACTCCTCACGGTTTAGGGCCCCTAAAATGCCAGGGCAGTATAGGAACCCCACAAATGACCCCATTCTAGAAAGAAGACACCCAAAGGTATTCCGTACGGAGTATGGTGAGTTCATAGAAGATTTTATTTTTTGTCACAAGTTAGCGGAAAATGACACTTTGTGAAAAAAAACAATTAAAATCAATTTCCGCTAACTTGTACAAAAAAATAAAAACTTCTATGAACTCACCATACTCCTAACGGAATACCTTGGGGTGTCTTCTTTCTAAAATGGGGTCATTAGTGGGGTTCCTATACTGCCCTGGCATTTTAGGGGCCCTAAACCGTGAGGAGTAGTCTTGAAACAAAAATGACCTGTGAAATCCTAAAGGTACTCATTGGACTTTGGGCCCCTTAGTGCAGTTAGGGTGCAAAAAAGTGCCACACATGTGGTATCGCCGTACTCGGGAGAAGTAGTATAATGTGTTTTGGGGTGTATTTTTACACATACCCATGCTGGGTGGGAGAAATACTTCTGTAAATGACAATCTTTTGATTTTTTTACACACAATTGTCCATTTACAGAGGTATTTCTCCCCCCCAGCATGGGTATGTGTAAAAATACACCCCAAAACACATTGTACTACTTCTCCCGAGTATGGCGATACCACATGTGTGGCACTTTTTTGCACCCTAACTGCGCTAAAGGGCCCAAAGTCCAATGAGTACCTTTAGGATTTCACAGGTCATTTTGAGAAATTTCGTTTCTCCTGTGTCAGAGGCTCTGCCTCTGACACAGGAGACCTGGGTTCGAATCTCGGTTCTGCATGTTCAGTAAGCTTGTACTTATTCAGTAGGAGGACTTGGGCAAGTCTCCCTAACACTGCTACTGCCTATAGAGCGCGTCCTAGTGGCTGCAGCTCTGGCGCTTTGAGTCCGCCAGGAGAAAAGCGCGATATAAATGTTCTGTGTTTGTTTGTTTGTTTGTAAAATGCCAGGGCAGTATAGGAACCCCACAAATGACCCCATTTTAGAAAGAAGACACCCCAAGGTATTCCGTTAGTAGTATGGCGAGTTCATAGAAGATTTTATTTTTTGTCACAAGTTAGCGGAAATTGATTTTAATTGTGTTTTTTCACAAAGTGTCATTTTCCACTAACTTTTGACAAAAAATAAAATCTTCTATGAACTCACCATACTCCTAACGGAATACCTTGGGGTGTCTTCTTTCTAAAATGGGGTCATTTGTGGGGTTCCTATACTGCCCTGGCATTTTAGGGGCCCTAAACCGTGAGGAGTAGTCTTGAAACGAAATTTCTCAAAATGACCTGTGAAATCCTAAAGGTACTCATTGGACTTTGGGCCCTTTAGCGCAGTTAGGGTGCAAAAAAGTGCCACACATGTGGTATCGCCGTACTCAGGAGAAGTAGTATAATGTGTTTTGTGGTGTATTTTTACACATACCCATGCTGAGTGGGAGAAAGATCTCTGTAAATGGACAATTGTGTGTAAAAAAAATTAACAAATTGTCATTTACAGAGATATTTCTCCCACCCAGCATGGGTATGTGTAAAATTACACCCCAAAACACATTATACTACTTCTCCTGAGTACGGCAATACCACATGTGTGGCACTTTTTTGCAGCCTAACTGCGCTAAGGGGTCCAAAGTCCAATGAGCACCTTTAGGCTTTACAGGGGTGCTTACAATTTAGCACCCCCCAAAATGTCAGGACAGTAAACACACCCCACAAATGACCCCATTTTGGAAAGTAGACCCTTCAAGGTATTCAGAGAGGGGCATGGTGAGTCCGTGGCAGATTTCATTTTTTTTTTGTCGCAAGTTAGAAGAAATGGAAACTTTTTTTTTTTTTCTAACAAAGTGTCATTTTCCGCTTACTTGTGACAAAAAATAATATCTTCTATGAACTCACTATGCCTCTCAGTGAATACTTTGGGATGTCTTCTTTCCTAAATGGGGTAACTTGGGGGGTATTTATACTATCCTGGAATTCTAGCCCCTCATGAAACATGACAGGGGGTCAGAAAAGTCATAGATGCTTGAAAATGAGAAAATTCACTTTTTGCACCATAGTTTGTAAACGCTATAACTTTTACCCAAACCAATAAATATACACTGAATGGGGTTTTTTTTATCAAAAACATGTTTGTCCACATTTTTCGCGATGCATGTATACAGAAATTTTACTTTATTTGAAAAATGTCAGCACAGAAAGTTAAAAAAATCATTTTTTTGCCAAAATTCATGTCTTTTTTGATGAATATAATAAAAAGTAAAAATCGCAGGAGCAATCAAATAGCACCAAAAGAAAGCTTTATTAGTGACAAGAAAAGGAGCCAAAATTCATTTAGGTGGTAGGTTGTATGAGCGAGCAATAAACCGTGAAAGCTGCAGTGGTCTGAATGGAAAAAAAGTGGCCGGTCCTTAAGGGGTAGAAAGCCCTAGGTCCTCAAGTGGTTAAGGACCATTGTGAGACCAAAACATATCAGTGACCTGGCTGTGTGTGTTTTATACTTGATTCAATAAAGAGGGCTTGCATATTGGAACAGCATTGTGTGGAACCCACTTTCTTCTTGCAGTCCTATGGGTCTGAGTCACCTGGGCTCCACACTGCCTGAGTCATAGAGGACTAGCGGATTTCACCTTTGACTATCCCTAATCTCCCCTGTAAATGTTAAACTTTTCCTGATGCCATCCCTACCCTTTTAATCCTAAACTATAAAACTAGGCATCCCTTACTTTGTCCCTAATCCTAGTCCTAACAGAATACACCATTTGGTACCAATCTTTTATCTTCACTATCTGCACAGAATTCAACCCACTGACCGAAATATTCAGGGTTGGCATTTCCCCCATGTAAACACTGAATACCAGCTCTGGAATACATTATTATTATTTGTTTATTGTAGTTAGTGTTACACAGGGCCAGCAGTAACATGGGATTAAACTGGGTAACTGACCTGTGTCCAAAAGCTTCTTAGAGGGTTTCAGAAGTCACAACCACAACAGGCAATTGGTTTAAAGGAGGTGGAAGTGACCGGCCATATTTAGTGTGCAGAGGGTATAGCGGGTCTTACTACATATTGGACAGCTATAACCACAGTATGTTGAGTGCAGAAGCTTTGCAAGCATTGTATATTGAGGATGGGAGGTTTCCGTACTGGGCAGTTATGCTGGAGTGGCCACATGGATTTTATTTACAAAGCGCTTTATGATTGGTATTGAGTGCAATTTTATTTCTTTTTTATTCAAATAAAGAGATTTTATGCTATATGCAATCCTTTCCAAATTGTATAGATGATGGTGTGATGCTGAGGGCAAATGCAAGATAGTGGATGCCATCTAATGCGCTGAAGCTGGTCTATCATATGGTGTGATTAGAGCAGGTGCTGGTGACGGTGTGTGTGTGTGGCATACACAATGGGCACAGCACTATTATCTGAGAGATACCACAGAGGGTGTCCTGGTGCCAGACCATTACGTTTTGAGGATAATGCACTAGGACTGTCGCCCATGTCTTTTGTGGTTTTTTTTTTACATGGATGCAGAGGGGAGCAGTCTGTGAAGAGAAAACTTTGGAACGTGGGACCTGTGTGCTAATATATTATTAAGGCCATCGAGGGGTGATATTGATGTTGCATACTCTGAAGCTAAAAGAAGATATATATTCTATGGGTTTATAGATAGACTGTTGAGCGCTGACATTTCCTAAAGCAGAGCTAAGCAGGACAGTGTTGAAACCCTGGCATTCATTTTTTACAGACTGCACAAAATAGATGTTTCAATGTCAATACAGCATTAAGATTCAAGTGGCCCCACTAAATTGTGTTCAGGGCTTAATTCTACCCTAAACTGTCTCTGTTGTATGTGTAACTGTAGCCTACACAGAACATTTTCAAAGTTAAATATATTAAGATAAGAAATTAACATGTTTTTCAAATTAACTTTTTTTTGTTTACATAGAAATGGCTTATCACAGTTTTCTGTTGGAACCAATCAGCTGTCATGCTTGGAATAAAGATAGAACTCGTGAGTATTTCTGTTTAACTGTCCTGTGTACCTTTAGGAAAGGAAAATAGCAACACATTCTTTACCAATACAATCCTGGTGATCTACCTGGTCAGGCCTAAAGGTGGCCACACACAATACAATAAAATGATCTTATTTTATGGCAATTCAATAAAAACGGATTTCCTGAAAAATTGAACGTTTTTTTTTTATTCAAACAAGAAATCCTATCGGATTTCCCTTTTCAATCATTTTTTTCATAATTGGGGAAAAATTTCACATATATGGGTGGTACATTGGTCAGATATTTCAAATGTTACAATAAATCAGAAAAATTGATTGTGATCCTTGAATTGAAAATAAATAAATAAAAAATTGTATGATGTGTGGTCACCTTAAAAGTGGCCACACACCATTCAATGAAAAGATCCAATTTTACACCAATTTGATAATTGCGATTGGTTGTCCCGAAAAATCGAAAGCTTTTTTTATTTTTCATTAGATCGAGAAATCTGATTGAATTTCCCGTTTTTATTCAATAAAAGAAGATTGGGAGTGTTGGATTTTTTAGATCAATTTTTATCAATAATTTCTTTCATAATTGGGGGGGAAATCAATGTGTGTGGTACATTGGTCAGATTTTTTAAATGTTACAATCAGGCTAAAAAATATATTACAATATATTATAATATATTACAATATATATTACAATTATATTATAATATATTACAATTATTACAATGAAAAGATAGTTAAAAAATTGTATGGTGTGTGGCCACCTTAAAGGTGGCCACACACCATACAATTAAAAGATCCAATTTTACACCAATTAGATACATTTTATCAGTTGTCCCAAAAAAATTTAACTTTTTTTTTCATTCATTTGAGAAATCTAATCGAATTTCCTTTTTTTTTTAGTCAATAGCAGAAGGTTGGGAGTGTTGTTTTTTTCTGATCAATTTTTATGAAAATTGAATGGTGTGTGGTAGATTGTCAATTAGGTACTTGTAGACCAAGATGGCGCCCACGGAGGTCGCCTCGGTCACATGGCTCCAGACTCTTGTATAGTTTTTTTGTTAGTTTTAGTTAGTTTTAGTGTTAGATAGTACAGGTTTAGATAGATTTTTAGTTTTAAATACAGGATCCGTGTACAAGATCCGTGTACCTCTGACTGCCGCCTCCGACCACCGCTGGGGGCTGACCATCGCTGGGGCTCCTGCCTCCGGACGAATCTCCCAGCCGCAACTTCTCCTGGCTGCCGCAGTAACCCCAGCCTTCTCCATTCCGACCGCTGTCCTGCTGCCCGATGCTCCTCCGGCTCCATCACCGGCTGCGCTCTACAGGCTCCTGGCTCCATCACTGCCTGCCGCCGCTCCGGAGGACTTCAGCGCTCCCAGGGTCCGCATCCCCGGCTGCGCTCTGGTGACTACTGCTCCTGGCTCCAGCACTGCCTGCCGCCGCTCCGGCTGCGCTCTGGTGACTACTGCTCCTGGCTCCAGCACTGCCTGCCGCCGCCGCTCCGGCGGCTCTCTGGTGACTACTGCTCCTGGCTCCAGCACTGCCTGCCGCCGCTCCGGCTGCGCTCTGGCGACTACTGCTCCTGGCTCCACACACTGCCTGCCGCCGCTCTGGACGACCGCCGTGCTCCCAAGAGCCGCATCCCGATGACTGCTCCGGCATCCGGTTAGCTGCTCCTGGATCTGCAGCACCTCTCCAGCTTGCTCCCCATCCCGCGGCAACGTGTAACCCACGTGGCCAGGCCTGCCTCCTCGTGGCCCTGCCCGCACTCCAGCCACCTGGTGACCCTGGAACAGCATCTCGTCTGGGGAGGGGGGGGGGCAGCACCTTGTCTGGCTTGTGACGGAGTCTCCGCCAAGCCCGGTCTGCACTCCTCCATCCTGGGAGTCTCCACTCTGCCTGGCCTGTCTTCCTCCATCCTGGCTGGTGAAGATGCCTCCACGCTGCAGTCCCTTCAAGCTCGGCCTTACCCAGTGTGCCCACTGCTGCTGATAAACCTGCAACCTCTTCCAGAGGCTGCATATCCTGCCCTGCGGCTGCTTACCCTGCCCTTGGTGAGTCCTGCTCTCCCTACTGTGATCCTCTGTCTGATTGAAATAGGCTGTGGTGTGCCTGCCCCATACCACCTGTGCCCGCTCCATACCTGCGTTGTGCCTGCTCTATACCATCTGTGCCTTGCTAAATACCACCTGTGCCTGCTCCACATCATCTGTGCCTGCTCCATACCATCTGTGCCTGCTTCATCTCTTGTGCTTAGCCTGTGCTGTGCTGCCCGCTCTTCCCCATCTATTTGTACCATAGACGGTGCTGTCTGTCTGTTCAATACCATCTAACTGTGCCATAGTCTGTGCCTCGGCCCCATATCATCTATCCGTGCCACAGTCTACGCTGTGCTGCCTGACTTCTCCACTCCATCTAAGTGGGCCCTGGACTGTGTTTTGCTCCCTGCCCCACACCATCGATACTGTGCCAGTGCCTGTGCTACGCTGCCTAAACCACGTACTGCCCACTCCACACCTTCTAGACATCTTGGGCTGCTTACTTACCGGGCTACGCGCACCAGACCATCTACCGTGCCACGCACCGGGCTGTGCCGTCTGCTCCAGTCCACCTATTTGTGCCCCACACCGGGACGTGCTGCCCGCCCCATACCATCCAACTGTTGTGCTGCCTGCTCCGTACCACAGACTGTTGTGCTGCCTGCTCCGTACCACAGACTGTTGTGCTGCCTGCTCCATACCACAGACTGTTGCGCTGCCTGCTCCATACCACTTGCACCATATCTGTGCCACAGTCTGCGCCGTGCGGCCCACCCCACGCCCTCTGACTCGTGCCACGCACTGTGCCAGGCCGCTGCCTCTTTCCTACCTCCATCTTCTGGTAGCCTCTTCACTGTGCTGCCCGCTTATCCCACCTACCGGGGCCACACACTGCGCCACCTACTGAGGAAATTGGACTATGAGCGCGAAACGGACCGCCACCCTCTCCAGAGAAGCCCTTCTTGAATGGGAACCCCCGGACAGCCCCAACCCAACACCGGGCTCTCCCCTGTGGGATGCTGTCACTGCACACATCGAATACCTCTCCACCAAGCGAGCACCAAACAAGCGCCGCCACAGAGGAAGGAGGGCGGGGGCCCAGGTCCGACTGAAAAGGAAAGGCCTACGCTCGCCTGTCCCTGCCATCCTACTAGCAAACGTCTGCTCGCTCCCCAACAAACTGGACGAGCTGCTTCTCCTTCTCGACAGCAAACCCCAGATCAGCAAGAACACCCCTGTTCTCTGTTTTACCGAGACCTGGCTGTGCGAAAGCATCCCCGACGACTCCCTACAGGTACCAGACTACAACCTCCTAAGAGCAGACCGTGATGCAGCCCTCTCTGGGAAAACGAGAGGCGGCGGAATCTGCTTTTACATAAACACCTCCTGGTGCTCCAACACCACCACTCTCCACAAGGCCTGCACCCCAGACGTTGAGCTCCTTGCCATAAACTGCAGGCCCCGGTACTCTCCCAGGGAATTCTCTTCCCTTGTCCTCGTTGGGGTCTATATTCCACCCGATGCATGCTCCAAGTCCGCCCTGCATGTACTCAGTGACTGTATCTCGCGGTGGGAAACAGCCCTCCCAGAGGCCCTGTTCATCATCTTGGGCGACTTCAATAAGGCGAACCTTCGGCACGTGAGGCCCCTCTACAAGCAGCACATCACCTGCCCTACCAGGAGCGGTAACACCCTGGATCACTGCTACACGGTTCACAAGAACGCCTACAAAGCCACCCAAGGAGCCCCCCTGGGAAACTCTGACCACAACACAGTACACCTGATCCCCTCCTACAGGAGGCTCCTAGAGACTTCAAAGCCCATCACCAAAACCGTCAAAAAATGGACTGCAGACGCCAAACTGCAGCTCCAAGCTTGCTTTGAAACCACTGACTGGACGGCTCTGGAGGCACCTACCCTTGATGAATGGGCCGAGAACATCTCCTCCTACATCACCTTCTGCGAAGAAGCGTGTATCCCGTCCAAGTCCTTCAGGGTCTACCCCAACAACAAGCCCTGGTTCAACGACAGGCTTCGCCGACTTCGGAAACGCAAAGAGGAGGCGCACAGGTCTGGCTCCTTAGAGGAATTCAGAGAAGCTAGGCTCGCCCTGAAAAGAGAACTGCGATCGGCAAAGAGGGCCTACGCTGAGAAGCTGGGGCTCTGCCTCCAGTCCACCAACACACGGGAAGTATGGAAGGGCCTGAGAGCAGCCACAAACTTCAAACCAACATCCCAAACGGCGACCCCGAGCCCTCGACTGGCGGAGGAGCTCAATGAGTTCTACTGCAGGTTCGAGCAACATTCCAACCAGCCCGTAGGCAAATCCACATCGACCTCTGACGTACTCGGCGCCCTGGCTCCTAGCGCTGTTCGGGAATCCGAGGTACTCCGGCACCTCCAGAAGCTGAATCCCAGGAAATCTTCCGGCCCGGACGGAGTGTCGTCTGTCTGCCTGCGAACCTGCGCCGATCAGCTAGCCCCTGTGCTCACCTCCTTGTTTAAGCAGTCATTATCTGATGGTACAGTCCCCTCCTGTTTCAAGAGGTCCATAATTGTACCAGTCCCAAAAAAAACAGGCAGTTCCGAGCACAATAACTTCCGCCCAGTGGCCCTAACCTCTAACATCATGAAGCTCCTCGAGCGGCTGGTCCTTGCCCACCTGAAGAGGTCCACAGACGCCCTTTTAGACCCGCTCCAATTTGCATATAGGGCAAACAGATCCGTGGAGGATGCCATCAATGTCAGCGTGGCACACATCACTGAGCACTTAGACAGGCCGGCCTCCTATGCCAGGATCCTGTTCCTAGACTTTAGCTCAGCGTTCAACACGATCTGCCCTGACATCCTGATCACCAATCTGACACAGCTCGGAGTTGATCCCACTCTCCGAGCATGGATCAAGGACTTCCTGACAAATAGAACACAACAGGTGAAGCTCGGCAACTATTACTCCAGCATTCGAACCACCAATACTGGGGCTCCACAAGGCTGTGTTCTGTCACCTCTACTGTTCTCCCTTTATACCAACGACTGTATCTCATCCGCTGACTCTGTGAAGGTCATCAAATTTGCGGATGACACCACCATTATTGGCCTAATTGGAAGCAACGGAGAGCATGAATACCGGAGCGAGGTCGAGAGAATATGCAATTGGTGCAGGGAGAACAACCTAGTTCTCAACACAGCAAAGAATGTTGAACTAGTTGTAGACTTCAGGAGGAACCCTCCCCCCCCCTCGCCTGTCCTCATTGGAGGAACAGAAGTTTCTATAGTGTCATCGGTTCGGTTCCTCGGCACGACTCTCACCAATAATCTGAAATGGGGGCAGAACACCACTAAAATTCAAAAGAAATCCCAACAGAGGCTGTTCTTCCTGCGCCAACTGAAGAGATTTGGCATGCCACGGGAGCTGCTGGCCAGCTTCTATACCGCCACCATAGAATCCATCCTCTGCTCCTCAGTCATTGTTTGGTACGCGGGTGCATCGGCCAGTGATAAACATAAACTGCAAAGGGTCATAGCTGATGCAGAGAGAATCATCGGGTCTCCTCTTCCACCTCTTGATCTCCTCCACTCCGCTAGATTGAGTAAGAGGGCCACCATGATCTCCCGTGACCCCTCTCACCCTGGCAGCCACTACTTCAGGCTCCTCCCGTTGGGCCGCCGCTTCAGGACTATACCATCCAAAACCACCAGGCGGAAGAACACCTTCTTTCCCCAGGCCGTTCGGTCACTGAACTCTGACTTTCCCCAGTCCGGCCTGCACTCATAATTGCCGGGTCGACAGCTGGTCCCCGTCGCTGCCTCCTCTGTATATCTGATTACTGCATTTCAAATTGTATGTGCTGTTGTATCTGTCTATGCCATGTGTACCACAAATAATTCCGATTATGGCTCTTGCTGTACTTGGCGAAATAAAACTGATTCTGATTCTGATTCTGATGTACAGACCCAATCCATTTTTTTCTGAGTTTTCAATTATTTTATTTATGATTTTGGAAAAATAGAACATATGTGTGTGGTACATTGGTCATATTTTTGAAATGTTACAATCAGTCAGAACAATTTATTTTTATCTGGTAAATAAGTAATAAGGATACAAACCAGGCAATCCAAACGTTAAAATCACTATTACATTTCTTGTTGATAAATGATTCTTCCCCAGTTTACCTAACTCTTATTTGGTACACCCAAAATTTGGCACGCAAAAAGGAAGTTGCAGGGCATGCTAGGTTGTCCTTTTTGCTTCTCTACTTTCCCCTTAGACTTAACCAATGCGGCCTGATTGGCTGAGGCCTCTTTCCCTCCTGTTTTCCCCTCCCACACCTCTGTTCCTCTCTGATTGGCCAATATTTCTCATGCTGAGACAATGCACTTTCTATAGTGAAGGGCGGGCAAATAAGGCAAATAAGGCAAAGGAGAGTAAGCCAATCAGGATTGGCTGAAAAATAGCCACAGTTACAACGGGAAATGCTAAGAAGGAATTTTTTTTTTACTGTAGAAAAATCACTAAAATCAAAATGTGGACAGTGCAATACATATGTTATGTAAGTAGAGCAAGTATTTATCTACTTATATATGTGGGTTTTTTTTCTAAGATGGTTTGGCTGACAGCTCCTCTTTAAGAACAGTAGATAGCATAAGTGATCCTGCAAACATGGCCTGTATTTATGGAAAATTGCCTGCTATTCAGTGGAAAAAGTCTGAAGAACCAAAGGATAAAAATTCTACGTTGCTCCGAAGAGGGCTGCAAAACATCACTCTGTCATTGTCATTAGTAAACAGGGGCGCCATGGAGTACTGTGTATTTTTGCAAATGCGCAGAACTAATAGTGTTTATTAAGCATAACTAGAAATTGTTTTTTGTGTGTGAATTTGTACATTTAAAAACCTAGAGTGTAAAAATGGGCACGAAATATCGGAAATAGAATATCGGTAACATATTACCGATACTGATAATTACATATTATCGATAACATATTATACTATCACTCTCTGTACCCTAAAACTCACATGAATCGTTCTCTATGCCTAACACTAACCACCCCCCACCAATTCGTATTATTTACCCTCTCCTATTTTTGCCTAACACTAACCATCATAAAATAAAAGACAAAAATAAAAAATGAGGGTTTTCAGGCTCGGTAATCATAAACAAGTATAAAATGTAGCATTTAATTACAATTCTCATTAATAGTCAGATATGAAAAACATCACAAAAGTCCATAAGTCTTGCAATATATAACATAGATGGCGTAACACACATTTTGCGGCCCTTAGTGTAGCTGCTTCTCTCTGTCCTGCTACCAGGGATAGTGAGATAGAATCTGGCATTAAAATCAAAAATATGTATATAAAAAAATTACATCTAGATTCATAACACTACTTTATTAATACATGGATATACAATCAGAAGGTTACACACTTAGTGCGGCGAGCAGCTCAGCCTCAGACCCACCCCCAGTCTGTGGCAATTATACTCTATTACTCTGGGTGATGTCAGTCCCTATGTTAGAGCATGAGCATTGGACAGAAGGAAGGGCCAGCTGATCTCTTGTCAACTCCCAGCATTGCCAGCTGACTTCAGCCACACACCATCTGAACCCCATAAACCATGCTGTAGCCGCTCCTGACCTGGGTAAGCACATTATTGTTATATATCAAGAGGCCACACTTAAAAGGCTTGAGGTAACTATGCTGCTAATATTCTCTCAATCATACAGCGCAGCATTGCTCTGACATTTTAGTTGCTTCAGTCTTCCTACAGATGAACGTTTAGCAACTGCTGATCATTGGTACCTTGTACCTACATCACCTAACCTCTGCCACAGGTACTATGTTTGTGCTGTCATTTTGTTTTGCTCTCTTTTGTTTTTTTCAAATTGGCCATTTGGATGATACTCATACTGGTCTTCCTATATTGGGATGTTTGATCTCCTCCGATTCACCAATCGATTATAAATCTATTGTAGATTTGCAAAGGGTATTTCTGTGGTTTTTCATCTATGTTTATGAGCTTTTACTATGGACACTGATCTAGGTTGAACTCCCTGGTATATCATGATTCACTATGTGCTGCTACTTGGGAACTTAGTTACTATACTTGACCTTCTTTCACTTGCTCTGATTGGTTTACAGATCCTTCTGTCAGGCCCGTTTCTAAGCCTGTGCAGACAGTGTGACTACCCTGAGCGCCAGGCGGAGAAGCAGGTGTGGGGGGGGTGCAGCGGTGGGGGAGAGCGGGTATAGCACTCAGCCTCTATCTTCTTCCTGTCCTGGCTTCTGTTGGCAACAGCACCCCCTGTGATGACTTGACCGCATGTCATCACAGGGGGCGCTCTTACCAATGCGACGGCTCCCCGGACAGGAAGAAGTAAGAGGCTGCGTGCGGGGATCGAGTAAGGTGAGTTGTAGCACTATACCCGCTCTCCCTCGCCCCTATGCTGGAGGCACCTACCTATCTAACCTATACTGGAGGCACCAACCTATCTAACCTATACTGGAGGCACCAACCTATCTAACCTATACTGGAGGCACCTACCTATCTAACCTATATTGCGGGCACCTACCTATCTAACCTATACTGTGGGCACCTACGGATCTAACCTACACTGCAGGCACCTACTTATCTAACCTATACTGCGGGCACCTACCTATCTAACCTACACTGTGTGCACCTACCAATCTAACCTATACTGTGGGAACCTACCTATCTAACCTACACTGCGGGCACCTACCTATCTAACCTATATGGGGAACCTACCTCTCTAACCTATATGGGGACAACTATACTGGCTACCTATGCTGGAGGCACCTACCTAGCTAACCTATATGGGGGCACCTACCTATCTCGCCTATACTGGGGGCACCTACCT
Source organism: Hyperolius riggenbachi (assembly GCF_040937935.1). Taxonomy (NCBI): domain Eukaryota; kingdom Metazoa; phylum Chordata; class Amphibia; order Anura; family Hyperoliidae; genus Hyperolius; species Hyperolius riggenbachi. The sequence goes on along the minus strand of NC_090652.1, from coordinate 170,544,166 downwards.
ATCTAACCTATTTGGTGGCAACTATACGGGCTACCTATACTGGGGGGACCTATAACTGGCTACCTATACTGAGGGCAACTACACCTGGCTAACCTATACTGCAGGCACCTATACCTGTCTCCACATGGGGGGGAGATTTTTCCACCCTCGCCCTGGGTGCAATTTAGCCGAGAAACTGCACTGCCTTCTGTTATTGTGTCTGGCATTCTATAGACCTTTGTATCCATTTTTTTAGTTACTATCACTTGGTACTGACACTAGATTAGCATTACCAGAGGATTAGAGCACTGAGAACATACTTGATGTGGGTTGTATACTAGATCTCATATCCTGTGAGTTAAACCATATTATGGAACATATCACACTGCTTTCCACGGTTTTGGAGCGATAACATACTAAGTTAATTATTTTTTTCTATGTTTGATACTATAGATGTTTTTAATAATCCTCAGTCATAAATTCTGGAATCTACAACAACATGCCTCTGAAGAAGTGGCTAAGTTAAGAGCCGCAAAATGTGTGTTAGGCCATCTATGTAAAATTTTGCGTAACTTATGGACTTTTATGATGTTTGTAATTTTGGATTACTAATGAGTATTGTAATTACCGTATTTTGCACCGTATAAGACGCTCCGGAATATAAGACGCACCCAGGTTTAGAGGGCAAAAACCAGGGAAAATACTAAACCTGGTGCGTCCATATTCCAGGAGCGTCTTGTACATGTCCTTCTGTGTGTCCTCATGTGTGCTCCTGTGCCCCCCATGTTTCCTCATGTGCCCCCATGTGTCTTCCTGTGCCCCCATGTGTCCTTCTGTGTCTCCCATGTGTCCTGTGTGTGATCATGTGCCCCCATGTGTCTTGCTGTGCCCCCTCATGTGTGCTCCGGTGCCCCCCATATGTCCTCCGGTGCCCCCATGTGTCCTAATTTGCCCCCCTGCCTGAGTCTCCTGGCCCCCCATGGAGTGTCAATAGTGGCGGCAACTTACCTTTGGCAGGCTCCCACGCTGATCCTAGATCATTGCACTGCCCCCCGCTAGCCTCCTCTGCCTCCCCCCTCCTTATCTGGCCCCCCCAGGTGTAGGAATAAGTAGCGGTAGCTTACCTCCGCAGTGCGCCCGCGATGACTGCAGACATCCGTCTTCCAGGCACTTCTCGCTCTAGTGACCAGCTTGAACTGATGACGCGCAGTTCAAAGCCGGTCACTAGAGCGAGAAGTGCCTGGAAGACGGATGTCTGCAGTCATCGCGGGCGCACGGCGGAGGTAAGCTACCGATACTTATTGCTACACCCGGGGGGGGGGGCCAGATAAGCAGGGGGGAGGCGGAGGAGCCTATCGGGGGGCAGCGCAATGATCTAGGATCAGCGTGGGAGCCTGCCAAAGGTAAGTTGCCTTATCTGATTGTCATCTGGAGTCGGATGGGAAGGAATTTTTTTCTCTTTTGGGGCTTATTGGACCATGCCTTGTAAGGGTTTTTCGCCTCCCTCTGGATCAGGGATATGTGAGGGAGCAGGCTGGTGTTGTATTTTGTTTTCTGGTTGAACTTGATGGACATATATCTTTTTTTCAACCCAAATAACTATGTAACTATGTAACTAACCATCCCCCACTTACTCCTAACACTCCTCTACCTATGAATAAAACTAACCACCTCCACCTACTCTTAACACTAACTGTCACCGATCTATGTCTAACACTAACCCTCCCCAATCTATACCTAACACTAATGGACGTCTGCCATAGGCACCCATGTAAAAAGCCGCTATCAGCAGCCACAAAAATAAATCTGGATGCCACAGGCACATGATAAAAATGTTTTCTTTTTCTAATTGATTGTCCGGTTGCCACCTCAGCTTGATTTCTTAGCATGCCCAGCGAATCATTGTGTTTGTGGTGGCACATCTGCAATTCACACCTGGGTCATATTTACAACATTAACCTCCTGATTTTACTATGATTGCATAAATCTATACTTGGACACCATTTTCAAATGAAAACTTACTTAACAAACAGTATGTTTGAGTCCATGCTTGTGGGTGCATATGGCTCACAGTAGGAGATCTGGACACATGTGCAGTACTGTAATCTCCAACTATTACAGTACTGCCTAGTGACCACCAGTTAAAGTGGAGCTATCAGCCATACTATCTCACATATATAAGTAGATAAATACTTGCTCTACTTACATAACATTGCACTGTCCACATTTTGATTTTAGTGATTTTTCTATAGTAAAAAAAAAAAAAAAAAAGCCTTCTTGGGATTTTCCATTTTGTCTGTGTCTATCTTGAAGCCAATCATGACGTAATTTCCTCCCTTACTCTGTCAGTGTATCATCGCTTGCCCCACTCCCACTCTTCAGACACTCCCACAACTAGCTCTGCAGTAGAAAGAAATAGAGGTGTGGGAGGGGAAAGCAGGAGGGAAAGAGGCTTCAGCCAATCAGGCTGCATTAGTTAAGTCTGAGGGGAAAGTTACGAAGAAAAAAAGAAAACCCAGCATGCCCTGCAACTTCCTTTGTGCGGCAGATGTACCAAATAGGAACCAGGGAAATTGGGGAATGATGTTTCATGGAGAAGTAAAATAAGAGTGATTTTTAACTTTTGAATTGCCTGGTTAGCATCCTTATCGCTTGTTTACCAGATAAAAATAAATAATTGATTTTATGCCTGACAGTTACTCTTTAATAGCTGGTGATATTCCTGCTACTGCATATGAAGAGGATGCATCAATGTTTTAATAACCTTCTTCCTGACATAATAATAATGTTAACATTTGTATAGCACTTTTTTTACTGGGAGACTCAAAGCCCTTGAGAGCTGCAGTGTTAGGGAGTCTTGCCCAAGGAATCTTTGCTGAATAGGTACTGGCTTCAGCCAGGATTCAAACTCTGGACTACGTCAGAGGCGGTGCTATTAACTAGTACACTATCCAGCCACTACCTAAACCTCGAACTGTTGAATAAGCATCTAAACACCCCTGCAAGCTCAAATTATATGATTTTTTTTTTTAATAAAAAAAAAAGTACACCCACATAAAATAAAAAAAAAATCTTTATCCACCATTGAGGTTGGTTCAGAGTCAGACTAGTTAGCTATACAGAGTGCATGTGCATTTGGTAAAAAAAAAAAGCACTTGCACTCTGTATCTACAGAACTGTTGTGAAAGCCATTAGTGTACTCTGCTATACACCGCATTACAAATTATTATGTGAATCATATTTTTCTCTGATTTCCCTAAATAGTTGATGCAAGTGGGAGTCAGCATAATGTTTGAGTCATCAACCTTTAGAGCATAATTCAAATTTTACTGAACAAACCTCCTAATGATAATGGTATATTTTTCAAAATTAAATTTTATAGGTTTTGAAAAACTGAAAATGGTCATTTGTTGAATTTTCTGCACTAGGAGGTCATGTTTACTGAAATCAAAAGCTATTTCACTCAAAAACATCTTAACAGGTGAAGTTACATATTTACATAGGACCGCTTATTTGATGGCAGCTTCATAATTCTTTTTGTATATTCAAAAAACTTGCTGCCGCTCACCGGACTCCAATGTATAAAGCCATTATTGAATATCAAGAGTAACCAAATCACCGTCCCTATCCTAAAATCATTTAAAATAGGAGAGGGGGGATCCATGCCATGACAGTGAAAATTGGGAGGGAACATCATCAAAAATGGAGATGGGATGGAACCTTGGAGATCTGCAAGCTCTCAGGACCCTTGAAACTTTGAAAGATCAAAACTTGGATGGATTCCAAGTAAATGATCCTGAAGGAGTTAGTGAGGTAGCACTTATTGATCATGTGGAGTGTCACTCCAGGTCGAGCTTTATGCCTTCACCACAGACCTTCCCATCCTTGGGAATTTTCTTGGATCTAGTGTCACGGGATCTAAAGAGATTGTCCTGGAGAAATCAAGTTAGAGATAACTTAACGATTGGTGAGAGAAAAGCACTGGGAGAATTGAAGTAGGCAAAGGACATTATCATACGCCCAAGCGACAAGGGGGGAAATGTGGTCCTGTGGTCTAGAGATCTTTACTTGGAGGGAGCCAACAGACAATTAAAAGATCTTAATACATATCAACCACTACGGAGTGGTCCATATGAGAGAATAGCATATGGAGTAAATCAATGGGTCGATGAAGCGGTAGAAGAAGGTGTGCTTGATGAGAAAGAAGAAAATTTCCTCAGAATAGATACCTTTAGAATTCCTGTGTTCTACCTGATTCCAAAGCTTCATAAAAATCTAAATAGGCCCCTGGGAGACCAATTGTTAGTGCTATAAATGGTCCCACGGAAAAATTGGCGATATGGATTGATGGAAAAATTAAGAAGCTGGTGACCTCCCTACCTTCTTATGTACAAGATTCAGGAGATGTGTTGAGGTTGATTGATGGTTTGAAGGTTGAGTCTGATGATATCCTCGTGGGAATAGACGTTGAGAGTTTGTATACGTCTATTCCGCACGAGGTGGGGCTAGAGGTCCTGAGTTTTTTCCTTGCAGATGCTTATCCTGACACGCCAGTGCACAATGAGTTTGTGGTACAGGCCATGAGGTATGTACTAACTAGAGCACAATTGTTTCCTGTTCAGCGACACCCACTATAGGCAGGTGCACGGCACGTCGATGGGGGCGTCGTGCGCACCTGCCTATGCCTGTTTACATCTAGGCTTGTGGGAAAGAAAAGATGTATACACACTACCTGAGTTCGAAACGTGTGTCAAAATGTGGCTTCGTTTTATTGACGATGTGCTGGTGGTGTGGAGGGGGAGTGAGAAGGAACTGGAAACTTTCCTCGATCGTTTAAATGTGAACCAGCGCAATATACATCTCACACACACTTACAGTAAAGAAGGAATTTCGTTCCTGGACTTGCGTGTTGTGAAAGATGAAACCTCTTTGCGGACTACTACATACCGCAAACCTACAGCTGGAAACACCCTCCTCCACGCCACCAGCCATCACCCACCCCACTTAATTAGGGGGATCCCCAGGGGGCAGTTCCTCCGAATTAGGAGGAACTGTTCCAGGGAGGAGGATTTTCAAAGTGAGGCCACGGCAATGTACGAGCGGTTCAGGGATCGCGGTTATGGACATGAGACATTGTGCTCTGGTGCAGAAAGAGCTCTCCAAACTTCACGCACTGAGTTGCTAAGAAAACGTGAAAAAAGCAGAGCAGGGACTGAACGGGAAAAGTTTTCCTGTCCCAGTTTTATTTCATCCTATAATTCCAATTGGTCTCGTATACGTGATATACTGACTCGACACTGGTCGGTGTTGCAGGTCGATCCAATACTGGGGCCCATTGTCAGTGAGAGACCATCATTGGTGGCCCGCCGTGCGCCCAGTTTACGGGATCGGCTTGTACACTCCGATCTTTTGCCACAGTCAAACTGGTTAGCAGAATTCAACACCAAAGGAATGTATAGGTGTGGTGCATGTTCAGCGTGTAAGTATGTTGATGTATCGGGGACTTTCCGGGCACCGGGGAAGATGAAGGAATGGAAGATTCATTCCTTCATTAACTGTAACTCTGAGTGGACAGTGTATATGATACAGTGCCCATGCCCTATGGTGTACGTGGGCATGACAACCAGAAGTTTGAAAAAGAGGATCTCCGAACACCTAAGCAATATAAATTGTGGTAAAAAACTAAATGGGGAATACCGTAGTTCAGTGGCTGAACACTTCTGCGAAATTCATGGTGGCCTAAAAAATGGATTTTGGTTCAAGGGGATATACAGACTTCAAAGCAATAGAAGAGGAGGTGACAGAGAAAAATGGCTGTTGCAACAAGAAGCGAAATGGATCTACCTCCTGGACTCCTTGGCACCGGCAGGTCTGAATCAGGAACTGAACTTTGCCCCCTTCCTATAAGAAGTAGACAACAACAATGATTAAGCTTAATGTAAAATAAGCGATACTGGACTCTATGCACAATCTAGCTATTCAGGTATCACATTCATGATGCGTGTAAAGATTGAAGTATGTGTCAAGAATGGAGAGCCTCAAAGGAATGCAGCTATGGACAGTGCAGTTTCTAGGCTAAAATGCACCCAGGGCGAGTGTGTAAAAATTGCGCCCCCCCCCCCCCCCAAGCAAGGTATGGGTGCCCGCAGTATAGGTTAGCCAGGTCTAGTTGCACTTAGTATAGGTCCCCCTAGTATAGGTAGCCAAGAATAGGTACCCCAGTATAGGTAGCCAGGCATAGGTGAGCCAGTATAGTTGCCCCCGCTATAGGTTAGCCAGGTAGGTGCCTCCAGTATAGGTAGCCAGTATAGTTGCCCCCAGTATAGGTTAGATAGGCAGGCGCCCCCGGTATAAGTTAGATAGGTAGGTGCCCCAGTACAGGTTAGCTAGGTGGGTGCCTATAATATAGGTAGCCAGAATAGTTGCCCCCAGCATAGGTTAGATAGGTAGGTGCCCCCAGTATAGGTTATTTAGGTAGGTGCCTGCAATATAGGTAGCCAGTATAGTTGCCACCTGTATAGGCTAGCTAGGTAGGTGCCCCCAATACAGGTTAGATAAGTGCCCCCAGCGTAGGTTAGATCGGTAGCTGCCCCTCAGTGTAGGTTAGATTAGGTAGCTGCCCCCAGTGTAGGTTAGATAGGTAGCTGGCCCCCAGTGTAGGTTAGATAGGTAGCTGCCCCCCAGTGTAGGTTAGATTAGGTAGGTGCCCCCCAGTACAGGTGAGATAGGTAGCTGCCCCCCAGCGTAGGTTAGATTAGGTAGCTGCCCCCAGTATAGATTAGATAGGTAGCTGCCCCCCAGTGTAGGTTAGATAGGTAGGTGCCCCCCAGTGTAGGTTAGATTAGGTAGGTGCCCCCCAGTATAGGTAAGATAGGTAGGTGCCCCCCAGCATAGGTTAGATTAGGTAGGTGCCTCTCAGTATAGGTTAGATAGGTAGCTGCCCCCAGTATAGGTTAGATGGGTAGCTGCCCCCCAGTATAGGTTAAATTAGGTAGGTGCCCCCCAGTATAGGTTAGATTAGGTAGCTGTCCCCCAGTATAGGTTAGATTAGGTAGCTGCCCCCCAGCGTAGGTTAGATTAAGTAGGTGCCCACCAGTGTAGGTTAGATTAGGTAGGTGCCCCCCAGTATAGGTTAGATTAGGTAGGTGCCCCCCAGTATAGGTTAGATAGGTAGGTGCCCCCCAGCGTAGGTTAGATTAGGTAGCTGCCCCCCAGTATAGGTTAGATTAGGTAGCTGCCCCCCATCGTAGGTTAGATTAGGTAGCTGCCCCCCAGGATAGGTTAGATAGGTAGCTGCCCCCCAGCGTAGGTTAGATTAGGTAGGTGCCCCCCAGCATAGGTTAGATAGGTAGGTGCCTCCCATCGTAGGTTAGATTAGGTAGCTGCCCCCCAGGATAGGTTAGATAGGTAGCTGCCCCCCATCGTAGGTTAGATTAGGTAGCTGCCCCCCAGCGTAGGTTAGATTAGGAAGGTGCCTCCAGCGTAGGTTAGATTAGGTAGGTGCCCCCCAGGGTAGGTTAGATAGGTAGCTGTCCCCCATAATGGAGGGGGGAGCCGGAGCCGCGGGGAGGGCAGCCCGACCTCTCCCTCCCTCTCCTCTCCGGGCGCCCTCCGTGCTCCCCCTCAGATGCAGAGCGCAGCAGCAGCCAAGGAGGGAGCGCTGTATACTACATACCTTCCTGCGTTCCAAGCGCTGCTCTCTCGCCGCCGGTCTCTTCCTCTCTGCCGCCTATACGATGATACACACGCTGGTTCCTGTTTAGCCGGAACCAGTGTGTGTATCATCGTAATGGCGGCAGAGAGGAAGAGACCGGCGGCGAGAGAGCAGCGCTTGGAACGCAGGAAGGTATGTAGTATACAGCGCTCCCTCCCTGGCTGCTGCTGCGCTCCGCATCTGAGGGGAGAGCACGGAGGGCGGCCCAGGAGAGGGAGAGGTCGGGCTGCCCTCCCCGCGGCTCCGGCTCCCCCCTCCATTCAGCGCCCACCTCCCAACAGCGCCCCGGGCGACGGCACGGGCCGCACAGGCCCTAAAAACGGGCCTGGCTATGGAAAATTACCAGAAGGTAGCCTAACTGGATCACTACTGAGAGGCAATGAGTTCCTTAACTCTATGCGGAAACCGCAATGCAGAGAAGAGAGAAGTTCCAGAGTAGAACGCTGTAACTATGGTTACCAGTGACGGCTACAGGAACGCACTATAGACGCGTATGGAATGACGCATAAATCACCGCCCTGCCCGCCACGTCACACATCCTGACGAAGCTCGCAATGGGCGGGCGCAACGCGTCGATGGGCATGGCTTCGTGACGACATGCGTTCAGAGCGCTCCAACTAGCCGGCCGGCCGTGCTGCAGGAAAGGAAACCTCTGTGTCTCGTGGCTCCCTGCAAGTACCCGCGACCCGGGGCTGAGCCAACAGTCAATAGGCTCCCCGTTGTGGTGTGAGTAGGGTCGAGCTGAAGACTCGAGGAGATCTGCACCAGGAAGGAACACAGCGGAAATGTATGACTGGAAGAGTCGACCTGTCGGTATGGTGGTAAGAGCCAGCTGCCCCGCAATTTGTATCCTCTGAAGCTGGGTGCAATCTGTGCAGCCCGAGCCCTGCCACGGCTTATTGTCATCTTGTGCCATCCAGCCAGCGGTCACCCGCACCAGCACTCTGTGGATAGTAGAGGTGTGGTACCGGTACCAGAGTGAATGGGATGTCTGTGGGTGTGCTGTGCTGAATGGTGATGGGGAGCGCTCCGCATTATTTTAAATGATTTTAGGATAGGGATGGTGATTTGGTTACTCTTGATATTCAATAAAGGCTTTATACATTGGAGTCCGGTGAGCGGCAGCAAGTTTTTTGAATATACAAATGGTATTGTTTTTTATGAGCAGCTGCTCCTGTAAAATTACAGTGATAGGATTGCAATAACGGGTGAGTGAGATAGACAGTTTAATCAAATTTTTGAGCTTCATAATTCTTGCATCCAATGAGCGTGTGAGATTGTTGGTTAGTTTCTGCTTCAATTTCTTTGAAAGATGTCAGCATAGCCTCCCAGAGCTGCTGTTTTGATGTAAACTCCTCCCACCCTCATAGATATTTTGCTTAAGGATGTTCCAAAGGCTCTCTGTAGGACTGAGGACGGTCAGCAGAGGATACTCAATCTGATGTATTTGTTTGACAGAACCCTTTTTCATTTTGCTTTAATTTGCACAAACTTGTGTGTGCTCTGTCAGCCACAAATCTTTTAACAGTACGATCATACGTACGTTTTTGTGAAATATAAAGGTTTTCATACCTTGTCCAAGGCATTTAACTATTTCACAATTTTTGACAGCAGAGAGATAATTTTTCTTTCCCACATTGCTTGAAAATAGTGGTCTGCTTGATAATGTGGAACACCCTTTTTTAGTGGTTTGTCCTTAAATCGAGCTCACCTGGCAAACTAGTTATCAGAGGTGTCCGAGATTGAATTTAGTGATCAAAGGAACCCTGAGACACAATACCATCCAGGAGTTGAATTGAAAAACAAAATATTTAATCTTTATGACACTCTAATACAATTTGCATAATAATTTGGAACGCAGTGTAGTGTTTGCTAATGTTTTAGGAAAAAAAAAAAAACACTTTTCGTTAGAGGGTTTGCATGTAAACAAGTAGACAGTCAGGGGTCCTACAATGATTCTGGCATGAGGATGCATCATGTGGCTAGATCGAATCAGCTGGAGTTGAGGATATCTGTCTTTTTTCACTGTTTGTTGTAATACTGTCACAACACATGCTGCATTATGCGTTGACTGTGGTTTGATAAATCCCATCTCAGTATTTACAATCAATATTCTCACCTCATATGTTTCCCCTCAGAAATTGCCCTATGCCCAAACAGTCATGATGTCCATATTTACAAAAAAGAAGGTGACAAATGGACCAAAATTCAAGAGTTGAAGGAACACAATGGAGAGGTCACAGGTAAATGGTTTCCATATCTTATTTGCAGAATCAAGTGGGACTTCTTTCCACTCCGAAATACATACAATAACATCCCTTCCTCTTATCTGGTGCAAAAATCCAACTATATTAGTTTAGCTACTGCAGGAGCAGGATGTAAAGCTTAAAGAGGAACTGTAACGCCAAAACGGCCCCTGGGGGGTACTCACCTCGGGTGGGGGAAGCCTCAGGATCCTAATGAGGCTTCCCACGCCGTCCTGCGTCCCTCGGGGGTCTCGCTGTAGCCCTCCGTGCAGTCCGGGCAGCGGTGACGTCATTATTTACCTTCCTGGCTCCTGCGCAGGCGCTCTGATGCCTCTCGGCGCCGAAGTAGGCGGAAATACCCGATCGCCGTCGGGTCTGCTCTACTGCGCAGGCGCAAGTTTCCAGCGCCTGCGCAGTAGAGCGGACCCGACGGAGATCGGGTATTTCCGTCTATTTCCGTGCCGAAAGTCGCCACAGCGCCCCCGCTGGAGCCAGCAAAGGTAAATATTGAACTGACAGTCGGCACAGTCGCCGGCTGTTCGGAGGGCTGCGGCGAGACCCCCGTGGGACAGAGGACGGCGTGGGAAGCCTCATTAGGATCCGGAGGCTTCCCCCACCCGAGGTGAGTACCCCCCAGGGGAGGTTTTTGTTGTTACAGAGTCTCTTTAAGGTCCATACCCATACTGCAATTTTTGTGACAATTGGATGAAAATCGATGCCACCAAGTGCATGCCCGACCGACAAAGCGACCAATTTCAGGACAAAAATTGTTTGCATTGCCGATCGCGCATGCTGTAAGATGTCGGGCAGAAGTTGGTTGATTGGGTGTGCGGCGGTACTTCAGCTGATTTCGGAATGAGCGACGGAATGACGAAACCCCTGCCGCTGTCGTCGTAATGCATAAATGTGCCCCCAAAGTGTGTATTTATACATTACCTGTCCTGTTGTAGCCGCCGCGCCATGTCGGTCCATCTCTCGGGGTTTTGCATACACACTGGTGGGGCATAGTGTCTGACATCAGATCCTATGTGCCACCAGCGTGTATGCAGGTGTTAGAACTCAGAGAAATGGATGTACACCGCACAGAGGCTGCTACAGGACAGGTCATGTATAAATGCACACACTGGGGGAGGGCACATTTATACAATGCAGGGCAGACGCGGCAGGCTCAGCCGATTACCTGAAGATTTCATGCTGAAATCGGACGGGAATCGGCCTGTGGTATATGGGCAGCTTCGACAAAGAGACAAATTTATCTCTAATCAGATTCGATTAGAGATAAATTTGTCTCTTTTGTCAAATCTGCCCATAAGCGGCAGCTACCTTAACATAGTTTAACAAGAAATTGTTAAAAGATGTTTACCTACACCAGACTAACCGCAATGATCATTCTCTTTGAATGACTGTCATGATGGTTCACATAGCGTATGATCGTTAGATGTTTCGCTTAAGTCAATGGACTTCAGCAGCAACTTACTGCGATTGTTTACATGATCATTTGCATCCTGACATTCGTTTTCAATTTGCACAATTGTGAAAGATGCATCGGGGAACGATCGTTTATCGGCCCAGATTCCTCAATCCATCTTCACGTGGGTACTTAGCTTTAGAAAGATAAGGTGTCTTTTTGCACTTCTTGAGTGATTTACTATTTAAAAGAGTTGATTTTTTTTTCAGCATAAGCATACCTCTGAGTTTTCTTAACTATATGTACACCAGAGGTGAGCTTTAAAAGAGGGCTTCCCAACCCTCTCCTCAGGTACCACCAACAGTGCATGTTTTGTGGAAATCCACAGAGGTAGTTAATCAGCATTGATGAGACACTCATTACTACATCTGTAAATTTGTGCAGTTTCCTGCAAAACATGTACTGTTGGTTGAACTTGATGACAGGGTTGGGAAGCCTTGCTTCAAAATAAGTGATTTTTGCAGAGTAGACTAAAGAATGGGCTAAACTGGTATCAGTTGAGGCTCATGCCACAAAACAACGTTTACAAGTGCCGATGATGTGTACATAGAAATGTAGTTAAAAGAAAGAATGTTGACATACATAACAATGTATGCTGTTAAGAGTTCCAGATATGTAGTTATATACCAAATGGCAACTTTGAATATGTACTAAATATAAATATTGGTATCAAGAAATGAGACACAGAGACATCAGTCAACAAAAGATTACCTTTATTATACAAATCATTAATAGTGTTGTTGTGGCCAATATCATAGAAATAATTGAATTATCAGGACTGGAACATCTTCCACTCATTGTCATCGGATCTATGCATCTGTGATACCATGTATAAGATTGTCTCAAGCAATGTATCTAGAAAGGTAAATTAATCAGAAATGTATATTTTGTCCTCTTCGCCTTTGAATGTAAGTTTTTTCTTGGATTTGAATCAATAAAAAGATGTAAAAAAAAAAAAAGTGTTCAAGATATGACCCTTGATCCGGCATCAGTGTATACACTATTAATGAACACTAGTAAGAAACTGTGGAGCAGATTCATCAAAACCAGTGAAAGGAAAATTGAAGTAAATCAGCTCAACACCAGGTTTTGATAAATCTGACCCAATACGTCAAAAAGAAAACGTTTGGTTAACTTTTACATTACCTAATGTATTTTTTTATTTTTTTTATTAAAGCAAGGTTTATTGATGCACAAAACAAGATACAATCAGGCACGACATGAGAATAACATACAGTAACTGGAGGGCATACACACTTGTGCACATATTTATAAAACGCTCATTGACAAAATTAAAAAAGGAAAAAAAGAGTTCAGAAAAGCAATAAATACCACCAATTAAGTCACAAAGGTCCAAATATCACACATAAGACCAAGAACAATATTGAGCATTGTATACAAATAAGACATATCCCAAAGGAAAAAAAAATCAGATACAAAATCGTGCGTGGTGACTATACATCAAACGGGATCAATCAAAACCAGTAAAGGAGGAAGTCAAAAAGACAGGAACATTAACTTATACCCCTATAAGAATGAAAACTATTACAAATCATATTGAAACGGTCAAGGTTTTCAGTGCTGAGATAAAACACCTTGTCCATCAACATTAGAGTATCAAGGTGTTGTTTAACCAGATTGACGTCCATGTCAGGGGCTTTCCATTTAAAAGCAATGCAGTGGTACAAAGTGCGAAAAGCTGTTGGGACCTCTTTGTTAGGAGCATACAAGAGAGCCTAGGAAGCAGAGAGGGACACAGAGCGTTTGAACACATCCTAGAAATACTTCTTCAATTCACCCAAAAATGACCAGCACTGCGGCAATTATGTATTATGCATGTATATATGAAGGAGGATTCCCTGGGAACAACAATTACGAAAGCAGGTTGGGGGAATGGAGGGAAGAAATCTATGCAATTTCACGGGAGTATAATACCACTGGAATAATAATTTAGTTGGCGTGTCTTTAAAAATATTAGATTTGACCACTCCAGCAAGCGCCTCCCAGCAGGAAGGGACGACATCTCCTGTCCCAACTCACCTTCCAAGGCCCTCACGTAGGCATCTTGTCCATCTCTCCCTTACTAAGTAGTAAACTATACAATGTAGAAATAATCCCCTTATGCCTGGAGAAACTGAAATATAAATTCTCAAAAGTAGTAAGATCCAAGGTTGGAGAAGACAGAAATTGAGCGGAAAAGAAATGTCTAATCTGACAATAACTAAAACCCTCACAGAGAGGGGCGTCCTGTCCAAAACAAAATTGGTGGAAGGAGATGATTCTGCCCCCCTGCCAAAACCTGGCAGCGAAGGTCAATCCCTTCTCCTGCCACCAAGAGAACTCAAAGGGATGTTGAAAAGTAGGGGAAAACCTGGGATTCCCCAAAAAGGAGAGTCTAGGTGAACAGGTAGAAACCAATTTAGAATGAGGGACAACCTTCAACCATAACCTGGTTACAGAGGCCACAGTCATGTTCCGACTACTTAAAGAAGGGATATCACGGCTGGTCACCATGGTCAAAAGAGAGGGGAGATGAAAGGGAGCAGTCGTCCGAGATTCAAACCCCCACCATGACAAGGGAGAGGACACTAAGCTCCAATCAAGAATCTGCCCCAGTTTCACCAGCAGATAAAAATGCCATAGGCTAGGGACACCAATCCCACCCTGCAAGGGGTGTCTAAATAGGGGTTGTGCCTGGCGGGCTTGTTATCCTAAATTAATTTATTTAAACATGCCTGCATAACTGCCAGTGCCTGCTTGGGTAGGGTAATGGGTAACATGCGAAACAAATATAGGAGTTTGGATAAGAGGATTATTTTGCAAGCAACGCAACGACCTAACCAGGAAACCGTATATTGTGACTAGTTCTTAAAGAGTAACTGTCAGGCTGCAGAAGCTAATTTAAACCTCTAGTCTCCTGTGTTAAACAGTTTAGAAGGAAGCCAAAAAGACATTACTGAAGATAAAGATCTCTCTTACCTTTGATGTATGCTTATCAGCAATGCTTAGACCTAAGCAAGCCGCAAGCCGCATAACATACTGCAAAGCATTCTGGGGCCCTCCCCTCGGCTGCTAAGGAGAAGACGGGATCAAGTTTCAGCAGCTTCTAAAAGTCAGTCCAGCCACAGCACAGATAAATCTCGGGGCAGCGTACACTGCAGGAGTCAGCTATTGTTCCTAGCCACATGGCTCATTAATATTCACTGCAAACTAGTGTTATTCAGTATGAGCTGTTCTGTGATCAGAAGCAGGCAGGACATGACGACACATTTGGCTTCACAAACATGGAACCTGCCATGAGCTGTCAGGAGCATCATTCTCTGCATATACTATATACAAATTCTGTGAAATCCAAACGTGGACAGTGAAATGCATATGTAATGTAAGTACAGCCAATCTTTAGCTACTGATATATGTGTTTATTTTCTCTGAGACCCTATACCTAACAGCTCCTCTTTAAGCATGGCAGTCAAAGCCCAATAAAGTGGTGGAAAATTAGCATAATATAAGTCCTGGTACCGGGGAGTAAGGTATATGCCCAAATACTTCAATATCTGTTTACATCAAACAAAATCAAAATTTGCCTCTAACAACTTAACAGTATGGGGAGGAGATTCACCGGCATAGCCATATATTTGTAGGAATTGAGAAGGAGAATGTATATTTGTTTTGTTTCTATTTTTTTTAAGTTAATTTTTGATTTTCTTTTGATCAAAGCTATTCTTTTTATTGGCATTAGGGATTGACTGGGCTCCTGAGAGTAATCGAATTGTTACTTGTGGTACTGATCGGAATGCCTATGTTTGGACTCTGCGGAATAACGTCTGGAAACCAACTCTTGTTATACTGAGAATTAACCGGGCAGCCCGATGTGTGAAGTGGTCACCCAAGGAAAACAAGTTTGCTGTGGGCAGTGGTTCAAGGCTCATTTCCATCTGTTATTTTGAGCAAGAGAATGATTGGTGATTTGTTTTTTTGTTTTCTATTGTAATCTTTACAGAAATCTCAGCAAGTAGTGGAGGCAGCCATTAAGCACTACATGCATTATTTCATACTTTACTATAAAGACAAATCTGAAGTACAGTAAACTTTCAAGTGCATTACAGAAAAAAAGTTTCAGTTGCTCCGTGACATGTTTTGCAGTGCACTAAAAATCTAAAATATTGATGAAATCATCACTACCGTAACAGCACTCAGTGGTCTAGCATTAGTTGCTAGTGACCTGACCACCAGACAACCCTGGCTGTGCAGTATGATTAAAATATGTAAAACAAACCTCCTCATAAAGGAGGTTTGTAAATAGTATCAACCGTTGGAGGGGGGGGGAGGGGTGGGGCTACTCCCTAGCCCCATCTGTGTGTGCCCTGCCATCTTCTTCAACCAGACCTGCAGATGCCACAGTTTGAAGCAGCTGTGGTGGTGAGGCACATTCCCAGCCGTTGAAATGCATGCTGGGATATGTACTCACATTGAAGGATTACATCTCCCTGCATGCATTGGGGCGTAAGGGGATGCGTGCACCTCCTAGGAGCTTGAACTGCTGCAGCTGTGTGTCTGGCCTAAGAAAATGGCAGAGTGCATACACACAGGGGGCTAGGAAGGAGTCCCTCTATCGTGCCTTCGACACTGTTCCACACAAAAGTCTGGTGCAAAAGTTGAGGATGCAAGGACTGCGGAAGAGTCTGTGTGCATGGATAGGGAACTGGCTAATGGACAAAAAACAAAGAGTTGTAGTCAATGGATCATACTCAAAATGGGTGACTGTAAGCAGTGGGGTCCCACAGAGGTCTGTACTGGGTCCAGTGCTCTTCAATTTATTTATTAATGACCTAGTAGATGCAGTAGTAAGCAATGTTGCTATTTTTGCAGATGACACAAAATTGTGCAGAATCATCAACTCACGGGAAGATAGGGACATACTGCAACAGGATCTGGATAAGATGGCTATATGGGTACATAAATGGCAGATGAAATTCAATGTTGAAAAATGTAAAGTCATGTATTTTGGTCGTACTAATGGTCTAGCACTATACAAAATAAATGGGGTACAGTTGGGGACATCAAACTTGGAGAAGGACTTAGGAGCAGTGGCGTAGCTAGGGAGCTGTGGGCCCTGATGCAAGTTTTACAACAGGGCCCCCCAAGCACTCGATACATAACAATTGATATGGCACATCAAAACCTGCCAAGGACAACCACAACGTCAGAGGTGCAAGAAGGAGATGGGGAACAGTATATTAATGATCACTACTTTTCAAAACATCTATAGAAGTGATTTATTACAAGCACAGGACCAATAGAGAGCTAATACTGTAGTTGGGGGAGGGCCCTTTGGGGCCCCTCCCACCCAAGGGCCCCGATGCTGTCGCTACCTCTGCAACCCCTATTGCTACGCCCCTGCTTAGGAGTACTCATCGACAACAAGTTAAATAATCGTACTCAATGCCAAGACGCTGCAGCTAAAGCTAACAAAATTTTAGGATGCATTAAAAGGGAAATAAAAACTCGAGATGCTAGCATGATATTGCCCCTGTTTAACTCTCTAGTAAGGCTACATCTGGAATATGAAATTCAGTTCTGGGCACCACATTACAGGAAAGATATTGCAGTTTTAGAGCAGGTGCAGAGACGAGCAACAACATTGATACGTGGGATGGAAGGTCTCAATTACCAAGAAAGGTTGATAAACTGAGTTTATTTAGTCTAGAGAAAAGACGCATGTATAAATACGTCAGAGGGCAATATAAAGGCTTGGCTGATGAGCTTTTTGTCCCTAGGCCTTCTCAAAGGACTAGAGGACATGGTCTGCGCATGGAGGAAAAAAGTTTTAGCCATTTATTTAGGAAATGGTTCTTTACAGTAAGAGTGATTAAGATGTGGAATGCATTGCCACAGGAAGTAGTTATGGCAAACTCTATACCTGCATTTAAAGGGGGCTTAGATGCTTTCCTTGCGTTGAAAGACATCCATGGCTACAATTACTAGGTAATGCCTAATGATGTTGATCCAGGGATTTTATCTGATTGCCATCTGGAGTCGGGAAGGAATTTTTTCCCTTTTGGGGCTAATTGGACCATGCCTTGTAAGGGTTTTTTGCCTTCCTCTGGATCAACAGGGATATATGAGGGAGCGGGCTGGTGTTGTACTTTGTTCTCTGGTTGAACTCGATGGACGTATGTCTTTTTTCAACCCAAGTAACTATGTAACTATGTAAGTAATGCCTGTCAACCACCACTGGACCACACTATTTACTAACCTCACTTTATGTGGTTCATGCAGATTCCACACCAAGAGGTCAGTCAAAATCTAATCGCAGAGGTACATTTCCTTGTATGAATTGCGTTCATTGCAATTCAGTGATTAGGGGTGATCAGATTACACACCCCTACAAAGGCACCAAATTTAAAATTCATGATTGCTATACATGTGATTCTAATTATGTCGTGTATGCGTTAAAATGTCCCTGTAGATTACTCTACATTGGGCAAACTACACAAAAGATTAAAAAACGATTGTCGTCGCACAAACATGCGATTAGGGAGTCTTTGACTGACCAAGCTGTGGCTTATCATTTTCATAGAGCTGGACATCATGTTAGCCAATTAAGATACATGATTGTTGAACAGGTTGGGCCTCTTAGGAGAGGGGGTGATAGGGTTAGGAGGCTGCTTTATAGGGAAGCATTTTGGATCAAAAAGCTGGACACAATGGAACCACGGGGGTTAAATAGAGAATTTGATTTATTGCCATTTATTTAGGTTTTGTCCCCTGTTCCATTGTGTCCAGCTTTGTGACATATATGTGGCAGTAGATCCACTAAGCAATTAGTTATTTATTGATAGTGTCATTTATTGTCAGCTGCTTGACCATTATTTTCTTGAGATATGATCATCTGTGTCCCCTGCGTATATAAAATATAGAAATATGGAGTTTATTGCATTTAGTGGTCTCTATGCGTCCAAATCCCCTATGTTGATCTCCTCTAATGTATAAGGTTGCAGAGATAGAGGTTGTTCGCTCTGTGGTACACATTGTATTCAGGAAGCACGGAGAAACAAGGGTAGGTGTCCTCCCATTGGTTGGCCTGCGGACACTACCATTGTTTACACCACGCAGCGCAGAGCGGCGATATACGCCGCTGGCGTCTGCAGTTGTCAGGGAGATGCGGGGGGCGGGGCTTAGCCCCGCTCTGCGCGTCACACGGAGAGGTTCCCCATCAGGTCCGTCGTGGTGACGGCCTGGTGGGAGGTACCGCTGTGAGTACCTGACACATGTGGGAGTTTCTTGCAGGCTGATAGTGGAGAGGTAGGAGCTGTGGGTGGGTCCTGTTTTGAATCTACCAATGACATATAAAATGATTAGTCTCCCATCAGGTCCGCATAAGGCGGTACTGACACGATTGGCTAGATTTTAGCCAGAATCGTGTGATTGGCTAGATATGGTCATGGCTGGGATATAAATAGAGACAGTTGTTTTAGTATGTTTTTGAGCATTGACAGCATAGCTTGACAAAGGGGTGGTTGCCCTGAAACGTTGCTTATACTTGCTGCAATGTATTATACTTGAAAATAAAAGAGCATTGATACATGGATGGTGCCGGTTATCTTCTCTTCAACTACTGAATTATCTGGAGTGCAGCCGGATTGACTGTGGCACATCCACCGTTTTATGCAAGGAGTGCGCTGCGACTACAATCGATTACCTAGTTTCTGCAATAGGGAGCGGATGGACATTTAGGGAGGCATAGCCGCAGGACAGAGTAGAAGGATGAAGCACAGACCAGCGGTGCGCATCCCAGAGAAGATTGTTTGTATTGCTCGTCTCTTGACTGACTGCAGCACCCCTCTCCTTAGCATGCCCCGAACCCCAGGAAGTCAAGGTCAGCCAGCCTGGATGACACGTAGATTGCCAGCTAGGGCCCGTGTGGCCACTTTTCTGGTTCCAGACTGTCTACAGGCTCATATGGCTGTACTGCCCTGATGGCACCCCTGTAGACTGTAAATTATTTCTCTGACTATTAAAGAACTGTCAAAATGATAATACATATTGATGTAAAAACCTCTATGCCTCTCCTGCCACCTCCTTGGAGCTAGTAGCTGCACCTAAAGGAATGTTCACATAAGGCAATGTAGGTGGTAATGTGTTACAAAGTAATGCAGGGCACCTACTTTAGTCTTTGCAGCAGTGCTAACCCCATTCAGTTGCATTAAATGGGACAGCACTGTGCTATGGACTGAAATGTGTGCAGTAGTGCATTCAGGGAACACAACACACTGCCATGTAATGCATACGTGAGAATGTCACACATTGCTCTCTATATACTGTATGATGTCCTTGCTTATCGAACACTGCATGTGTAGCTTTAAACTGCACAACAATACATGTAGTAAGGGTGAGCCCTTAAAAAAACGATCTGTTGAATAACGTTATTAAGCTTTTTCTGTCCATTTCAGTATGAGCTTTCATGTTACCAGGATGCTGAATGCAGAAATCCAAGCTTGTAACTTAAAATTATGTGTTTGTTCTATACTAAGCCTTTTCAGACATCATGTGTAATTAAAAACTAAAAAACATCCTCTGCTGGAAAAATATAAAATGGAACATTTCATGGATGTGTGGATGAGGTGACATGGTGACATCCTTCCACAGTGCTCTGCTCCACAAACATACAATGGGTATAGACTTGACTTGAGACATGTAACAGCCCAGTAAAAATCATCAGTCTCAGACAGGCAGAAACACAAAGTCATACAATACATTTTTCAGAGGTACACTTCCTTATCCCAGTACACCAGCTTTTTTGCTCTACACTGAAAAATTTTCAGAGCTCCCAGACTTCAGCAGTCTCTCCCTGTAATATTTCCAAATTTCCTTAAATGCACCATATTGCAACCTGGCTTTACCTTAAGAGAAAAAGGGAACACCGAGAGCCCAATATATTGTAGTATGTAAATGAATGGGTAATAGAGAAGTAAGTAAACAATATACTTACTAACCAGGGTTACCGTATAGGCAACCACTGTAAAGGCAGGTGAGGAGATTAGACCTGTCTTCATTCAGGGTTAAGATGTCGCTCTCTGTAGATCAGAAGAAGAATGGGGTACGACCCCTCCACCAGGGGTGGCACTAGTATTTGTAAGGAGAACAGAGGCGCCAAAGGGATAAAAAGTAATAAAACTTTAAAATTTTAACGGGAGGCAGTGGTGGGCTTACCTCCCCGAAGTAGACAATAAGACTGTCGAATTTCACACAGAAAATTTTATTCACATACTCCAACATACAATGCAACGCATTTGGCAGGTATATTCCTGCTTCTTCAGGCAATAAAAAGGAGGAGTACACACCTGTAAAATCCAGAGACAAATATAGCATCTTCAGACAAATGTGTATATTGTAAAATGATAGTTAAATTTGTATACAGTATGTGTGTGATAGATTGTTCCCGAGGGGAGGGGTGTGGGTGGGGATGAATGTCCTAGGAAATGGTGTCTAAGGAGATTATTATTAAGTGTGATGGGGCTATAGGGGGTAGGTGTGGATGGGACTGGTGATAAGGAAGTGGTAGATAAGGGCTCTATGGGAGTGGACTAATAAGGATCAGTGTTGCTCGGATACCTCTTTTCAAAATCCGGATCCGATTCGGATCCGGCTACCCAGATATCCGACCGGGTCGGATATCTAAGTTCAAAATTTTCTGATCCGGATCAGATATCCTACCTCAGTATCCAGGGTATCCAGCCAGATTCGGATATCTGGTTGGAAAAATCGGAAGTGGCCTTTAAATTGCTTTAACCACTTGAGGACCCACCCTTTACCCCCCCTTAAGGACCAGCGCTGTGTTGAGTGATCTGTGCTGGGTGGGCTCTGCAGCCCCCAGCACAGATCATGTAGCAGGCAGAGAGATCAGATCACCCCCCTTTTTTCCCCACTAGGGGGATGATGTGCTGGGGGGGTCCGATCTCTCCTGCCTGCATGTTGCTGGCGGGGGGGGCACCTCAAAGCCCCCCTCCGCGGCGAAATTCCCCCCTCCCTCTCCTACCTGCTCCCCCCCCGGAGATCAGGGCTGCACAGGACGCTATCCGTCCTGTGCAGCCAGTGACAGGACGTCCCCTGTCACATGGCGGCGATCCCCGGCCGCTGATTGGCCGGGGATCGCCGATCTGCCTTACAGCGCTGCTGCGCAGCAGCGCCGTACAATGTAAACAAAGCGGATTATTTCCGCTTGTGTTTACATTTAGCCTGCGAGCCACCATCGGCGGCCCGCAGGCTATTCACGGAGCCCCCCGCCGTGAATTGACAGGAAGCAGCCGCTCGCGCGAGCGGCTGCTTCCTGATTAATCAGCCTGCAGCTGGCGACGCAATACTGCGTCGTTGGTCCTGCAGCTGCCACTTTGCCGACGCGTGGTATGAATGCGCGGTCGGCAAGTGGTTAAAAATGGTTTTTAGGGTAAATGAGGCATGTATCATCATTATTTTTTAAAGGGAAACACTAATTGATGATGTGGGGACTTAAAATCCCCCGCCCCCCAAAAAAATGGAAATGGCTGTCAATTAACATCAGGCCTAGGTTCCAGACTGCGGTCGTGCAGCTCACATTGTGTCGAAAGTCCAACCGCACAACTGGGACATGACAGTTTTCAGCCAAAACACCTCCAAAAAATTACGCAGCAATTGTGTTTTGGGTTACATATAGGTGGTATCAGTGGCCTATGGCACCCTGGCGGTGGGAGCTGCACAGGCAGCAGGAGCAGGGCAATGCAGCAGCAGCAGGTGTAACATGTGCATGGAGCATGCCGGACGTGGCATGTGGCACGTGGCACGTGTCACATGGCACCTGGCACATGTCACCTGGCACTTGGCACGTGTCAAGTGCCACGTGACACGTGCCAAGTGCCAATTGCCACATGACACATGTCAATTGCCACGTGACACGTGCCAAGTGCCATGTGACACGTGCCAAGTGATACGTGCCAAGTGATACGTGCCAAGTGACACGTGCCAAGTGCCACGTGACACATGCCAAGTGCCATTGGACACGTGCCAATTGCCACGTGACTCATGCCAAGTGCTGAGTGACAGTCAGACAGCAAAGAAGACACTAGTGCACACTAACTGTCACACTGGCACTGCTCACAGCACAGCAGTTCTGTACAGTAGTACTACTACTCTAACAACTACTAGCACTGACTGCAGTACTACAGTACTAACTACACAATAACACAGTAATCCTATTACATAATCCCTAACCTAAACTGTAGCTAGCTAAGGCTAATAGCTGGCCAGCAGGCAGCAGCTGGCCTGGTCTGTGCACAGCACACACACAGACACATAGCAGCTGCAGCAGCCCTGCAGCACAGCGCACACTCTGACTGTCACACAGTGAAATCAAGCTAATTAACAATATAACAATAGTGTAGTGATAGTGAAGGGGTTAATCACTGAACAGCTTTAAATTTATCACTGCATACAACACTGCTAGGCCAGCAGCACTGCAGCATGTCTCTCAGTGACTGAACAGTCACACAGGACGAGATTTCTCATCATAACCAGGGTTCCCTTCTGTGATTGGGTGCCAGGGATTAGGCTGGGAGTCCTCTGATTTGCTCTATGAGGTCAGGTGGGGCTGGCCAAGGTTCCCTTCTGCGATTGGTTGCTAGGGCTTATGCTGGGAGCCCTCTGATTGTCTCAATGATGTCATCTCCTTAGTTACAGTATTCGGATCTGGATATGCAACCAAATATCCGCAGATAGCTGTCCGGATTTGGGCCCAGGTATCCGGAATCCAAATCCGGTTGGATAGCTGAAAAAAGATCAGATATCCGGAATCTGAATGAGCACCACTGATAAGGATGAGAGGATAATATAAATGTTAAACAGGGAATGGGAATAATTATTATTAGGTCAGAGAAATAGAGCAACAGTGGAAATAAATGTAGCAATCGTAGGTATGGGAAGCAGTAATATACTGTAGTATTAATTTTTTACTTACCAGTATAGTCTCAAGGTCATGATAAGCGCCTCTGTACTGGTATATTTGTAAAACAGCATTTTTATACCTAGGAAAGGTAGGATTATCCAATCCCATTGTGCGGGGGGGGGGGGGGGGGGGGCTGCGTGAAGTGTGGCTGCATAAGCCTATAAGCATGTGGGAGCCTGTGGGGGGCATGTCTGGTGGCCAATGGGGAAGGAAGATTTTAGTTATATAACCTGGTGGGCGGTGCGACGATATCATTGCACCGCTGTGATAGCTATGGGTGGTATGCCAAATTAGTTAGGTAACTCCTGTTCTGGCCGTGCGCCCTTATCGTCGCGTCCAATAGGAATCCATTGACGTGCAGGCGCATGCGCAATGGATTAAAATTGTCACACGCTCCCGACGTGCTTAATCCATTGCGCATGCGCCTGCGCGTCAATGGATTCCTATTGGATGCGACGATAAGGGCCCATGGCTCACAACGGGAGTTACCTCACTAATTAGGCATACCACCCATAGCTATTACAGCGGTGAGACGATATCCGCCACTTTTTATCCTTTTAGCACCTCTGTTCTCCTTACAAATGGCTTCACCTTAAGCACACCCATGTTCTTCATTGCGGCTTGAGGAATGCCACACCAAAAACAGGGATGCTCACCCTACCTTCCGGCTGCCCACACTGACAGACAGCAGTCAACGCTTAAACACGCAATGTTGGGCAGAAAATGAAATATTATTATTTATATAGTGCCAACATTTTCTGCAGTGCTATAAAGAGTATATAGTCTTGTCACTTAACTGTCCCTCAGAGGGGCTCACAATCTAATCCCTACCATAGTCATATGTCCAACATAGTATAAGGCTAATGTTCCCTTAGAGGCAAGCCAACTTTCATTACCTTAATGAATAATATTTTGCATTATATCGAATATACTTTTCACAATTTGTATTCTGAATTTGGAGTATTGTTTTTTTTATTTTACATGATTATAATAGGACTGAAATTATAATATTAATAATTTATTCAAAGGTCACCTAAAGTGAGAGGGATATAGAGGCTGCCATATTTATTTTGTTTTAAACAACGAATATTGCCTGTCCTGCTGATCCACCGTCTCTAATACTTTTAGGCTGGTTTCACAGTGGGACGTTAATGTCCCACGTTAAAGCAGCCAGTAACGCAGCCTAACTCACAGCACTGTAAAATCAATGTGCTGTTTCACAGTGCACACGTTGCGTTACATAGTAACGCAGCACGTTTAAACAAAGTGCTACATGCTGTACGTTATACATGGCTAAGCCACGTTAGACTATTTGCACATGCTCAGTAATGTTGGAGGAGGAGGTCTCCCCTCCTCCTCCGCGGCCAGCCACATGGCTAATTAATATTCACTGCACTGAGGAGACTCGTGGTGGGACTGTAGTGTTGTCTGGATCATGAACGAATCCTTCATTTGATCCGGATGTTTTTTTGTGAGTCGAATCATCCGGATCATCACAATGAAAGATTCGGTGCACAGTGGATGTCTGTCTGGAAGAAACAGGAACATACAGAATGTACAGTGCAGGGAAAGGCCTGTCTTGCTAATCATTTCACCCAGTCTGCTTCCCTAGTAAAATTATTCAAATGATTCGGTTCAAAGATCCAGATCTTTTCAATGATCCGATTCAAATGATCCGAATCCTTAAAAAGATCTGGACTTCCTATCACTAACCTGGAGCGGCTGCTTTGAGAGCTGCATAACGCAGCTCAATCTGACGTCCAACTTCAACACCACCATACGTTGCGACCATAACGTCCCCTAAAACGCAACGTCTTGGTGGGAAAGTAGCCTTAGCCATAGACCCTGAACAAGCATGCTGATCAGATGTGACTGGATTTGTCACATGCTTGTTTCAGGTGGATGATTTAGACACTACCGATGCAACTGGTATTGTTTAAAAGGAAATAAATATGTCAGCTTCCATATGTTTCTCACTTCAGGTGTCATTTAAGGTACAGTATAAATGGTAATAGCTGAATTTACAGGCAGAGAAAAATCTCTAGTAGCTGTCATGAAATATAGCCTTCATTAAAAAGGTGCTCCTAAATATGCATAGTTAAGGCTTGGCAGACTACTCTCTCAGAAAAAAATGTTAAAGTGGTACTCAAGCCACAATACCATTCATTGTTTGGAGGGTGGAGGGTTTGCCAGGTTTTTATTACTATCCATGTCCACAGTAGAAAGATTACCTCTCACATTTTTTCAGGATAACTCCAATAACCTAACCTAAGGTAGCAGGAAGTGAAGGAGAAATGCCTCAATACAAAAAGCAATACATTTTATTGCTTTACCCTTCATGTTTTGTAAAAGTAACTCCAATTACCTGTGGAGGATGTGAGGGGACCAGAGAATGTTCTAGCCTTGTCTGTTCCATCCTAAAAACAAAAACAAAATAAAATTTGAGAGAACATCTTTGATTGCTATACAACAGCACAGTTTTTTTCATCTGTGATTTATAGCTGCAATGATATTGTATGTCATTTTTTAATTGCAGGTGGGTGTGCAAGCATATCAAAAAGCCAATTCGCTCTACAATCCTTTGCTTGGACTGGCATCCAAACAATATTCTGCTGGCAGCAGGTTCGAGTGACCTTAAAAGCAGGTAAATTTACATTTATGTTTGCTGGTAAAACAAATTGTAGTGACGCTATAATAGCTCCCCAGGTAAAAAAATAATAATAATAATTGATTTGTTCATAGCTAGAGGTTCCTAGTAATTCTGCCTGGCACTCAAGGATTCATCATTTTAAATGACAGTACCTTTACTATTAAGGGTACCAGTATTTGCACTATATCTGTCTGCTTTTAGAATTTGATTGCCTGTCTAAATACAAATATTTTTCTTATTACTTCCAATGTTTATGGTTGTAGTATTATGCCAAATAATTGCGTAGGAGTTTCATACCTGTTGGAGTGTAGCAGTTTCTATTAAACTCAGAAGTAGGAGTTTTAGGGAGACCTGAAACTCGAAATCGGTCAGATCATTAATAACATTAAGGATTTAACACCATGGCCCATATGCAATAAACTTTTTCTCCTGAGTTTTCTTCTAGGTTATATTTTCAAACTTATCAATAAAATGCCTTTTAAGCCACCAGCAAGCAACATAATTTTTATTAGTACTTTTTCACCTACTTTTTCAATTGCAAAGTGCTGAAAAGTTATCTTAACAGAAGATGAAAAGAAATAACTCAGGATGGTCCATATGCACTTAACTTTTTCTCCTGAGTTTTATCCTAGGATATAATGTTCATCATCTATTTAAAATTACATTGCAGGCCTCTGCAAATGAAAAAGTACCAAAAGGTGGGTTAAAAAGTACTGTCAAAATTATTCTGAGTATTTTCTTGCTTGCTGGTGGTTTCAAGGGTATTTTATCCATTAGGTATAAACATCTCACATAGGAGAAAACTTAAGAGAAAAACTACATTTGAAAAAGGGCCCATGTGTGTCCTTGTATACTGTGTTCATGAAGGCATCATGGCATCCATTAGATAAATGCGGAGGGAAGTGTAATACATTCTATGTAACACTATCAATGGGGCAGTTTCACAAAGCTTACTTATTTTTCTCCTTAACTGTAAAAGAAGAGCTAATGCATGAGATAAACAAATAAGGATAGGCTGGTGTTGTACTTTGTTTTCTGTTTGAACTCGATGGACGAATGTCTTTTTTCAACCCAAATAACTATGTAACTATGTAAAGAGAGGGAATTCATGAGTTAAAGGGAAGGTCCAAGCAAAAAAAAAAAATGAGTTTCACTTACCTGGGGCTTCTACCAGCTCCATGCAGCCATCCTGTGCCCTCGTAGTCACTCACTGCTGCTCCAGTCCCCCGCTGGGAGCTTTCTGACCTCGGAGGTCAGGGCCGAATTGCGTACATTTTTACACATTCCCGCTAGTGCAGGAACATTAACGCATGAATTTTTACGCGTTAGTGGTGCAACGCGTAAATTTTTGTTCCTGCACTAGCTGGAATGCGTAAAAATGTATGCAATGTGGCCCTGACCTCCGAGGTCAGAAAGCTGCCAGCGGGGGACTGGAGCAGCAGTGAGTGACTACAAGGGCACAGGATGGCTACATGGGGCTGGTAGAAGCCCCAGGTAAGTAAAACTCATTTTTTTTTTTTTTGCTTGAACCTTCCCTTTAAGATAGTTATAGAGAGGTGAGTCAAGTTAGATAAGCAGAGATAAATCAGGGGCTCGATTCACAAAAGGGTGCTAACTCAGTTAGCAAGCCTAAAAGCTTTGGGCGTGCTAACTAGGGTGCTAAGCAGTTAGCATGCCCAAAGCTTTTATTGATCGCATGCAAAGTTTAGCGCTGCGCGCGAAACGCTGCACCGGGTGCGATCACACCATCACACCTGGTGCGCCAAAGATGGCGCGGCGGTTTGGTCGCACCAGTGCGACGTTTTGCGTGCACTGCGCAGCGCTAAACTTTGCGCGTCCTAAAGGACTTTAGGCTTGCTAAGGGGGTTTTAGGCATGCTAACTAAGTTAGCACCCTTTTGTGAATCAAGCCCCATGAGTTAAAGTGATTCTGAATTGAAAACAGAGTGAAGAGATAAACAATTGTATCTATTCTCCTACTCCTCAAAATGACAGTTTTATGTTAAAAACTTAAAATAGCAGATTTTGTCTCAGCTGAACAGTCTCTCCCTGTGTCTCAGAGTGCTCAAATATATGAACTATTGACATTTTATTGACCTTTTTATCTCTCCATTCCTGACAGAAAACTGGGCTTCAAAGTATTTTTATGGCTGTAATTTCTTCTCAGTACTCCATCTGGGCCCCTACTGGAGAAAAACTGTCAGTTGCATGGCAGAATATTAATTAGTTTTAGGCAGAGGAAGAAGAAAAGCATCACAGCATATTTATTTGTGTGCTATGCACTGTACATACGCATGTCTATCATATCTTGTCACATGTCAATTAAGGTTCCCTTTAAAGAGGTTGAAAATAATGTAATAAAAAAGTGCTTTATTTTTACAATAATTATGTATAAATTATTTAGTCAGTGTTTGCCCATTGAAAAATCTTTTAAATCCCTGATATACATTCTGACATTTATTACATGGTGACATTTTTACTGTTGGCAGGTTATGTAGCTGCTGTTTGCTTTTTGGCAGATGGAAACAGCTGTAAACCGCTATTTCCCACAATGCAACAAGGTTCACAGGCAAGAAACTGCCAGGAGTACCACGGTCCTCAGAGTTTCTTGTGGGAGGGGTTTCACCACAATATCAGTCATCCAGCGCCCCCTGATGGTCTGTTTGTGAAAAGGAATAGATTTCTCATGTAAAAGGGGGTATCAGCTACTGATTGGGATAAAGTTCAATTCTTGGTTGGAGTTTCTCTTTAAGTAATTTACAGAGAATTGTGAATCAGTCCTCTAAATTACCTGAATCAAAGGGGCACTATGGCAATAATTATGCTGTTTGGATACCCTATTCTTAGTAGTGTAATAGAGTCAGCAGAAATTCTCTATGGAGCTTGTGTTTAAATAAATGCCTTAAAGGACCACTACCATGAAAAAAGTAGGGAGTTAAAATCTGACAGAACCGACAGGTTTTGGGCCAGTCCATCTCCTCACGGGGGATTCTCAGGGATTTCTTTGTTTTCAACAGCATTTCCTGATGGTGTCTCCCTGACAGCAGTGACCTCTCCCCTCCCCTCCTGACGTTCTGATGGGAGATCAGCTGTGAGAAGACTTTTTTAACACAAGCTCTATGGATACATTTCTGCTGTCCTTGTATACAACTGATTATAGGGATATTGAAATAGAATAAGTTTTACTATAAACCTTCTTTACCATTGATGCTTACAACAGTATCAAAATGACAGTGGTTCTGACACCTTTCCTTAAAGAACTTAAAATGATATTAAACTGCAAGAATGAAAATTTTAAAAACCACTATAATGTGTTTACTAAACTAACGCTTCATTTTGCATTATGCTTTAACCTAATCTAGTGTATTTAGCTATTCCTAAATCATTCACTTGATTCTTGCACACATTATTATTTTTTATTACTTGTGCTATTTTTTTTTCTTTCCCTTCAAGTGCTGCTTGTAGTTTATGTATGTTAATGTTTATTTATTATTATTAAAACAATATACCTGTATGTAGATACAATATACTTGTATCTAAAGCAGAGCAAAAGTTCTGAATGTAGTTCCACTTTAAGTGTCCAGGAAAAGTATCATAACAAAAAACAGTCAACTTTTTAATTCAGCAGAGAAACAGAGACTAGTTGGGTCTACATGCAGCCTGTGCTGTCTTTAGTCTCCCAGCATGCTTATTGTTAGACTCAATCTCTTAGCCATAAATGCATCAACACTAGCCCAGCCAGAGGTTTTTTAGCTTTCTGCCATAAGAGGTAAGGAATATAAATGAATACATGTAGGACAACATCTAGTCCTGCTGCCTTCTAACAATATGAGCAAAGTTCAATTCGGAAGTAGAAGTTGAATAAGAGAGGAAAGCTGAGTTCCTGGAGGAAACCCATACAAACAAAGAAACTTGCAGATGGTGACCTGGAGGAATATGAAATCTATCCTTCAGTGTTGAAATACACATACCCATATATACTCGTGTATAAGCCGACCCGCGTATAAGCTGAACCCCAACTTTTACATTAGAAATCAGGAAAAAATAATTGACTCGCGTATCAGCAGAGGGTAGGAAATGCAGCGGCTCCTGAGTTTCAATAATCAGAATGCCCCCTCCCAACAGCAATAACCCCCATATGAAATGTAACAACCACATTATTTGAAATACAACAACTAACACTATGTGACATGCAAAATGGACAGCTGCCCTGCCTACTTGCTTCACACATCCAATGGATGTTCACATAGCTGACTGCCGGGTCTTTCTATAGAGCAGGAAGCACACGCTGATGGAATGGAGGCATGCTCCTGCTGTGCTCTCTCTGCTCTAGCCTGATCCTCTGTGCCCTCCAGCCATCCACATGCAGGCAAGTCATGCAGCAGGAATCGCAGGGTGATGTAGATGGACAAGTGCTCGTGCTCTTTCCTCCGGCCCGATCTTCAATGTTCTCCAGCCATGCAGGGAAGCATATTGTTACAGGGCAAGCAGCTGATGCTTCAACCAACAGCATCAGCTCTGATCCTGCATGCCAGTCACAGGCTGAGGACCTCTGCTACACTCTTCTCTGATTTTCTCATCACTCCGGAGCACAAGAACAGGTGAGACAGGACACAGACACAGCAGCAAGTTTGTGACTCATGTATAAGCTGAGGGGGTGACTTTTCAGTACATTTTTTATCCTGAAAAATTAGGCTTATACACGAGTATATAAGGTATGTAGTCTACTAAGTATTATGGTACCTGCTCATAAAATGTTCTTAGTTGCCTTTGCTCTATAGGTGCAATGCTTGCTGATAACAAAACATTTCCGGAGGCATTTTGAAATTTGGTAACCTGATATGTCTCTCTTCATTCTTTTTTTTTTTACTTTTTTGTTCAGCGTATACTTAAAAAATGTAGCAGTGTTGTTTGTATAATAAAGTATCTCAATTTTTTTTTTTCAAAAGGATCTTTTCATCCTATATTAAAGAAGTGGAAGAACGTCCTGCACCTACCCTTTGGGGCTCAAAGATGCCATTTGGTGAACTGATGTTTGAGTCAAATAGCAGCTGTGGCTGGGTGCATAGTGTCTCCTTCTCTCATAGTGGAGACCGAATGGCATGGGTCAGTCATGACAGCACCATCTGCATTGCAGATGCCGCAAAGAAGATAAGGTAGGACAACCTTAGGGGGGCTTAGATGCTTTCCTTACGTTGAAAGACATCTATGGCTATATGCTATATACTATATGGAGTTGATCCAGGGATTTTATTTGATTGCCATCTGGAGTTGGTAAATATTTTTTTCCCTTTTGGAGCTAATTGGATCATGCCTTGTAAGAATTTTTCACCTTCCTCTGGATCAACAGGGATATGTGAAGGTGCAGGTTGGTGTCACCAGCGTAACTACCGGGGATGCAACCCCATTCAACCGCAGGGGGGCCCACCAGCCGTGTGCGGGGGGAAGCGCTGCTGCCCGCCCGATTCTGGGACCCACCAGCCAGGTGTTGAACTGGCCGCGGCATCTAATAGACGCCGCGCCAGTTCATTGCCCGCAGTCTCCCGGGAGGCAGAGCAGGGCTACGGGAAGATGGCTGCCGAAGCCCTGCACTGGAGACTATTTGTGCACTCTGCCTGTCAGCGCGGGAGATTTGCTTCAGGAGGATCGTCGGGGGATCTGCACACCAGAGGCCGGGAGAGGACACTTCTGCCAGGTGAGTGAATTGTTGTTTTTTTTACAGGTGGATTTTATTCTGGTGACTGCTGCCCAGTGTGTGATATTCTGGTGACTGCTGCCCACTGTACGATTTTCTGGTAAACGCTGCCCACATTGCGATTTTCTGGTGACTGCTGCCCACTGTATGATTTTCTGGTGAACGCTGCCCACATTGCATTTTTCTGGTGCCTGCTGCCCACTGTACGATTTTCTGGTGACTGCTGCCCACTGTACGATTTTCTGGTGAACACCACCCACATTGCGATTTTCTGGTGGCTGCTGACTGTACGATTTTCTGGTGAACACTGCCCACATTGCGATTTTCTGGTGACTTCTGCCCACTGTACGATTTTTTGATGAACGTTGCCCACTGTATGGTTTTCTGGTGAACGCTGCCCACTATATGGTTTTCTGGTGAACGCTGCCCACATTGCGATTTTCTGGTGACTGCTGCCCACTGTACGATTTTCTGGTGACTGATGCCCACTGTATGATTTTCTGGTGAACGCTGCCCACTGTATGATTTTCTGATGACTGCTGCCCACTGTATGATTTTCTGGTGAACACTGCCCACATTGTGATTTTCTGGTGACTGCTGCCCACTGTATGATTTTCTGGGGAACGCTGCCCACATTGCGATTTTCTGGTGACTGCTGCCCACATTGCGATTTTCTGGTGACTGCTGCCCACTGTACGATTTTCTGGTGACTGCTGCCCACATTGTGATCTTCTGGTGACTGCTGCCCACATTGTGATTTTCTGGTGACTGCTGCCCACTTTACGATTATTTTCTGGTGACTGCTGCCCACTTTACGATTATTTTCTGGTGAATGCTGCCCCCATTGCGATTTTCTGGTGACTGCTGCCCACATTGTGATTTTCTGCTGACTGCTTCCCACTTTACGATTATTTTATGGTGAAATGCTGCCCACTTTACGATTATTTTATAGTGAAATGCTGCCCACTTTACGATTATTTTATGGTGAAATGCTGCCCACTTTACGATTATTTTATGGTGAAATGCTGCCCACTTTATGATTAATTTCGGGTGCATTACGATTATTTTATGGTGAAACGCTGCCCCATTGCAATTATTTTATAGTGAAACGCTGCCCCATTACGATTATTTGGCACCTATGGGGGGGGGGGGGCATCCAAATTTTCGCAGGGGTTTCTAGTTACGACCCTGACTGGTGTACTTTATTTTCTCATTGAACTCGATGGATGGATGTCTTTTTCCAACCTAAATAACTATGTAACTATTCCAACTATAATTATTTTAGCAAGCCTTATATTATTAGATCCTAGTGCTAAGCAGAATTAGTAAGATGGACATAGCATCACCAGTATACAGCCACTGGGATATGAACAGAATTTTAAAAAAAAGTAAACATTAATCTCACATTGCACTCAAAGGAGAGGAAGAGGCAAGGCTTATCAAATACTATTATATACAAATTTGTTTGCACTAAGCAAATGGTTTAAAGCTGTCCAAAAACAGAAATATATCCCACAATGCATCACGGCTGAATATACAAATCATCTTTTTGTTGTCCCTGAAAGCGAAACACACCTCCAGAGCCACTGGAATGGGATGATATGTTAGCTTGATAGTTGTACAGAGCCATACTCATCCCACATGCATGTCGGATTAGTATGGCTATATAATTATGCTATGCAAAATGTTGAGAATTAGATAAGGTGAAATAAATAAGGCAGTATGTTCTGCTCTGATATAAATTCCAGCTGTCATCAAGCAGAAAACTATTTTTGCTATCTACATTTTATTTGTAGGAGGAAACTGAAAGTTCCTTGTGCAGAGATAATACAGCAGGGAGGGGGACAGGCAGAGCCAACCAACACCTGATAGTATCAACTTATGTACTTGGGCGGTATGGGTTATTTTGCAATTTTCGTTTCAGGTTTGCTTTAATAACAGGTACCACAAGATCCCTGCAGCCATTTTTGTTATATTACAAATGATCTCTTGTATGCCAAGAGTACTTTAATGTGTCTCATAACTTTACATCTAATTTTGACCTCCCTCCTGTGCCTCCTGCTGTTACATAGTTACATAGTTACATAGTTATTTTGGTTGAAAAAATACATACGTCCATCGAGTTCAACCAGTATAAAGTACAACACCAGCCTGCTCCCTCACATATCCCTGTTGATCCAGAGGAAGGCGAAAAAACCCTTACAAGGCATGGTCCAATTAGCCCCAAACGGGAAAAAAATTCCTTCCCGACTCCAGATGGCAATCAGATAAAATCCCTGGATCAACATCATTAGGCATTACCTAGTAATTGTAGCCATGGATGTCTTTCAACGCAAGGAAAGCATCTAAGCCCCCTTTAAATGCAGGTAGAGAGTTTGCCATAACGACTTCCTTTGGCAATGCACTCCACATCTTAATCACTCTTACTGTAAAGAACCCTTTCCTAAATAAATGGCTAAAACGTTTTTCCTCCATGCGCAGATCATGTCCTCTAGTCCTTAGAGAAGGCCTAGGGACAAAAAGCTCATCCGCCAAGCTATTATATTGCCCTCTGATGTATTTATACATGTTAATTAGATCCCCTCTAAGGTGTCTTTTCTCTAGACTAAATAAACCCAGTTTATCTAACCTTTCTTGATAAGTGAGACCTTCCATCCCACGTATCAATTTTGTTGCTCGTCTCTGCACCTGCTCTAAAACTGCAATATCTTTTTTGTAATGTGGTGCCCAGAACTGAATTCCATATTCCGGATGTGGCCTTACTAGAGAGTTAAACAGGGGCAATATTATGCTAGCATCTCGAGTTTTTATTTCCCTTTTAATGCATCCCAAAATTTTGTTAGCTTTAGCTGCAGCGACTTGGCATTGAGTACGATTATTTAACTTGTTCTCAATGAGTACTCCTAAGTCCTTCTCCAAGTTTGATGTCCCCAACTGTATCCCATTTATTTTGTATGGTGCTAGACCATTAGTACGTCCAAAATGCATGACTTTACATTTGTCAACATTGAATTTCATCTGCCATGTATGTGCCCATATAGCCATCCTATCCAGATCCTGTTGCAATATGACACTATCTTCTTGAGAGTTGATGATTCTGCACAATTTTGTATCATCTGCAAAAATAGCAACATTGCTCACTACTGCATCTACTAGGTTATTAATAAATAAATTGAAGAGCACTGGACCCAGAACAGACCCCTGTGGGACCCCACTGCTAACAGTCTCCCATTTTGAGTACAATCCATTGACCACAACTCTTTGTTTTCTGTCCATTAGCCAGTTCCCTATCCATGAACACAGACTCTTCCCCAGTCCTTGCATCCTCAACTTTTGCACCAGACTTTTGTGGGGAACAGTGTCGAAGGCCTTTGCAAAGTCCAAGTATATCACATCTACAGCATTCCCAATATCCATATTAGCATTCACTACCTCATAAAAGCTGAGCATGTTAGTCAAACAGGACCTGTCTTTAGTAAACCCATGTTGGTGCTGAGAAATAAGATTATTTTCTACTATGAAGTCATGTATAGTATCTCTTAGTAACCCCTCAAATAGTTTGCATACAACTGATGTTAAGCTTACAGGTCTATAATTTCCTGGATCTGATTTTTTGCCCTTCTTAAATAATGGGAAAACGTGGGCTGTACGCCAATCCACTGGGACTCTGCCAGTTGCAAGAGAGTCACAAAACATAAGATAAAGGGGTTTATCTATAACTGAACTTAATTCCCTTAGGACCCGAGGATGCATGCCATCCGGGCCAGGTGCCTTGTCTATTTTTAATTTATTTAGTCTTGCCTTCACTTCTTCCTGCGTTAAGTATTTAATATTACAGTTAGAAGATTGAGACTCTTCCGCCTCTGTAGTTTAGAAGATTGA
This sequence comes from Hyperolius riggenbachi, assembly GCF_040937935.1. Classification (NCBI taxonomy): domain Eukaryota; kingdom Metazoa; phylum Chordata; class Amphibia; order Anura; family Hyperoliidae; genus Hyperolius; species Hyperolius riggenbachi. The sequence continues at coordinate 170,508,556 of NC_090652.1, read as the reverse complement.
GACTCTTCCGCCTCTGTTTGCAATCCGATGATGTGATTCAGCTTATTGGTAGTTTAGGTGCTCTTGATTCTTGGATGACAGAAAAATGAGGCACATCGCTCCAAATTAAAAGTTAAGGCCTCCATTTAGTGTAGGTGTAATGCTGGATACACACGGTGCGTTACCGCACTCGATGCGCCTGTCGATTCGCGTCGACTCGATTATTTCTGACATGTCCGATTCGCGTTTCGATGGATCGTTAGGTCGATTTGGCATACTTTGCATGTAAATCGACCTAACAATCATCGAAATGCACTCAGAAATGCTCGGAAATAATTGAGTCGACGCGAATCGACGGGCGCATCGAGTGCGGGAACGCACCGTGTGTATCCAGCATAAGAATGATAAAGGTTTTCTGAACACAAAGTAAAAGATTAGGAAAATAATTGTTGTTGTAAGCACCTTGTTACCCGTGTTTCTGAAATTTGGTTTAAAATGCTTATTTATGTTGGTTCATGCAAGTCAACCCGTTTAAAATGTAGAAATCGTTTGAGATTCAGACAACCTTTAGATTTTAATGTATTTTCCTAGAATGCAATAACAGTTTTTTGTGCACTGCAGTATTGATTGATATGTGAAGTATACAGTATATTTACAGTATTAATCATAAAGGAATTACAGAATGTAAAAAAGAGATATTTGCTATGTATGTAACTAACTACAAGCTTATGTGAATCTCCTTCTTTGTGCTATCCTCATTGCTTTGGGCTTAGATAGCACTGAACAAAAAAACATTTCTATTACAAAAAGCTTCACCAAGCTAAAACCCTAAATAAAACACAAAATGTACTTATTTCATACCTTTATTAGAATATAAATTGAAAATTGTAACCTCAAAGAAGACTGCTGTATTTATTATAGCAAACACATAAGGTCGCATCTGTAAAGTGACACTGAAGGGAAAAAAAAAAGTATGATATGACGAATTATATGTGTAGTACAGAAAATTAAGAGAACATTAGTAGCAAAGAAAAGAGTCTCGTATTTTCTAAGAAGCTCTTTTGCATAGATAAGTGAAGTTTCTTAACTCTCCCTGTACTGGAAACAATATGAGACTCATATCCTTGCTACTAATGTTCTATTTTTTAGCTGTACTAAACATACAAATCATTATATCATAAGTTTATTTTCACTTTAGATTCCCTTTAAACAAAGCTCAGAGTATATTGAACAAGTACCTACAATTGATAAAACCATTTGTGATTGTTTTGTGTATTTGTACCCAGTGGCGTTATAAGGGGGTTGCAGGAAGTGTGGCCCGCACTGGGGTGTCAGCTGGGAAGGGGTGACGTCACACCCCATAGTCTGGGGCCTAAACAGTGGCTCTGCCACATGGGTCCCAGCTGTGATTCTAAATCATGAACTGCGTGTGCCCTTTCTGCTGCCCCCCGGCCGCTGGAGCTGTACTGCCACTCGCAAAGCAGATCGGCAGTTCATCACAGTGGCATGACTCTAACAACTCACCTTATTCCAGCACAGGAGCCTCTCTCTGCAGGAGAGCAGAGAAGATCGGACTCCCAATGCTGGAATCAGGCAAGTTCTTACAGAAACGCCATGCTGATGATCTGCAGGTCTGCTGTGCAATATTGAGCATGAGCCTTCCTTCTTCCCTTCTATGGGGTGGGGCCTAACAGGTGCCTGGTAGTGGCGTGGCTTACATAAGTGGGTGGTGGCCTAATCCCTGTGCAGGAATGCGGTCCTGTCTCAGTCTCCCATGCAGCAATACCCAGTGACAACAAGGGAACGTAAGTGCTGCCTGCTGTGACCCCTGCTACCTTCTGGTTCACTCACTGCTATTTCTGCTAATCTTCTCTTCTCACTGTAGCACCTTCCTGCTTATATCACTGTTTGTTGCCCCTTTCCACTGTCATCTCTACCTTTCGCCCCTTGTCGCTCTTGTCACTACATATTGCCCCTTGCCACTGTTGTTACTACTTGTCACCGTTTGCCTATGCTCATTGTTGCTTGTCGCTCCTTTCGGCTGTTACCCCTTCCTGTTGTTATCGCTGCTCATCACCCCTTCCGCTGTCATCTCTGCACGTCAGCTCTCTCTGCTACTAAAATCTGCCCACTGATACCTGCCAGCCACTACAGTCTACCTATCACTACCTCTCACTACTACAATCTACCCATTACTACCGGCCAGCCCCTACAATCTACCTACCACTACCTGCTGGATACTACAATCTACCTATCATTACCTGCTGCTACTAAATCTACCTGTTACTACCTGCCAGCCCCTACAATCTACCTACCACTACCTGTTGGACTCTACAATCTACCTAACACTACCTGCCAGCCACTACAATCTACCTATCACTACCTACAGGACACTACAATCTACCTATTACTACTTGCTGACCACTACAATCTACCTAACACTATCTGCCTGCCACTACAATCTACCTATCCTTTTTTTTTTTTAACGAAAACGGGTTAATTTGAAAAAGCAGTAGAAAAGTGTACTCAGGCACTACATTGAGCAAAACAGCATGAAAAGGACTACATGTCAGGGGTTACAAAACAACTGTACAGTGCAATAAATAGCTAAGTAAACATATTCATCTTTGTAAGTAAATATGAGAGACATTTAACATTAATGTCAGTGATCCTTCACATAATATCATACAGGAGTAAATATTGGTGGGGTATTTAACACAAATATAGAGTGTGCCTCCATTATTAATTACGTGGTCTGGTATTCAACAATTAAGAATATTAAGAAGGGGGCACAGAAGTATAGAGAGACCAGTGCAGAACGCACCAAAGATCAGTGCGCTCAGCAACCAGCACATTATCGATCAATCCATTTATCCCACACTAAATGGATTTGTTGTAACTGTTCCCTGTGAGTGTAGACAAGTTTCTTAAAGGCGATACCATTGTCATGGCGTTTGATCAAGCAAGCAAGTTGGGGTGAGTTTGGCGATAGCCAGTGCAGGGCGATTTCTTGCCTGACGGCAAATAACGTCTCTCTCATAAAGGTTTTGGTGGCAGCTCTTAAATCCTCATCTCGTATTACTCCAAGTACACATAGTACTGGGTCAAAGGTTACAGGACAACCCATTTTGTCATGGAAGAAACTGATGACTTGCTTCCAAAAGGAGTTAATCTGTGGACAGCTCCAAATGAGGTGAAGGAAGGAGGGGGAGGATATAGCACATTTATGGCATACATCTTGAGCGTTAGGATTGATGAAGTTTGATGAAGAATGTAAAGTTGAGTGGCACAATGCTTACCACATAAAGAAACCCTTTTAACCGCCTCCAGTGCATCATCCCACTTCTCTTCACTCAAAGAGAGGCCAGCAGTTTCCCGTCTATTCTTAGAGTCAAGCGTTCTGTCAAGTGCATTAATTTCTACCAGCTCCTTGTAAATGTCCCCTATAAGATGTTTTTGGGGGCCTCGGTCAATTAACTGTAAGATTGGGTGTGGCTGAATATCAACCTTGTTGCCTTTGAACTGGGCACGGAATGCATGCACAAGTTGTACATAACGAAAATGGTGAGGGGTAAATGCAGGAAACTTATTTGGCTGGATAGTGTACTGGTTAAGGGCTCTGCCTTTGACATGGGAGACCAGGGTTCAAATCCTGGCTAGGTCAAGTACCTATTCAGTAAGTAGTTCAAGGCAAGACTCCCTAACACTGCATGGTGGCCTCTTGAGCGCGTCCCAGTGGCTGCAGCTTTTGAGCGCTTTGAGTCATACAGGAGAAAAGCGCTATACAAATGTTCGGATTATCGGATCGGATTATTATTTACTAGTGAGGGGAAGGAGATAATGCTTTGTTTTGAAACAATTTGACCCAGGAATACAACCCTATTCTTTTGCTAGAAGATCTGGTCTGGAATGGAAATGAACTCCAAAAGGTTTGGATTATCCCAAATCCCCCATATGAAAATCGTAGGACGTAGAACTGTTTAAGCCACCTATTCTCTTCCACACTCTCATGGCTTGGGTCAGTATAGTATTGCGTTGAGCCTGTAGGGAAATTACTTCCCTAAGGAGGTCCAATGCCACATTGTCTAATGAAGGGTTAACAGTGTAACTTAGCGCTTCAGAATTGTACAAATTAGAAGTGCAAAACCAAGAGGCAATATGTTGCAATTGAGCTGCAAAATAATAATGCTGCATAGAGGGCAAAGCAAGGCCGCCCATACCATTTGAATAATTAACAAGGAGTACTTAACCCGGGCTCTTTTATAGTTCCAAATAAAGGAGAAAAGGTGAGTTTTGAGGGGTTTTTTTAAAAAAAAAGCAACAGGAACATACACTGGTGATTGATGTAGAACATACAGAATTTTTGGAAGGAGTATCATCTTTACTAAATTTATTCTGCCCACAACTGTTAAGTATAGCTTGGACCAGGCTTTGCACTTCGATTGCACATGATTAAGAAGGGGAAAAACCTCTGTCTGCAAGTACATTTTAGGGTCCACGTGTATCCACACTCCTAAGTACTTAAAGGACGTAACTACCTGCAGGAGATTTGAGGACTGGGGTGACCCATCTGGAGGGGAATCAATATACAACAGAACCGACTTAGATTTGTTCAATTTGAGATCTGAGAAATAACCAGACTCCTCTATCGTGCTTAATGCTGTCACCAGGGAGACATCAGGATCCTCCAGGTACAAAACAGTGTCATCGGCGTAGAGGCTAATTTTCTCTTCAGTGTGCATAGTACGGAGGCCACGAATTAAGGGGTGTGCCCTGCCTAGTTCCACAACCCAAAGTAAACGGACTGGATATCCACCCATTAGTGCCCACTTGAGCTCTAGGCATATTGTATAAAATTTGGACCCACCTAAAGAAATTGTCCCCAAATCCAAACCTGGCAAGGACCGCCTGAAGATAGGGCCACTCCACTGTATCAAAGACCTTTGCCAAGTTGAAGGAGACCACTATTCTATTACCTTTATTTAAATGGGATGCCTGTAGATTATGAAACAACGTTTATTCATTGCTGTATTTTTCCCGGGCATAAATCCAGTTTGATCCGGATGTACTAATGATAAGATTACTGAATTAAGACGAATGGCGGGTATTTTGGCAAGAATTTTGATGTCAGCTGTTAATAGGGAAATTGGGCGATACGATTCACAGTGCAGGGGGTCCTTGCCAGGTTTGGGTATCACTATAATCAAGGCCTCTTTCATGGAATCGGGGAAAGATCCAGAATCAAAAGCAGCTTCAAATACTTGTAATAGCAAGGGAATTATGTTATGTTATGTATGAAAATTTTTCTATATACTTCTATCGAGAGACCATCCAACCCTGGGGCCATTTCATCTACCTATCCTTACCTGCCAGCTACCACAATCTACCTATCACAACCTGCTGGCCGCTACAATCTACATATCGCTACCTGCTGACCACTACAGTCTACCGATCACTACCTGCCAGCCACTTCAATCTACCTATCACTACCTGCCGGCCACTACAATCTACCTATCACTACCTGCTGGCCACTACAATCTACCTAACACTACCTGCCGGCCACTACAACATACCTATCACTACCTGCTGGCCACTATAATCTACCTATCACTACCTGCCAGCCCCTACAATCTATGTATTACTACCTACTGGCCACTACTATCTACCTATCCCTACCTGCTGGTCACTACAATGTTCTTATTATTACATGCCACTACTGCAATCTACTGACCACTACCTGCTGAACACTACAATCTACCAATCACTACCTGCCGGTCACTGCACTTTATTGCGTTCCTCAGAGATTTTGGTCTGCATTGACATGATATAGCATCATGCAGTTTCTGCAGATTTATCATCTGCACATCCATGCGTAAAACACTGCTTTCCTATGTGTATGGGGAACGTTGTCGAATTGCCTTAAAGAGAATCTGTATTGTTAAAATTGTACAAAAGTAAACATACCAGTGCGTTAGGGGACATCTCCTATTACCCTCTGTCACAATTTCGCCGCTCATCGCCGCATTAAAAGTGGTTAAAAACAGTTTTAAAAAGTTTGTTTATAAACAAACAAAATGGCCACCAAAACAGGAAGTAGGTTGATGTACAGTATGTCCACACATAGAAAATACATCCATACACAAGCAGGCTGTATACAGCCATCCTTTTGAATCTCAAGAGATCATTTGTGTGTTTCTTTCCCCCTGCAGCTATCTTCCACTGAAGTGTCAGGCTATTTCTTCCTGCAGAGTGCAGACAGCTGTGCCTGTATGTAATTCCTCAGTATGTGAAAGCCCAGCCAGCTCAGAGGAGGATTTATCCAGCTTGTAAAAGATACTAGAACAGAGATAAGCTGCACTAATCTAAATATCACACAGGCAGTGTGCAGAGAGGGGCCTGGATGGGGGAGTTCATAGCAGAACCACAACACTGAAGAACTTGGCAGCCTTCCAAGTTCAGGCCTGACAAGTCTGACAAGAGAGAGATAAGTTGATTTATTAAAGAGATGGTGATAGTAGAACGTGCTGCAGTAAGCCAAAACACATTAGAATAGCTTTTGGAACTTGTAGGATGATAAAAAAATGCTTTCGACTCCTTTCAGCAATGATCAGCATTTTCACCCACACAGAGGGATACAGAGACGTGGAGGTAAATGACTAGGGTCGGCTGAAATGACAGGAAAAATAAGGATAAAAATGCAGCACTTGTACGAACAACAGTAAAGTTGGTATCGGTTCTGCCACTTCATGTGTATGGGCAGCGCTTGGACAACTAGAAGCTCACTGCCCGGCAAGCACCTGTGTAAACCAAGCCTTAGGGTCATTTTGCCTAAGTGTGTTTTGGGAGGAAACTCAGGGCACTGCCTTAGAGTTCCACTGTTACATTAGAGTTATCTCCGCCCATGTCATGGCCGCTGTGACAATCCAGCCCCGCGATCCCGTCTACAAGACATTAAAAGACTGGTTGCTGGATCGTCAGAAGAAGGTAGTAATGTGACAGAGCGTGCCAATCCTGTCTAATCTGCTCCCGTTAGCATTAGCAGGAAGTACTGTGAGCAGACTGACAATAAAGATTGGTCGCACGACTGCCGACAATATGTAATGTGACAATCACTCACCAATCCCGTATTACTAGGCCACTGTTGCCATGCAGGTCTCATGCACTAGAGACTTCTGGAGGCAGATTCACCAGAGCCGGCCTTTGGGGGGGGCAAGTGGGGCAATCGCCCCAGGCCCCGCGTCTTAAGAAGGCCCCGCACCCAGCAGACCTATTCCCTGCTCTAATGTACTCATGCGCGCACCGCAGTTACGTCCTGAGCGGCCGCATAGTATAATAATCTCTAGGCTCCTTTTCCTTCCCTTCCCTCGCTCCACTCCAGAGTCCAGTCAGTCACTAATCCCTGCTCCTCCCTCCAGCCAATAGAAATGAGTGAGGCAGCCGTGCCCGGCCCGCCCCCACAACAAGTTCGTGGCAGCTGCAGCCCGCGTTCTGGGAAAGAAGAAGAACATGTCCCCAGACTCCCCACAGCTCACATGGCAGACAGGGGCAAATCTATCAGCAGCACACAAGGAAAACAGTGATAGCTCGGTCACAGCACAATTCCCTGCATCCAGCCCCGTACTGCACAGGCTGTGAGTCAGATCTCCGACAGACGTGTAATTAGTGTAACCCTTTCAGCTCTGAAGGGCAGCCAGAGGTAATTAAGTGCACCAGATAAGGAAACACTCAGCAAACTAAAAATCAGTGAGCTGCACAACACTGCTGCTACATGATGCCTATCAGATCTTATTTATATAGACTTATTTCCTGTATATGTTTGATAGACATTTCCATAAAAGTTCCCTGAAATATACCCTTACCCTTTGCAATGCCTGGTGTATAATGTTTAGAGGTTTGCTTTATGTACAGCTGGTATAGTTTTAAAGTGTGCGTGACATGAATGGTACACAAGCTTTTATACTGTAATTATATTTCTTTTGACCTGATCTTCCTCCAGCCCCCAGTATGCTGTGGGCTCCCTCAGTGTGCGTCCAGTTCTGACCATTCCTCCGCTGCCCACTGTGATGCTCAGAGACTACTGTGCATGTGTGGCCCTGGCTGTGCGTGTGCTTTGTCTAGTTCCCATGGATGGAAGTGCTCTGAGCCTGCACAATTACAAGGCGATGAATGCTCCTGGCCATTGGAACAAGACCAAGCACAAGTATAGCCAGGGCAGTGCATGCACAATAGTCCCCAACTACCAGGGTGGGCAGCAAAGGAACGGATGGGACTGGATGCACATTAAGTGATACTACAACCTACAGGGGGCTGGGGGAAGACCCAGTTAAGTATAAAATGTTTGTATACCATTCATCTTATGGATCAGTGAATGACTGACTTGTGTATATAAAGCACTGGGTGTGGGTTTTGCTGGGATTGTGACTTGTTTTTTCTGTCTTGTGGAGTACAATTTTAAAAAAAAATTGTTTCCTTTTTGCATTTGTCAATTTGGGGCATGTGGTTGCTGCATTTCTTTATTAAAAGCATATGGTGGCTACATTTATCTATTGGGTGCACATGGTGACTGCATTAGTCTATTAGAGGGGACATGGTGGTGGCATTTGTCTATTGTGGTCTCACGGTGGTGGCATTTGTCTAATGGAGGGGACATGGTGGTGGCATTTGTCTAATGGAGGGGACATGGTGGTGGCATTTGTCTATTGTGGTCAGACGATGGTGGCATTTGTCTAATGGAGGGGACATGGTGGTGGCATTTGTCTATTGGAGGGGACATGGTGGTGGCCTTTGTCTATTGAGGTCACACGGTGGAGGCCTTTGTCTATTGGGGGCACACAGTGGCTGCATTCATCGATTGGGGTTTCTGCTAATAAAGGGATCTGAAATAACCTGTTGCATCCACTAATGTAGCCTAAAAAATGTAAAATGTGTGACCACACCCACAATGGGGCACCTACCTATCAAACCTATACAGAGTGTGTATTTTTCCATAGTGTGTTCGTTTCCACAGCATATTTGTGTGTGCGCACATGCGCATATACAGCATGTATGTATCCACAGAATATGTGTCTCTAGGCCCCGCATATGACACTCGCCCCAGGCCCCGCGTACTGTAAGGCCGCCTCTGAGATTCACTATGTGCGTAGTAAACGGTTAAGATTGGTTGGAGGTGCCCACACATGTACAATCCCGATTGTATGTACAATCGATGAACTAAAATATCGATTTCACTCTGGAAATCCGGTAATTTCACTGCCACCACTCTCTCGTGTTCAGGGAGTTAAGAGACTCCCGCTATCATACTATGGCAGCCAGCCCAATCACGTTCAACGTGCTCCAGTCGCCGTTCGGGGAATAGTCACTTCCGAAGGATTAAAAACTGTGAGCAATTTGACGTTTAAAGAAAGGTTACTGGGTCCATATATGATGCAATCTTGATTGTATGTCCAACCGATAAACTAAAGTTATCGATTTTGCACAGGAAATCGGATACTCGCTAATCCTAGAAGGAAGAAACGGTTATTTACAACCTAGCAAGCAAATCAACAATTTATGACAAAATAATAAAACAATGCGGTAGTATTACTGACTCTTCAGAGGGCATGTTCGTTGTAGCAGCAATCAGATGACCAGAACAGGCACAAGACTGAACGATAAAATCGTTAGTTTTATTCTAAAACTACATACACACAGCATACTTTAGCCCACAGATAAATATACCTGTCCGGCAGAACAGATTGGTTTGATAGTAAGAGAGTAGAGATGAAAAGAAACAGAATGTCTTATGGCCCAGACTCACGGGCTACAATTGTTGCTGTGGCCGTGTTGCGGCCACAGATCGCCCGTGAGTATGAGGCGTTGCATGGGCGCACACCCCGAACCGTCGCTCGTCGCTGCTGTCGCCAGGCGATTGGCGCAGTAAATCGCCTGGCGACAGTTGCCGCCGTAACTCCGCCGCAACTGTCGCTAGTCCACGTGCGTATGCGGACTAGCAACAGCAACCTCAATAAAGAACATTGAGCTTCCGGCGGGGGAGGAGGAACGTCAGCGACAGCTTCCGTCGCACCGCTGGTCCCTCTTCCGCGTGTGTACGTGGAGGGACCTGGCGACGAGCTGTCGCTGGCCTGTCGCGCACATGCTCACGTGTGCTGGCGACAGGCCACTTTTGTAGCCCGTGAGTAAGGGCCATAAATGTACAGTTCAAATACCGTTATTGGTAGTCCATGCAGCAATCGCAAGTCTTTGGCAGAAAGTCCAAGATGGCGATTGCCATGCCTTTGTGAGAAATAATCCAAGGGATTTTGCCAGTGACCAGCTGGCTGTCCGATGTTATTCGAAAGATTTCAGATGAAGGACTCTGGACCTTGGACAACCTGGGCCCAGTTAAGCTATAGCCTTTCACCAGGGGTCGAGTCCTGTGTGAACGCGGGTGGACGGCGTCCACTTACTTTTTCCTCAGCGTGGATGCCGTCCAACCTGACTTGTGTGTAGGCGAGCAGCAGAGAGAAGGAGAGCTATGGGGACAGTGGGGAAGGGCGGACGTCTCTCCCCCCCCCCCCCCCTTCCCTCACCTAGGGACTCTCCTTCCTGGCTCTCCCCTCCGGTATTTTTAAAGTTCGGCGACTAAAGTGGGCGGAGCACAGAGCAGAGCGTCCCCTGCGAGTTGCGGCTGGAAGCACATGTATTTTGGGTGTTACGTGTATTTTGGGTGATCTGCTGTCAGGTTTCGTGTATTTTGGGGAACCGGTGCCAGATTATGTGTATGTTAGGGGAACGGCTGCTGATAGATTTCGCGCACTTTGGGGAACTGCTGCCAGATTATGTATGTTTGGGGGACCACTGCTGCCAGATTACATGTATTTTGGGTGTTACGTGTATTTTGGGTGATCCGCTGTCAGGTTTCGCGTATGTTGGGGAACTGCTTCCAGATTATGTGTACTGCCACATTGTCTATTTTGGGGGAACCACTGCCATATTATCTGTATTTTGGAAGGAACTTCTACCAGATTACGTGTCTTTTTGGTGAAATGCTGTCAGATTACATCTATTTTTGGGGTATACACTACGGCAGAGCTCAAACTTCCCCGCCAGACCTTTTACATCACTGCTAAGGTCATGTATATTTGGCCCCACCCATTACCACGCCCACGTTATGCTTGACCACGCCCATTTTTTTAAAGTCCACTCACTTCTTTTCCTAGGACTAGACCCCTGCCCTTCACTCTAGCAAGGAGGAGCGAGGGCGGGGATCATACACCTCTTTGGAACCTGAGAAGAGCCAGCCCCTTCTCATGGAGACAGGAATATATTTAAATCATGATAGGTAGTCTATCTCCAAAACCGTACAGGTTATGTTAAATCTAATAAAATTTTCAGGTTGTTCAGAATTTTTCACAAACAATGATCTCAAACTTGAGGGGTCTGGAGCGAACTGTGACCCCAAAATGCATATCTCTGCTTTGGCAGGGCTTACCGTGAATTCGGAAACATCCAATCATGTGGTTTGTTCCGAATTTCATAATAAGCGGGTTCTAACGGCCGACGCCCGTTTGGAAAGTCATATGTATGACAAAAGATTGATTTCAGATTTGTGAGTTCACAAGAAGGTTTCCTAGGTCAGTAAAAAGGCCAGCTTTTTTTCTTCTGTGGGATGCTAGCAGGACCCCCTGGTGGTTGGCTCTTTTCATGTACTCTAATGGCCCATACTCACGAGGGACTTTTGTCGCCTCAACACGCGGCGCGCGCGTGTTGCGGCGACAGGTCGCCCGTGAGTATGGGCCGTCGCACGCGCGCGCGCCCCCGAACTGTCGCCCGTCGCTATGTCGCCATGCGATTGAAACTTTCAATCGCATGGCGACAGTCGCCGCTGCCCCCCCGCCGCAACTGTCGCTAGTCCGCGTGAGTACGCGGACTAGCGACAGCAACCTCCATTGAGGTTCACAGACCTTCCGGTGAGCTTCCGGCGGGGGGAGGAGGAACGTCAGCGACAGCTTCCGCCTTGCCGCTGGTCCCTCTTCCGCATGTGTACGCGGAGGGACCTGGCGAGAAGCTGTCGCCGGCCTGTCGCCCACACGCTCACGTGTGCTGGCGACAGGCGAGTTTTGCAGCCCGTGAGTACGGGCCTTAAGGTAGTGCTTTTTGGCTGCTGTGGATGAAGGTGTCAAAAATACAGATACCATTCTCCCAGAAGCTTGGGTTTTACAATTTCTGTCAAGCAGAAACTAGATTGATGGCATCTTCACACAGCAGGGGGACTATGTTTCCTCAGGACCTGATAAGGGACCAGGGCTGAATTAGCTGCTTCTGGCCTCTTTGATGTAGTTTGAAAGCTACAAGTAAGGAAACATTTGCTAGCATTTGACAAGGGAGAGGGGAACTGTGTTAACCCCTGGCTGCCCTGCTCTTTCTTAAATTAAGCCTTTTTCCTATCTGCTGTTACTTCTTTTTAATAGTGGTTACATGGAAAATTTTTATAAGGCTCTAACTACTTTATTTATACGAATAAATGTTTATTCGTCACAGCCGCACCCATTTTTCATCACACTCACTTATGCCTTTCATCTTTTTTGGGGGGGTGGGGGGGTGGGGAGGGTGTCGGTAAATAATCTGCACCAGGTGTCAAATACCCTAGCTATACCACTGTTTGTACCTAGGGTTTTTCAATACAAATAGCAAAAGAGACAAAAAGGTTAATTTAGGATCTTTGCCTTAAGGCCCATACACACGTCCGTTTTTTGCAAACGACGATTCGTTCGAACGACCCGTCGTTCAGTCGTTCGGCCGCTAAATCGGGCGTGTGTACAGACTGTCGTTCGCGTGATAAGAGGATCGCTCAAACTCACTCTTATCACGCGAACGACAGTCTGTACACACGCCCGATTTAGCGGGCGAACGACTGAACGACGGGTCGTTCAAACGACCCGTCGTTCGCAAAAAACGGACGTGTGTATGGGCCTTTAGTTCAGGTATACTTTAAGCACATTTCTGATTGCCCACCTCAGAGATAACACAACTCTCTACATACATCAGTGAGTACTTCCTGGAGCCTGGAGGAAAGCCAATTGGGAGAGATGGGGTGGGAGGATGCGCTGCAACCCTATTAAAGGAAACCTAAAGCAAGGCTTCCATACTTATTTCCTTTTACGCAATACCAGTTAATGCCTGGCAGTCCTGCTGATCTCTTTGGCTGCAATAGTGTCTGAACCACACACCTGAAACAAGCATGCAGCTAATCCAGCCAGACTTCAGTCAGAGCACCTGATCTGCCTGCTTGTTCATGGTCTATGGCTAAAAATATTAAAGGCAGAGGATCGACAGGTAATATGCATTGTTTGAAAGAAAATAAATATGGCAGCCTTTATATTACTCTGACTTTAGGTTCCCTTTAATATCACCATGGCATATAGTGAGTGATATAATGATACAATTAAAAATAAAATGCTTAAATACTTGCTCCAATTTAACTATGTACACACTTGAAATTCCTGCCACCTGAAACAGCTACTGACCATTTCAGGTTACAGTTTTGAACAATTCCTGTAGAGTCCCACTTTTCAGCTCTAGTTTTTTTCTATGGAAAGAAAAAGGGTAAGGGTGAGCACAAGGTGCTGCACTGCAGGAATCGTAGTAGTAGTAGTAGTAGTAGTAGTAGTAGTAGTAGTAGTAGTAGTAGTGGTGGTGGTGGTGGTGGTGGTGGTGGTGGTGGTGGTGGTGGTGGTGGTGGTGGTGGTGGTGGTAGTGGTAGTGGTAGTGGTAGTGGTAGTAGTAGTAGTAGTAGTAGTAGTAGTAGTAGTAGTAGTAGTAGTAGTAGTAGTAGTAGTAGTAGTAGTAGTAGTAGTAGTAGTAGGTTCCTGCAAGAACTGAGATTAGCTGTTAGTAAGTTGGCATGATAAATTACCAATGACTCCTTCAGCAATATCAGGGGACAACTGTATACACTTAACATTCAACCAAGACTGTGAGACAAATTGGTTCAGATGGGGAAATTCTAAAATGCGTATGCAGCTTTAGACTGTAAACTTCAAATGACAGGATTCATACGCAGGGTCTGACTGGGACACTGGGGGCCCACCAAAGAAATTTCAACCTGGGGCCCACACATCCCATGATTGCAGTGAAAAAAAGGGCATGAACATGCATCGGAAGGTGGGCGTGGTCATGATGTATTATGGACAGGGCCAAATGTACATGATCTTAGCAGCATTGTAATTCAGAGACGCTGCCCAGTAAAACTTCATAGAGTCCCCTCCTTTATTATAAAGTAATGTCCTACTTTGCAGAGGTTGCGACCGCAGAGGTTGCGACCGCATCGGGGCCCTTGGGCCAAAGGGGCCCCAAAGGGCCCTCCATCAACTATACTATTACCTTTCTATTGGTCCTGTGCTCATAATAATCACTTCTGTAAATACTTTGAACAGTGGTAATCATTAACAAGCTATTTCCCATCCCCTTCTTGCACCTCTGACACTGTAGTTGCCATTGGGAGGTTTTGGTGCGTTGTACCAATTGTTATGTATAGAGTGCTTGGGGGCCTCATTGTAAAATTTGCATCGAGGCTAACTGCTCCTTAGCTACGCCACTGCTCTCAGCATGAGTGATTACAGCACTGAGAAGAGAATTTTTGTGCTGCAGGCAGCAATTGAAGCTCTCTCAGACAAGGAGGGGGGGCCCACAGAGACCTGGAGGCGGGGCCCACCGAGGGAAAAAACTGTACTACGGTGGCCCAGTCCAACCCTGTTCATACGTATTTTGCAACAAGAATTCCCCAGTCTGGGAGAGTTTATGAGAAAAAAATATATAAAACTTAAATTTTATTATTTACTCATAAAACTGAAGGAATGCACATACTGACACAAATTTGCTACAAACTTTAGTTAGGGCAGAGATCAGAGGTCACTGTAGTAATGGCCAAGATCGTACTGTGTTAATTACTAGAAAGAAAAAACAAAGACAAAAAGGGAGCCCCAAATGGTGCAGTATGTCACGAATTTTGGGTTATATGAAATAGTTTCTATAGAAAAGTACTCACAAAGGTGGGTTGCAAGGAGGGCAACCGACCACTTCAAGCACATGGAGTATGTCAAACCTGACTCCACTCAGGTTACCCAGGACCCTGGATTCATTTGCTCTCTTCGAAAAAAAACTTGCGCTCCTTGAGCAGGTGCGCAAAGCCCCCTCCCCAAGGAGGACGGGGGGAGTGAGGTACAGTTGAGATGTAGAGGCGCCCAATATATATAAAAAACACTTTAAAATCAATAAAATAAAAAGACTCTAGGTGGCTTACCTTATAGACGACAAAAATACTTTAGGTAAGGAAATGTAATAGAATGTTTAGCACAGGCAACGCGTTTAGTGGGTCAACGCCCACTTCCTCAGGCCAAATACAGTGCCTACAAATAGCAAAGAGAGGCGCTCAGTGCTTCATATATAGATAAAGTTGACATATAAAATCCAAAGTCCAAAAGTACAACACAAAATATAAAATACAATCACAAGCACAATATATTCTTAAAAAGTAGTACTTGATCAAAAATCAATCAAATAAATAAATCAAATAAATAATCGTAGGATACTTATATCATAGTCTCTGAGTGTCTTGCAGTCAGAGACACATTTAATAATAGATGACAGATCAATTCTACAGTCAATCATAATATCCCAGCACACTATTAGTTATATCTACAGAGACAATTTCCTGATTAAAAATGTGCTGTGTAAGCTTAAATTCATAACTCTCTGAACCTAAAAGATAAGGGCAATCATATAGGGTATGCTATATATTGCGCATCAGTATGTTAATGCATTAAGTGCTATGGACATTAAAATATAGTATGGTGCAAAACATGATAATAATAAAAATTATAGATGGGTAAAAGCCCTGTGGTTATTGATTAATTATGGTACGAGGAGAAAAGGACACAATATTATAAATCATAAAGAAGGATTATAATAGGGGCATAGAATGTATAAAAGCTCTGGTAGCGCTGTGAACATGACTACCTATTAGGTGATAACTATAGAGAGAATAAAGCCATAGGATTATATAAAGGACAGTGTTGTTCTCAGTCTTGTCCCTGTTTCTCAACTACTAAATTATTTATTATTCACAAAAACATTTTTCTAATCAACACTCTAAAAGCCCAACATGTTTCAACTCCAGGAAGGCTTTGTCAGGGGTGCTGTTCAGAGGACAGTAAAGTTAGTCCTTTATGCCCCATACTCACGGGCAACATTCTGGCCTGTCGCTAGCACACGGGAGCGTGTGCGCGACAGGCCGGCGACAGCTCGTCGCCAGGTCCCTCCGCATACACACGGCGGAGGGACCTGGCAACTGACGCGCAGGAAGCTGTCGCTGAAGTTCCTCCCCCCGCCGGAAGCTCAGGGTATTCCCTGCTGGTTGCTGTCGCTAGTCCGCATACTCACGCGGACTAGCGACAGTTGCGGCGGCAACAGTCGCCGGGCAATTGACCGCGCCAATCGCCAGCAGCAGCGACGGGTTCGGGGTGCACGCCCGTGCAACGCCTCATACTCACGGGCGACCTGTCGCCGCAACATGCGCGCGCCGTGTGTTGTGGCGACAATTGTAGCCCGTGAGTATGGGCCATTAGTGCTAGTGCATTAACCATTTCAGCCCGCAGGGATTTTTCACCTTATGCAACAGAGCACTTTTCACCTCCCATTCATTCGCTAATAAATTTATCACTAATTATTATCACAATTAATTGATCTATATCTTGTTTTTTCTGCCACTAAATAGGCTTTCTTTGGGTGGTACATTTTACTAAGAATTATTTTTTTCTAAATGCATTTTCACAGGAATATTAAGAAAAAAATTTAAAAAATTCATTATTTCTCAGTTTTTGGCCATTACAGCTGTAAAATAATACATGCTACCATAATTAAAACCCATGTATTTTATTTGACCATTTGTCTCAGTTATTACACCATTTAAATGCTGTTCCTATCACAATGTATGGCGCCAATATTTTATTTGGAAATAAAGGTGCATTTTTTCAGTTTTGCATCCATCACTATTTACAAGGTTATAATTTAAAAAATGTTCGTAATATACCTTCTTCACATGCATATTTAAAAAGTTATTTATGTTTTTTTTTTTGTTTTTTTGGGTTTTTTATAATTGTAATTTTTTTTCCATTAAACATTTTTTGGGAGTAATATTTGGTGTGGGAAATAAACAGTTAATTTTAAATGTAATAAAATGTGTTTTATGTATTGAAAAATGTATGTAGAGGTAGATGTAGTTTTACATTGAGTATTTATTTATTTATTTATTTTTTCAGAAAGACCTGATAAGAGGCCGTCGGTTTTTCTGCCGGGGACATGGATCGATGAACAGGAAACCTGTTCCCATTCATTGATCACTGGGCTACCGGGGGGGGGGGGGAGGGGGGGGTGGTGCGATCGCCCACGGGAGCGCGCAGAAGCGTGCATCATCAGTGCAGCAGCCGCCTGGGCGTGAGGATCACGTCCAGGCGGCATAAATGGCTAAAGACATCAAATAATACATTGAAACATTCTTAAGTGTAGCAACAGATTAGCAGCCAGCACGGCCAGCAGGTTCTGACCAGACTGGTTCACTGCTTTTCCTTTAAACCTCCCTAGCGTTCAATTTTCCCAGGATTTCGGAGCAAAAAGAGATAAAAATTATTTTTATAACTTTTTTTTCCCCTGTAACTTGCCAAAATGTGTCAAGCAAGGGTCTAGTATACAGTGCAGGAGAGTATCAATGTGTATGCACTTTTATACTGTTCACAGCATGTTTTATATAGACGTATATATCTGTCAATACCGCTATATCACAGGAAAGGACTGGATATGGATGGGTGTGGAGTGATTACCATATGCTGGATTCCCCCAGGTCCTAGTGTCCAGAATGATTACCATTTGCAGGCTGCTACTCTAGGAGAGAGGGACCTAACTGGGAATCCCACAGTAGGATCCCAGCAGTGACGTAACTACAATTCATAAGGC
The DNA here is from genome assembly GCF_040937935.1 of Hyperolius riggenbachi. Lineage (NCBI taxonomy): Eukaryota > Metazoa > Chordata > Amphibia > Anura > Hyperoliidae > Hyperolius > Hyperolius riggenbachi. Next base: position 170,490,589 of record NC_090652.1, on the reverse strand, counting down.
TCCCCAGCCAAACTTTGATATGAACCCCCAATGTTCACAACCATCAACCATCCCTTGGCCCCCTTCCCCTTGGTGACATTCATGGCCCAGAAGCCCCTCTTACAAGGGTCATAAAACAAGTGTGGCCATTACTATCGTCACACGCATAACAAGTCTAGCCACAAAAACAACTGATCTGGAGTATAGCCCCCTGTATCAGAGGAAGGGGGGTGGTAGTAGCCTGGGCTGCTCCCCTATAGTTACGCCCCTGGATCCCAGCCATTATTAAGTGACCTCTGATCTATGTGTAGCAAATTTGCATGAATATGTGTATTCCTCTATTTTAAAATAAAGGTTAAAGGGGCACTACGCTGAAACATTTTACATTTGAAAACCATATGTGCGCATACATACACTTTTCCTAGAGTAAATGCACTGTAATTTACCATACTGTGCCATCACTTACAATAGGTACGCTACATAGGAAGTAAAACATTAATATTGCATTTACTCTGGGACGAATGTACATCTCATGTGGAGGTGTAAATATAAATTTTAAATTTACAGCTTTTCACCATAGTGCCCCATTAAAGAGACACTGAAGCGAAAAAAAGTTATGATATAATGAATTTGTTGTGTAATATGGTTAATTACTAGAATTTTAGTAGCAAAGAAAATATTCTTATATTTTTATTTTCAGTTATATAGTGTTTTTTTTTATAACATTGCATCATTCTCTAATATTTGCAGTTTAGACACTACTCAGCATTTTAAATGGGTTCAAAAGTTCACTAGCCTGCTCTGTAAAATCTTCCCTGCAGAGGGAAAAAAAGATACATTGGGCCATATGCAATTCACTTTTTCACCTAAGTTTTCTCCTAGGTGATATTTTTAAACTTGTCAATAAAATGCATTTTAAGCCACCAGAAAGCAAGAAAATACTCAAAATAACTTTGATAGTATCTTTTCACCTACTTTTTGGTACTTTTGGTAGTTGAAAAGTGATGAAAAGTTATTTTAAATCGAAGATGAAAAATTATCTCCTAGGAGAAAAGTCTGGTGGAAAAGTGAATTGCATATGGCCCATTGTCTTTTATAGCGTATCATCTCAAGTGTCTGGCAGAGTTCTCTGCGACTTTGAAAGTTGTGAAGCTTAATGGCTAATTTGCATAGATAACAACTGGAGTTTCTTAGTTCTTCCTTTACTGGAAACAATATTAGACTTGTGTCTCTGCTGCTAATGGTTTTTTTCTCAGCTGCACTACACATACAAATCATTATATCATAATTTTTTGTTCGCTTCAGTGTCTCTTTAAGTTGTATATATTTTCCTCTCATAAACACTCTCAGGCAGGTAAATTATTGTTGCAATATTCAAATAAGGAAATAGTTGTTTCATTTCATGTGTATTTTATTTGTACTGTCTATGAATTATGTATTTTTTTACCAACTCTTGCCCATACCATGCTATGTACATTGCTGGTGCTTAATTATGATGATGATAATAATAATAATATTTCTTGCAGGGTGACGACTTTAACTACACTTAATTTGCCTCTCCTGTGCTTGACCTTCATCACTGAAAACAGTTTGGTTGCTGCTGTAAGTAAATGTTTATAGAAAAGATCTAAAAAATATGATGATGACTGATGGGTTGGGGCCAGGGGCATAACTACAGGGGAGCAGCCCCTGTGACTGCAGGGGGCCCAGAGCTGTAAGGGGCCCCAACTACTACTTTTCTCCCTCTGATAAAGGAGTCTATCCTTCAGATAGGTTGTGTATGTGGCTATAGTTGTTATGGGTGTAATGATTATTATGTCCACACTTGTTTTATGACCCTGCAAGATGGGCCCCAGGCTGTGAGGGTCACCAGGGGTAGGCAAGGGAAAGGGTGTGAACTATGGGGGCCCCATCAAAGTTTTGCTCAGGGCCCGGTGATTTTAAGTTAAGCCCTTGGCTGGGGCTCTACTATATGCGAGTATATACGATAACTTAATAAGCAATGTAATAACGGAGACATACGCCATTATTGCCATCTGCAGGGATAGAGAGTCGATCCCTTAAGGCAGGGATGGGCCAAACCAGAAAAGGAGTGAGTGCGGTGTGAAAATGGGTGTGCCTAAGTAAGAATGTAGGTGGAGCTAACTATAATGCAACAGTGTAACGTAGTCCATTGGACGCCGCAAGCCAGTTCACCTACGGGGGAGGAGGGGGGGGGGGTGCACACATTCCAATCCTGTAGCAGCAGGCCGGATGAAATGTCCAAGCAGGCCGGATTTGGACAGTGGGCTGAAGTTTGCCCACCCTTGCCTTATGGGATAGTTTGAGGACAAGTTCCATATAGACACATTGCTATGGAACAATCCTGAACCATGCAGTTGACAACAATAGTGTGTGTACGCATCCTAAGGCTGCAAGGGATGCAGCCGTATGCTCAATGTGGTTTGCTGAATCTTTCCATTGCTACTTGAAGGTCCAAGACATATTTAATTTTTTTTTAAATAGTTTGGCTGTGAGTTTTCTTCGTTCTGCAATCTACTTATCTCTGTTTTGTTTGTTTTTTTGCAAGTATGAATGGCATCCGCAAAACCCAGACTCATCCACCTCTTTGCCAGTCAGAGAAGCGTTATTTCTCCCTCCATAGAACACATCACCACTGCTCTGGAGTCGAGTGGTGGTGTGCTTTCCAACAGTGTTTCCAACATTTGCATTATACTTGGTGATGTAAACCTTGGATGCAGCTACTGGGCCATAGAAAACTAGTCCATGAAGCTTTCAACACTACGTTTTGAGCTTATTTCAAGGCCACACAAAGTTTAGAGGCCTGTAGCTAGGGACTCTGAAGAAAGTGCGTGACTTGAGTGTGTGCCTCAATATGCGCTGGTCCGCTCTGTGATTTTGTGGCTGAGTTGCTGCTGGTCCCGATTTCTTCTACTTTTTTTTAATACCAACTGTTGACTGTGGAGTATTTAGTAGCAGCGAGAACATTTCTCGATAGGATGCAGAGGTAGCATCATATCATGGTACCACACTGGAATTAACTGGGTTCCTAAGAGCGACCAGTTCTTTCACAAATGTTTGTAGAAGTAGTCTGTTACCCTCGGTGCTTTATTCTATACACCTGTGACCATGAAAATGATTGGAACTCCTGAATTCATTGGTTTGGAGGGATGTTCTTATTGGTGGGAGTATGTGTTTATTAGTGTTATCATATGAAAGCTTACCTTAGGCAGAAAAAAGTCTAAAAATACTCTGTAATTCCTGCATGTATTTAGTGTATGAAAATTGTAAACTAGTACAGTAAAATCTTTGTTATCAAGAACTCAGTTAACCAGAATTCTCAAGCAACCTGAAAAAAATCCAGACCTTGCAGTATTCATTAATCTACTTTGACACTTCTTTATATACCGGTAGGAATAAACCTCTGGTACATTAATTGTAGCTATCAGGGACAACAAAGCGATAATTTGCATATTCAGCAGTGATGCGTTGTGGGACACCTTAGAGCTCACTCCAACCTGAATAATTGCAAATACCTTCTTTTTTAAGAAGGCAAACTTCTATTTTGCATTAATTTAAAGAGAAACTCCAGTGAAAATAATGTAATAAAGAAGTGCTTAATTTTTACAAAAATTATGTATAAATGATTTGGTCAGTATTTTCCTATTGTTAAATCTTTCCTCTCCCTGATTTACATTCTCACATTTACCACATGGTGACATTTTTACTGCTGGCAAGTGATGTCACTGGAAGGAGATTCTGCTTGCTTTTTTGGCAGTTGGACCCAGCCGCAAACAGCTATTTCCCATAATGCAATGAGGTTCACAGACAGGCCATGGTCCTGACATCACACTGTGGGAGGGGTTTCACCACGATATCAGCCATACAGAGCCCCCTGATGATCCGTTTGTTAAAAGGAAAAGATTTCTCATGGGAAAGGGGGTATCAGCTACTCATTGGCATGAAGTTCAATTCTTGGATACGTTTTCTCTTTAAGCCTGTCCTTTCTCTTAATTTATTTTTAATTACTGTATTTCAACAATAATGAAGGGTTTATGGTAAATATAAAGTGTAGGGTATATTACTGTTTTTTTTTGTTTGTTTTTTACAAAGATGCAGACCGGAACTGTCTCTATACTTGCGTTTATTCCCATACGTTGCAGCCATCAATACAAAATTAGATCAGCATGACATAGAGATCAAACCTGGTGCCGTTACATGTGCTCGGGCCGGTGGAGGTGGAGTGCCCAGGGAAAGATAGGACGGGCACTACAGCCGTTTTGCGCTGTCACAGCGCTTGCTTACATGTTTGTCCCGGCAAATAGCAGTGCGTCTGAGCTTCTGGATTGAAGTCTAGTGACTCCCTGCACGCCAGCCATTAGCCCACAGACAGGAATTATTTAGAGGTGAAGTGTGAAGAGGTGAAAGGTCGCCTATAACGGCGATATCCTAATAATATAGAGCAAACATTACATGCAAGTTAACATTGTCTTAGGACATGCAATTAAACATGAATGTTAGTAAAAAAAAAAACCTTGTGAAAGTGTGAGAAAATGCGGAAAAGCCGCCAATACTCAAGGTGAGGCGGCTGACTCCGCGTTCAACATGGCAGCTGGCACTGGCACGCAGTCGGAGCACGGAGAAACCGCCACATGCTCTAACAACAGGACGGCGGATTCCGCGTCCAATGCGGCAAGTTGCTCGCATAGGCCTGCTTCTCTCAGCAATGCGGAATGCGGAGAAAACGCCGCACGCACTGACAGCGGTGCGGCGGTTTCCGCATCCAACTCAGCAGAAACATTACAACACATGACTGGTGTGGCTGGGACTGGTAGTCCACACTGGTTTAGGAGAACGCGCGCGCAGAGAGGCAGGGCCTTTATGGCAGTCAGAAGAGGGTCAGCTGACCAAGCTGGTCAGCTGACAAGTTCAGTAACTTCCATTGGTCCAGCACTTAGGGGAGGCGCTGGTGAGCGCTAGTGTAAATAAACTGGGTGCTGGTCATTCATCTGGTGTCTGCCGTTGCGATCACTACGTGGTAGCACTCAGGCCTTGTCTGTATCTGTGTTATTAGACCAGTTTCCAAAGGTGTTGATGGCCAAGGATCTCACACCTTAGTCTAGGAATTCTGTTATTATCTGTATTGTTATCTAGACCAGTTTCCTAGGTGTTGACGGCCAAGGAACTCACACCTTAGTCTAGGAATTCAGTACCATCTGTATCATTCACATTATTCTAGTCTAGTTCCTGGAGTGTGAGAATCTTGGAGCTCACACTCAAGTCTAGGCATTGTTGATTATCTGTTATGACTTTCTGCATTTCCTGACCATTCTCCTGATCTCTGATTCTGTACCTTTGTCTTTCTGATACCTTGTTGCCAAACTCTGCTAGTTCCTGGATTCTGCTTCTGTCTCCTGTCTCCGTTATGTATCTGTCCGTGTGGTTCCGACCTGGCCTGTCCGACCTTGAGAACTATCTCTGCTGTTAAGAGATAGTTCACAGAACTGTTAGTGACACTACCCTTGGTGTCACTCACGTTCTGTCCTTCCCACTGTCTCAGCCTGGCTCCGCCCCTTGGGGAGCATCAGACCTGGGGAAGGAATCTGATCCATAGCAGTAGCTCTTACTGTCTAGCACCCATCTTCCGGGTGCGTTCCTCAAAGTATTACTGTTGCACCAAACACTCTCATCCTTCGGGTGTCCAGAGGTTAGAAGATATACCTGATTTCGGTGATACTGCAGATCATCAATAATCGGGTATATTCTGCATTCTCGGTGATACTGCAGATCACCGGTAATCAGATCCTCTCCGTGTTACACCGATCGTTACAGAAAGTGAATTACTTCATTCAGCTATACACTGTGCAAAAAAATCGTGTTCCTTAACTTCTTGCGTGCTGTTAAACTGTTCTCATGGCAGCACTGTATTAGGAATCCTTTAGGCATGTTCACATTGCGTTTGGCTTGCGTGTCCGTCCGCGTTGAGCTTTGTGTTTTCCAGCGATTTTCTGTGCGCTCGCTCGTTTTTGTAGGTGTTTTGGTAAGCGCTTTTGCAGAGCACTTCCGTTATCTGATCTGGAAAGAGATCCGGAAACAATAAATACATGTATTTTTTTTAAAAAACGATCACGCTTTCGCTTGCAAAAGCTATTTTATGACCATTTTGCGTTTTTCCTATATCTTCACCTCAAAAATGGCCCAAGCACCTCTTAGAAAAGTGGATCGCAAACTCTCTCATAGAGAATGAACTCTCTCATAGAGAATCATTGCACAAGCGTTTTCAGGGCGATTTTGAAAATCGCCCGCATTTAAATTTTATTTATTTTAATATTATGACCTACACATAAAAACTCTAAGGGTGGGGGAAACCCCGGGTAGAGGAGTCCCATAATTAGATGTATTCATCTAATCCATATCGCACGATCTAAGTCGTACATATATGTTGGTGATCTGGCTCCCCACTTCAAAAACAAAAACGAAGTTGGAGTTTGGGCACATATAGTACTTCAAAGGAGGAATGACAGGGATGTGCAATCAGATGGGACAAGCGCTATCAATGTTAGAAGGGGCCACACTGCAGAGAGAGAGCGTGAAACCTGCTGCCGGACTGGCAAATGCCGGCCGGGTCAAGCTCGTGCACTGTGTTCCATATGCGTAGTTTCATACGTGAATATACATTGCAGGAAGGGACCAAATTCCCTAGCCTCCATGCACTCCCACAACTTTTAGAGGCGGCAATCGTAAGTGTATGTGGGCCACAGAAGATTCCTGCAGGCTGTACACACATCTGGAAAGCGTGCACTGCAATGTACGCGGCCGGCCACAGACGTGCCGATCCGGCAAAGTGCAGAATGGATCGTCTGTTGATGGTCCAAATGGGCTTATTGCACTACATACATGCAATTTCCACAGCCTGCTCCCACTCATGGCAGCAGTGTCCCATCATTGCGGGATTCCCAATTGGAGAAACAGTATCAGTAAGGATATGGAAAAAGGAGCCCAAATACAATTGGGAGCACCATTGGGTCAATGATGGAAAGGGGAGAAACAGGGATAGAGAGTAACAGTAGAATGGGGATGGAAAGGGAAGAAAAGAAGGGGGGGGGGTATAGGGAGAGAGCCAGGCTAGTCCATATGGGAGACAGAGAAAGAAGGGGCATCGAAAGTTCAGGGGTAGTTCACGTCTCATTGATCCCCCAATTCGACAATCAGGGGCTGAGTGCCTAGCAATCTCTCTTTTATGTACTGTTTTTTTTTAGTTAGGCCTATTTTTAACATTGACTCTCGAGTAACCAGAAACTTCACTTATCTGGCATCAGCCAATCTCCATTGCTGTTGGTTAATTGGGGCTTTACTGTACTTTGTTTCCTGAGAACATTAACTATAAACTGCAGTTTACAAATCTTTTATTACATTTTTACAATACATTCTGTAGACTACACACAGTGGCCTCAATTCCTGGAGCTTTATCAAACACTTTATCAAACGTTTGATAATTTACTTCATGGGTAAAACCTAATTTTGAATTCACTAAGGTGTTATATATTTATTGAACGGATATATAACACCTTAGTGAATTCAAAATTAGATTTTACCCATGAGGTAAATTATCAAACGTTTGATAAAGTGTTTGATAAAGCTCCGTGAATTGAGGCCAGTGTGTAGTATTTAGTGTACACCAACATTAATTCGCTATCTTATTTCTTTTCAGGGGCATGATTGCTACCCAATGTTGTTTACATATGATGAAGATAAGGGGAGTCTGAGTTTTGGAGGAAAGCTGGACATCCCTAAGCAGAGCTCACAAAAAGGAATGACAGCAAGAGAGAGATTTCAAAATATGGACAAGAAAGCTAGCTCTGACACCAACTCTGGAGCTCTGGACTCCCTACACAAAAACAGTATCAGGTAATAAATTGAATAGACAGGGATCTAATTCTTTTAGTTTATATTTGTTATTATTTTTTTTTTTTCTGATCAGTTTTGTTGGCGGTCTGAAGAATGATTTGGAGGGTGGTTTAAAAAAGAAGTGTAAAGGTGCGATTCACAAAAACTAGAGATCATACATTTACAAACCATAAATTGCCACACACACACAAACCCTTTTTTTTGAATTAAAACAAAAAGTGTGTCCCTCTCTCAAGCCTTCTTATAGCGGATCTGAGTTGAAAAACTAATTATAACAAGTAACTTGTCTATATATCTTATCTAAAGTTTAGATTTTACACAGCATATCTAGCTGCAAACAGCTTCAAAAGTTTATTATTTATTCCTATGATACAATGAGGGCAGCCATGTTCTTTTTGTCACATTGTCACAGGCTGAGGGCTGGAGATGCTATCCGCTTGCCTGTGTGTAAATTCAGTCCCATCTCCTCCTCCCTCCTCCCCTCTACCTCTGAAATCAATGGCTAGTAACCTCCTCCTCCTGCCCAGACTGAGCTCCCATAAGCCCTCGCTACAGTGCCAAGACACAAAAGGAGCTGTGGGCGAGGCTTGTTTAGTTTATAGGGAATTACAGTATTAAAACAAAACAAAAAAAGTATTTGGCTTGAGGAATGCCCTATAAACCATATGAAAGGAACACAATTATGCAATGAGTAAAAGTTTATCTCGGATCCACTTTAATGTTGGTTACCTGGTATTCTCCAGGGGATGCAAAGCCTACTAGCATTGGGCCTCCCTAAACAGTATTGACCCAAATAGTCCATAAATTTGCAGATAGTCTGCAAAAGGTTAAGCTAAAGCCTCCCCTTCCCTTTGTAGAGACCATTCATTTAGTGGTATGGGCATGGGGCTCTTTCCCAGCTCCAGTGTCCAGAAGCAGATGGTTGTGATATCATGGGGAAAGTGGAAAGATGATGGTAGAAATGTTCAAAGTGCCTGGGTCCTTCAAAGTAAATCTGTAAAATGGGATCATTCTTGAAAACCTATTTAACATATTGAGTTCAGTAAAACTAGGCTATAGAATTTATTTGAGGTAAATACAAATCAAAAATTTTATTAACCCTTAGACTGCCAGCTATCTTTTACAAACACTACCCGTCAGTGCCATTCACAAGTCAGGAACTCCCTGCAATTGGACTAATGTACATGTCTTGCCCAAATCTACATGTGCCAAAGTCCAAAATAGTCAGTAGTAATTGTTTATGATTTGCAAATAATGATTGAGAATTATGCTAATTATGATATGGATTTATACTAATTATTATGAAAATCTAATAGTAAACTTTGTGCTTGTCCTCAATTGAACTGCTGCCTCATGTGTGTCCTTTGTCCATTATTTTGTATCTTTGTTACCAAGATACAGCATTTGCTCGTATTGGCTGTAAAAAAACAAAACCCATGGGCCAGAAGATATTAGCAGCAGAGAAAAGAAGAAGAGCACACTTGAGGCAGCGGCTATGGTGATGTATAGGGAAATAAACGTGCATACATGGTTTCCCATATTCACCTCACTGGAACAGCACAAGATTGCAAATTGCAATCCTGCATATCACTAAATTAAAATTAGAGAACACTTCCATGATATGATAGTATTTTGTATTTATTACTTTGAGATGCCTTTAGCCTCCAACTGATTGTTTTGTCTTCTACACTGTATTTTACTGTTATTAAATTTGGGTAACTGTCATCACTCTTGTATTTTGGCTATTACAGCAATCAACTGCTTCCTATAATTGCAGACCAGCTTTTTGCATGTCTCCACGTGGTATTTTTGCCCATTCATCTTTAGCAGGTTGGAAGGTCTTCTTGCCATCACCCTGGTCTTTAGCTCCCTCAACTGATTCTCAATTGGATTCAAGTCAGGACTCTAACTGGGCCACTCCAAAACATTAATGTTGTTGTCTGCTAACTATTTCTTCACCACTTTTGCTGTGTGTTTTGGGTCATTGTCATGCTTGCCCAAGGCCAAATTTCTCTGCAGACTGCCTGATGTTGTCGTTGAGAATCCTCATGTATTGCTCTTTTTTTCATGGAGCCGTTTACTGTGTTTAGGCTCCCTGGTCCATTGGCTAATCCCCTCCTAAAAAAACAAAAACATTAGGTTCCCACCACCACCTTTGACAGTGGGGATGGTGTTCTTTGGGTTAAAGGCTTTTCCTTTTTTACACCAAATGAAGGAAACATCATTGTGACCAAACAATTCAATTTTTGTTTCATCTGACCATAACACAGAAGACCAGAAGTCTTATTCTTCCAGATTAGCATTTGCAAGGGCCAAGCAAGCTTTTGTGTGCCTTATCTGGAGGTGTGGCGTCCTCCTCGGTCTGCATCTGTGGAACCCAGCAGTATGCACAGGGCCGAATTTACCATAAGGCACTGTAGGCACGTGCCTACAGGCACCTGATGATGAAAAGACAGCTCCCTCCCTTCCCTATGCAGAGTCTTGAGCAGAGTGAAAACGAGAGGTTACTAACCCAGCACTCGGCATTCCACTGACGACATCTCCCTTCAGTCAGGAGTACCTCTAGCTGCTTAATACTGAAGTTCCTCTAGCTACCTCATACTTGGGGGTACCTCTAGCTAATAAATATTGAGAGTACTTCTGGCTGCCTAATACTAAGGGGCACTTGTAGCCACCTATGACGGGCAAGGGAGAAGTGATAGCCAGTACACTTGTGGAGCAGTTTGGTGGGGGTTTGTAGGCTTATGAAGGGGGAAGTCTAAGGTGCCTGTACATCTGTGCCTATAGGCTCCTGAGAGGTAAATCCGGGCCTGAATATGCAATGTCCATTGCATTGTCTGCCTTGAGACATTGGCATCATCAGAGCCTAGATTCACCAGGACGGCCTTGGTGGTGATCCTTGGATTCCTTTTCACCTCTCTAACGATCCAACTGGTCAGTGCAGGTGTCACTTTTGGCTTCAGACCCCATCCTCTGAGATTTTCCACAGTACAGAATATCTTGTATTTTTTAATAATGCTTTGAGCTGTAGCCACTGGAAGGAACATGAAAACATTTAGAAATGGCCTTGTAACCCTTTCCTGACTTGTGAGCAGCTACAATGTGCAGATCCTCACTGAGCTCCTTTGGTTTAGCAATGACTGTCCACAAACCAACTGCAGAGAGCTGCTGTTTTTAACTTGTTGTGTTAATTAAAACAGCTGTTCCCAAATAATCAGGGTAACTAGGATGCTTTAGAACAGCTTAAACTATTTGGGATGATACATAACTTTAGATTTTCCCACAGTATCCTGTGACAGTTTGTGAAGGGTATGAATAGTTTTGGACTGGACACTTTTTTGCTCAAATGTAAATAAAAGCTAAGAAATGTTTTTTTTCCCCACAATAATGCCTCTAGTACATTGTCTTATATATACTGTATATACCATTTGATCATCATGCTTTATTTTCTTTGTTGTATAGCTGATAACTAAATTACCCCTCTCTCTTTTTCATTGCAGTCAGATCTCTGTGCTGAGTGGAGGAAAAGCAAAGTGTTCCAAGTTTTGTACAACTGGAATGGATGGAGGAATGTGCATTTGGGATATAAAGGTGAGAAGTAACTATATACGTACATTAAGCTATTGTATATCACCATGTATTGCAACAAAGCACTGTAGTACATTAGTATGGTACATACAGGTCCTTCTAAACAAATTAGCATTTTCTGATAAAGTTCATTATTTTCTGTAATGTACTGATAAACATTAGACTTTCATATATTTTGGATTAATTACACACAACTGAAGTAGTTCAAGCCTTTTATTGTTTTAATATTGATGATTTTGGCATACAGCTCATGAAAACCCCAAATTCCTATCTAAAAAAATTAGCATATTTCATCCGACCAATAAAAGAAAAGTGTTTTTAAAACAAAAAAAGTCAACCTTCAAATAATTATGTTCAGTTATGCACTCAATACTTGGTCGGGAATCCTTTTGCAGAAATGACTGCTTCAATGCGGTGTGGCATGGAGGCAATCAGCCTGTGGCACTGCTCAGGTGTTATGGAGGTCGTGCTGAAAAATAAATCTTCATCTCCATAAAGCTTTTCAGCAGATGGAAGCATGAAGTGCTCCAAAATCTCCTGATAGCTAGCTGCATTGACCCTGCCCTTGATAAAACACAGTGGACCAACACCAGCAGCTGACATGGCACCCCAGACCATCACTGACTGTGTGTACTTGACACTGGACTTCAGGCATTTTGGCATTTCCCTCTCCCCAGTCTTCCTCCAAACTCTGGCACCTTGATTTCCGAATGACATGCAAAAGTTGCTTTCATCCGAAAAAAGTACTTTGGACCACTGAGCAACAGTCCAGTGCTGCTTCTCTGTAGCCCAGGTCAGGCGCTTCTGCCGCTGTTTTTGGTTCAAAAGTGGCTTGGCCTGGGGAATGCGGCACCTGTAGCCCATTTCCTGCACACGCCTGTACACGGTGGCTCTGGATGTTTCTACTCCAGACTCAGTCCACTGCTTTCGCAGGTCCCCCAAGGTCTGGAATCGGTCCTTCTCCACAACCTTCCTCAGGGTCATGTGTGTGACTGATGTTTAATTAGTCACAATGGCTAATGGTATTGGGTTGAGTGTGGAGGAGGTCAGGGAGATAAATACTAGCCACACTTACTTGAAGGGGGGGAGGTTATGCCACACTTGTTGTGGCAGTTGGCTGCACTTACTTGGTAGGGAGTTAAAGGGATCCAAGCAGCTCTTGGCTTCAAATAGCTGCAAGGGCTGCCATTGTTCAGAAGCTCAACCCCTGCTGTTTTACAAGTGCTGTTATCCAGGCTAGGTGTGACATTCTTCAACTGTAACTGATGTTTTCTGTTTGAAGTACAATGGGGGTTTGTTTGTGGTCAATTAAGTCTAAAGAGGTGATTTCTTATCTGTTTTCACCATCTCCTGCTCAGGGACCACAGGTCCTTTGCGGAAGGACAAAGTGGCTAATTTAACTCTTAGATGTAAAAAAATGAGGTAAAATTAAAGTTTTTTTAATAATAAACCACATTTTTAGAATGCATTTTTAATTTGCTATAGAGCTGCCCTGGGTGTTAAAAATGATGCTCGGTTCACTTTAAGATGCCCATTAACGGTACAATTTTTCACTAAATACGATCTTTTGATGCGATTTGAATGATCGCAAGTGATTACTTGGCAACTATGAAATGTTCACATTTACTGAACGATTCTTTCTTCAAATGCAATCATATTTTCCAACTTTCGGATCAATTTTATCCCATAAAGCAATCAACCAACTACATGGTCTGTAGTTAGCCCTGAGCTAAAGATAAGAAATTGAGAGTAGACTGCACAATTATCATTCACTACTACTGACAGTTTTTTTTTTTTTTAAAAAAGAACTCTTCAAATCTAGATCCCATTGTTCCTGACATTAGGCCAGGAGTGTCAACAGCATTCATTTGGTAGCTATAGTATAAAACAGGTTCATATAAGTGGAGAACCTTTATAACAATTTAAGATAAAGAGATTGATGGTAAAAAGGTTGATGTATTCTCTCTCTTTGTCTCTTTAGAGTCTGGAATCTGCAATGAAAGATTTGAAAATAAAATGAGGACAAGAAATGAAGTAATGCAGCAGCAATAAGCAGCTACCCTGTGGCACTCCAAATGATTACTTTATGCAGCGCTTCATGTTCCCTATTGTAGTCTCGTTATGTTCACATATAAGCTTCATATATAAATACTCTGCTAATGACATGTAAATCACTGCACCAAAAATAACTAATATTCAGAAGAAATACTCTGAGCCAATTTATAAAAGGTTGTTTAACAGCACAATGCTGAGTGAGGTAGATTTTGGCTAGGTGCTGGAGCATTTGGTGCGGGCACCAAGTATCAGCAAATCATATGCCAACGCGGTGCATTTTTATTTGGTGAAAAAAAACAACACTTTTTTGTCTTGGGCTCCTTTCACATATGATACATTCCGTTGTAGTGCAATTGTTCTTCAATCACACCACAATGGTCCCGAAAGATCGCACTGCACATTACCGCTGTGGTGTGCCCATACAGTGAGGCATACTTTACAATGAAAGTATGCCTCACTTTCTGGTTACAGGATACACAGCTACTCTTGTGTCATCCTGCCGGGAGCCGCCGCCCCGCAATCAATGTGATAGGACAATCACTGCTATTGCAAGAGGATGCAGCGTTTTCCTGTGACGCAAATGTGAAAGGGCCCTTTGTGTTAACCCCTTTCTGACATACCCCTAGTATTAATCACTTCTTGTTACCCCTTACATCATAAGGTTACCCTTTCATGACATCTAAGTTTAACAGCCACCCAGATTCATGACCTCATCCTGATGCTTAACTGTAACCATTTACTTCTAACATCTTAAGTTAAAGTTGACCTCCCCTTACACTATCTCCTAACACTGTCCATCCTAAACAATCAGGGCCGAATTTATACTCTTTACCGCCCAAGGCCACTGTCACCAGAGCCACCACCCTTCAGTATAGGTAGTGAGATGACCCCTCCCCCCAGTATAGGTAGCCAGATGACCCCTCCCTCCTTCCCTCTAGTACAGGTAGCCTGATGACACCCCCAGTATAGGTAGCCAGATGACCCCTCCCCCCTTTTCCTTCAATATAGGTAGCCAGATGACTCCCTTAATCCCTCCTTTTCCCACCCCTCCTTTCAGTATAGGTAGCCAGCTCGCCTTCACACTGCAGCAGCCATCAGTGTCACTCATTTCTCCATTCGTTTCCAGTGCAGAAGCTTCCTTCTCCTTTCCTTCTCCAATGCTGCCCAAGTCCATAGCCACCAGCCACAATGCAAGCGTGCACAGAGAGCAAGATGGCTGCTGCACAGGCGCTGATCTTCCTGCATTGCAGCATTTGCAAGCTTGCAAATGCTGCACCAGTTTAGCCTGCTGCTTTGGTGCCCTTGCTCCTGTGGTGCCCTAGGCCATGGCCTAGACGGCCTTGGCCTAAATCCGGCCCTGTAAACAATACCTAACCCTAAGTTACTGTACCTTTCATTGTCAAACCTAACAGCAAATCCGAGCACAGGGAGCTGAAATCCTGACAGCCAATACTTCAGATATATAATAGCCTAATTCTGGCATCCAAATTAACCTCTCATGTCCAAAATAACAATGTATAACCTCCCTGGGTGTCAGCATTGGCTATGTTATAGCTAAGTGCAGGTGCCAACCCAACAGGAACTGCTTTCTTACAAGTTTTGCTTCATGATACAATTGCCATCTTGAAGATGGAAAAATCTTTTGATTTAACATAGTTGCCAATTTGTTTAGCTATGCCTGTCTTCTAGGACAGCATACTCCTCCAACATTACCCCATCACAATCAAGTCATATAAGCAAAATATTATAAAATATAAGCAAAATGCATGTTATTGGCTACAGTGGTGACAGACCTGAACTGGAATTAACATTTAAAAAATGGACCAACGTGCCTTTTTCAAGATCAAGAAATGACTTTGTAAGTGTACACTTAAAGAGAATCTGTACTCTTAATATTCTTACACTAAAAAGCATACCATTCTATTCTTTATTTTCTCCTGTGCCCCTCTGTGCTGTTTCTGCCACTCTCTGCTGCAATCCTGGCTTGTAATTAACAGTTTTAGGCAGTGTTTACAAACAAACTAACCAGCTTGTAATAGGCTCACATAAACAGAGTGTGTGAGTCATACAGAGTGTGCAGGGGGCCTGTAGAGGGTGTGTATCGCTTCTATCCAATCACAAGCAGCCCTGCACATTCCACACATTCAAGCCTTAGCCCGACAGACACGACAGAGGAAAGGAGATAAGCTTTATTGCAGAGACAGTGCAATTAGGAAAGGCTGCAGTAAGCCAGAGCACATTAGAACAGGCATAGGAACTTATAGGATAGAAGAACTAAGGCTGAAAAATTTCTTACAGTCTCTTTAAACTCAATGGGAGTACAGTATATAAAAAAGCCAACTACTTACATATGAAGAGGGAAGGCTCTGGGTCCTATAGAGCCATCTCTCTCCCGGTGCCCTCAGTGCAGTGCTGTCCCCGGGAGCAGTATTAATACTAATTTAGTCAAATACTGCTCACTCCCCTGATGAAGGAGTTTTCAGAAAGTCTCCAGGTGTCCGAGTGCTTCTGAAGACGAGCCTCTTCATACTACGTATGCGCGAGCGCACTCGTGTGTGCACAGTATGGAGCCACCTGTCTTCAGGAGGACTTGGGGGGGGGGGGGGGGCACCGGTGCACCAAGGGCACCAGGAGAGGAGCGGGAAAGACTGTATAGGACCCAGCGCCTTCCCTCTCCTTTAGCTTTAAGTGTGTTTAAAATAACTTAAAAATAGGCCATGAGATCAGTAATGCACTTGCATGTCAACCCCACAATCTACAATACAAGTAAGAACACTGTGCTGATCTCTGCTTGAATAATTTTCTTTGACCCTGTGTTTACTGGTTAAATTGAATCCTTAAAGTGAACCTAAACGGAGAAGGAAATGGATTTTTCCTCGTAATACCAGTTGCCTGACTCTCCCGCTGATCCTGTGTCTCTAATACTTTTAGCCACAGCCCCTGAACAAGCTTGCAGATCAGGTGCTTTGACTAAAGTAAGACTGGATTAGCTGCATGCTTGTTTCAGGTGTGTGATTCAGCCACTACAGCAGCCAAAGAGATCAGCAGGACTGCCAGGCAACTGGTATTCTTTAAAAGGAAACATCCATATCCCTCTCAGTTTAGGTTCACTTTAAACTCATAAGCATAACTCTGTTGAAATGCTAATAACGTAAGTGTAGAGGTGTACTGGCTGCTCATGGATGGTTTCTGTAATGTAAACATTGACAGGGATAGGCGTGG
This sequence comes from Hyperolius riggenbachi, assembly GCF_040937935.1. Lineage (NCBI taxonomy): Eukaryota > Metazoa > Chordata > Amphibia > Anura > Hyperoliidae > Hyperolius > Hyperolius riggenbachi. The sequence goes on along the minus strand of NC_090652.1, from coordinate 170,473,837 downwards.
ATTTCAGAACTGTATTTTAAAGCACCTCTAAACCGGATCAAAAAAGTTGACCTCTACATGCCTATGGCTTCTTTCAGCCACCTGTAATCTTTATGAGTCCCCCTTATTGTCTTCTTGGTCTCCTCCATTTTAGGGCTGTCACCCTTCATAAAAAACTCCAACCTGGCTGGATCGCAGCTACGGTGCATGCCATTGCCGGAAGCGTTCTGTGCATGTGCAGCTCGCAAAGAGTTGTAACCGGACATGAGCAGAATGCTGCAGGCAATGCAAGCATGATCGAGAAGGCATGCAGACAGCTGCAACCCAGCTAGGTCGGAACATGTTTATAAGGGTCGACAGCGGCACAAGGGAAGGGACAGACACTAAAGGGGCCTCAAGGTAACATTTTTGATCCGTTCAGGTGTACTTTAACTAACTTACTGATCAGAGTCTTTTTTTTTTAAAGGTGTACTGTATGGAGCAAAAAGAGTTGAACTTACCTGGGTCTTCTAACGGTCCCCTGCAGACGTCCTGTGCCCGCACAGTCACTTGCCGATGCTCTGGTCTAGAGTTGGGCCGAACGGTTCGCCGGCGAACGTGGTTCGCGCGAACTTAGGTGGTTCGCATGCGGGTACCGCACGCAAACGTTTTGCGGAAGAAGTTCGGTTCGCCCCATAATGCACCTGAGGGTCAACTTTGACCCTCTACATCACAGTCAGCAGGCCCAGTGTAGCCAATTAGGCTACACTAGCCCCTGGAGCCCCACCCCCCTTATATAAGGCAGGCAGCGGCGGCCATTACGGCCACTCGTGTGCCTGCATTAGTGAGAGTAGGGCGAGCTGCTGCAGTCTCTCATATAGGGAAAGATTAGTTAGGCTTAACTTCTTCCTGGCTGCATACCTGTTCTGTTCAGTGAGCCCTCAGCCCACTGCATACCTGTACTGTGATCCTGCCACTGCATACCTGTTCAGTGATCCTGCCACTGCATACCTGTTCTGTGAACCCACCCACCACCACTGCATACCTGTTCTGTTCAGTGGACCCGCCACTGTATACCTGTTTAGTGAACCCGCCACTGCATACCTGTTCTGTTCAGTGGAGTTTGGTGTGTCAGTGTGAAGCAGTACCTTAATTACACTACCTGATTGATGTATACACATGCAAGATGTTTTAAAGCACTTTAGGCCTGTCATTTAGCATTCAATGTGATTTCTGCCCTTAAAACGCTGCTTTTCGTCAAATCCAGATTTTTCCCGGGGACTTTTGACGTGTATCCCACTCCACCATGCCCCCCTCCAGGTGTTAGACCCCTTGAAACATCTTTTCCATCACTTTTGTGGCCAGCATAATTATTTTTTTTTTTCAAAGTTCGCATCCCCATTGAAGTCTATTGCGGTTCGCGAACTTTAACGCGAACCGAACCTTCCGCGGAAGTTCGCGAACCCGGTTCGCGAACCTAAAATCGGAGGTTCGGCCCAACTCCTGGTCCCCGCCGCCAGTTCACTTTCGTAATTTGTGACTTTAAAGTTGCAAAACCGCTGCACCTTCGCAGCCGCGTCCTCACTCCCGCTGACATCACCAGGAGCGTACTACACAGACCACAGTATGCTCCCAGTGCCATCATCAAGCGAGGACGCGGGCGTGCAGGCTCAGTGGTTTTGCAACTTTAAAGAAGCAGAAGTGAAGTTACAGAAGTGAAGCGGCGAGAACATCTGCGGGAGACTGTTAAATTAAAGTGTAGAGGCTGACTTATACACGAGTCACAAGCAACACTGAGTATTGTATGTACTATTTGTGACATTCCCATTTGCAGCAACTTACCTAGTGGTAAGGGACACTTTTTTTTATAAAGCAAATGACAAGAAGACACAGATCTGAAAGCCCTGACCAAGGAAGGGGATTGGGGGGGGGGGGGGGGGAGGGGGGAGGGGGTATACTGAGCTGTAAGAAGGGGAGTGAATAATAGTGGCTGCAATTTAAGGACAGGAGGGGTTAATGGCTGGAACACTTTATGCAGTTCTGGTCCCCAAGATCAGCTATAAATTCTTCCTGATCCACTAATGCAGCCATTAACTTGCTGGGTAGATTTGTACTTATAAAAAATTATGGCTTAAGAGGGTCAAATATTGGAGTTGACTTATACATGAGGTTGACCTATATTCGAGTGGTGAGTTCAACTCTTTTTCCCCCTAGCCCCCTACATTACTCCTTTAAGTTTTCCTTTCATACTATGCATGTTGTGTTGTAGTAAGATCACAACCCAATGGTGCAGAAAAGTCACAACGCACATCAGATGTGCAGTGCGACCTTACAGTGCAGTATACAGTACAATTAAATGGTGCTAGTCTAGTTTAATAGACCCACCCCAAATTCTCATAGACTAGCGCCGTTCTGTTTAAAACACAACAAATTGCTGGCGGTAGGATTAATAAAACCACATAAAAGTGATATCCTTGTGTAGCTTAGAAATTCAGCTAACGAATTAAGTTATCTGAAAGAGTTGTAACTCACTGAGTAGGAGCCACCGAACAACCGTACTCCCGTCTACGGCAGCCATCTTAGCTCTTCAGTGCCTTTTTTTTTGTTGTCTCATTATTGGAGGAAAATTAGCTAGTGCTACTGCCTAGTGGCAGTAAAATAACAATTCATTCCAACGGCACTAAAGTACAAAGGAAATAAGTAATACATGACAAAATAAATTAATAAAATTATGTATTTAATAATTTAATAAAATATTATTGTAAAAAAATAGTCATTTATTAAAGTAAATAAATTATTATAAAAAAAGATAAATAAATTACCTGCTGTAGTGAAATCACTGTCCCTTTTCCCGCTCGCTTCACTCGATGGGCTGTAGGCTCGGTCCTCACGTCACTTGGACAACTTTTTGTTCTCTTTGGGTAGTGGAGATTGCACATCGCCACAAAACTGGCAGCCCGAGTTTCCAGCCTGAAGCCCAGCGAGCGAAGTGAGCAGGCAGGGGAAGCGTGATTCTACTGAAGCAGGTAATATCACATAAAAACAAGAAAATAAGTTATTATAATAATAAAAAAAAATAAAGAAATTAATAATAAATGACATAAAATTCAATCCCATTACCATTCATTTTTATAATTTCCTTTACATTAGTTTATGCATTTTTCTACTTTTTATTCTATGTCATTACACAATTTTTTTTCTTCCTTTACAAAACCTGTCACACCCCTAGCTAAATCTCCTCCAATGAGGAGATAGACTAAATGGGCACTGAAAAATTAAGATGGCCACCGGAGACGGGAGTGTGTCCGTTCCACAGCTCCCACTCTGTGAAATTCACCTTTCTGATAACTTTATGTATATGTTAGGTGAATATCCTTTTTGTGTGGTTGTATTAATCCTACCCCCAGCAATTTGTTGTGTTTTAAACAGAGCGATACTAGTCTATAGGGATTAGTGGCGGGTCCCCTAAATTAGACTAGCGGCCAATGAAACTATGCTTCTCTGCCAATTTAAATGTTTACATTGCCTTGTAAGCGCACAGCATGTTGTAAAGGTAATATTTGAGCATGACAGTTACTATGTTGTGAGCATAGATAGTATATAAATAGTTAAGAAAAGGTGGGGGGGGGGGAAAGGCTGCGCATCCCTAAACACATGCTGCAATTGAATGGTTAATCGCACAGGCATACACCGCCTCTGCCAGACTGAAAAATGCATGCCCTGCATCCAAGACAAGTGCTAACATTTATTAAACTAGGAGGTACTTTAGCTTCCAATATGGTTTGCATGCAAAGTATATTATACTAAAGTACCTCCTAGTTTAATAAATGTTAGCACTTGTTTTGGATGCAGGGCATGCATTTCTCAGTCTGGCCTGTGCGATTAACCATTCAATTGCAGCATGTGTTTAGGGATGCGCAGCCTTTCCCCCCCCCACCTTTCCTTAACTTTGTAACTATGTAACTGTCAGGTTATCTGCTCCCAGCCCCTCCTCCTGAGTTTCCTGTTTGCATGATAAGTAGTAGCAGATTTGCATATGATTTGCATCTGAATTGAATGCGAAGTGTGTAGAAAGTCTATATAGGTGCTACACACTGAGCTGGTGGTCATCTCAGAAGCAGCCTTAGTGGTATGCGCTGGCGTTCTCCTCGCTGTTCTACCAAATGTAAGTTACACATTTTTTTCTGCTTAGCTGCTCCCGAGGTTTTAAATTTAGTTTAGGTCACTTGCCCGGAGGTCTGCCTCACTGTGGTGCAAGTGTCTAGTATAATATACTTTGCATGCAAACCATATTGGAAGCTAAAGTACCGCCTAGTTTAATAAATGTTAGCACTTGTCTTGGATGCAGGGCATGCATTTTTCAGTCTGGCAGAGGCGGTGTATGCCTGTGCGATTAACCATTCAATTGCAGCATGTGTTTAGGGATGCGCAGCCTTTCCCCCCCACCTTTCCTTAACTTTGTAACTGTCAGGTTAGCTGCTCCCAGCCCTTCCTCCTGAGTTTCCTGTTTGCATGATAAGTAGTAGCAGATTTGCATATGATTTGCATCTGAATTGAATGCGAAGTGTGTAGAAAGTCTATATAGGTGCTACACACTGAGCTGGTGGTCATTTCGGATGCAGCCTTAGTGGTATGCGCTGGCGTTCTCCTCGCTGTTCTACCAAATGTAAGTTACACATTTTTTTCTGCTTAGCTGTTCCCGAGGTTTTAAATTTAGGTTAGGTCACTTGCCCGGAGGTCTGCCTCACCGTGGCGCAAGTGTCTAGTATAATATACTTTGCATGAAATGACCACCAGCTCAGTGTGTAGCACCTATATAGACTTTCTACACCCTTCGCATTCAATTCAGATGCAAATCATATGCAAATCTGCTACTACTTATCATGCAAACAGGAAACTCAGGAGGAGGGGCTGGGAGCAGATAACCTGACAGTTACATAGTTACAAAGTTAAGGAAAGGTGGGGGGGAAAGGCTGCGCATCCCTAAACACATGCTGCAATTGAATGGTTAATCGCACAGGCATACACCGCCTCTGCCAGACTGAAAAATGCATGCTCTGCATCCAAGACAAGTGCTAACATTTATTAAACTAGGAGGTACTTTAGCTTCCAATATGGTTTGCATGCAAAGTATATTATACTAGACACTTGCGCCACAGTGAGGCAGACCTCCGGGCAAGTGACCTAACCTAAATTTAAAACCTCGGTAGCAGCTAAGCAGAAAAAAATGTGTAATTTACATTTGGTAGAACAGCGAGGAGAACGCCAGCGCATACCACTAAGGCTGCATCTCAAATGACCACCAGCTCAGTGTGTAGCACCTATATAGACTTTCTACACACTTCGCATTCAATTCAGATGCAAATCATATGCAAATCTGCTACTACTTATCATGCAAACAGGAAACTCAGGAGGAGGGGCTGGGAGCAGATAACCTGACAGTTACATAGTTACAAAGTTAAGGAAAGGTGGGGGGGAAAAGGCTGCGCATCCCTAAACACATGCTGCAATTGAATGGTTAATCGCACAGGCAGACACCGCCTCTGCCAGACTGCAAAATGCATGCCCTGCATCCAAGACAAGTGCTAACATTTATTAAACTAGGAGGTACTTTAGTATAATATACTTTGCATGCAAACCATATTGGAAGCTAAAGTACCTCCTAGTTTAATAAATGTTAGCACTTGTCTTGGATGCAGGGCATGCATTTTTCAGTCTGGCAGAGGCGGTGTATGCCTGTGCGATTAACCATTCAATTGCAGCATGTGTTTAGGGATGCGCAGCCTTTCCCCCCCCCCCCCCCCCTTTCCTTAACTTTTTAACTATGTAACTGTCAGGTTAGCTGCTCCCAGCCCCTCCTCCTGAGTTTCCTGTTTGCATGATAAGTAGTAGCAAATTTGCATATGATTTGCATCTGAATTGAATGCGAAGTGTGTAGAAAGTCTATATAGGTGCTACACACTGAGCTGGTGGTCATTTCAGATGCAGCCTTAGTGGTATGCGCTGGCGTTCTCCTCGCAGTATATAAATAGTATATGTAGATCTATAACTGGAATTGGGCTTCAAATGAAACCTGATAGAAATACATAGATGGTCATTGCTGACAATTTATTAAAAAATGCTCAGCTATTATGCTGAACCAGTTTCATCTATACTTTATGGTAACTGACCTGGAATGATCATGCAGCTCAACCACCCTCATTTTATTGGCTACAGGAAAGTGAAATAGTTGATACTGAATCCAGAGACAGAGAGGAGACCAGCATTTCCGGGAGATCAGCAGTGGCAGCCTTCATATTCCTCTGTGTTTCTTTTACAGTGACTCTTTCACATTCTAACACATAATGAAATAAACCCAGACTTTGAAAACAAGAGATGTTCTGTTCTCTCAAAGCAACGTGTGATTGTTGAGATAGAAGGATGTACTGATAACCTGAGTCAGAAAAAACTTTCCACTCTTAACTTCAGCTGAAGTGACACTTATTTGCCCGAGGATTGAGGTGGCTATACACTTAGTGATTATTACTGTTGATATGTGGCCAATGCGATTGAATTTCCTAGAAAATGAAGCCCAACATGAGAGCCCGATCGATAAATCAATAGATTTTTGGTTGAAATCGATTGAATCAGTCTATCATACTGGACAGAAGATATCGATTGGCGAGTCTGTAGCAAAGGCAGATCAACAGCCCATAGCGTTGCAGTGCATCGAACAGTGCAATACTGCAATTAGATAGATTTTTAATGGGTTTCATGCTGCAATCTATTAAAAATCTGTGTATAGCGTGTTGGAGAATTCTATCAGATACATTCCTCTTTGATCAGATTATGATCAGAATCATTTATTTCGCCAAGCATGACTTGGGTTTGGCACAATACATGTAGCTCAAGAAGAAGACATAGATAGACAGCAGAGAACAACAGGAGCAGCAGTTTACATTATACATAACAGTTCCAAAATGTAACATTGAATTGGCCGATCAATTAGTCTTGTGGGCCGGTTGACTGGATGGCTGTGACACAGCCCGAGTCGAAGCTCATTGGGGAAGGGGGGTGCGCTGATGGGAATATGTGGAGGGAATTTAAGAGGCTGACAGCCGAGGGGTAAGAAAGAGTTCCTGTGTCTAGCGGTCCTTGCAAAGATGGCCAAAGCCTCCAGCCCGATGCAAGCAGACTGAAGTAGTAATGGCCTGGGTGTGAGGGTTCGTTGGTGATCCTCAGTGCCCTAGATCATACTCTTTTGTTGTGTAGGAGGGCAAGTGAGGGGAGTGGTCTCCCAATGATCCTCTCAGCCGACCTGATGACTCTGTAGTTTTGTGCGTGACACTGGCGCCAACATCCCAGACCAAGATGAAAGAGCAGAGGATAAATTCATTGTTGGCGGAGTAGAAGCTTGTCAGAATCTCTTGGGCCATGCCGAACTTCCTCAGTTGGCAGAGTAAGTAAAGTGTCTGGTGGGCTTTCTGCTGGGTTGCAATGATGTTGGGCTTCAGATCTGAGAAGGAACTATGTTTTGGACAAATTGACCGGCAAAAAATGGGCGTGGCCATGAGGTGAGTGGGCGTGGCCATGGGTGGGGCCAAATGTACATGAACTTAGCAGCGGTGTAAGCTACAGATAATGGGCCTGCCCATCGAAATATTGGATGGAGCCCCCTGTCCCTTATTTAGATAATTTACAATCAGTATAGGCATAGATCAAAGATGTATACGCACATACATTTTTGATTGGTCAATCACTGACCCCCAATTTTACCACCCCCGTGCAGTAAGTGGGCCAACAGACAATGAATTTTATGAACAGAGCTAAAATTGGCTATTTAAAATTGTATGTGTGTACCAGGCTTTACAGCTAATACTGTACATACTGAAAGTAGCAGGATCAGCATACAATATAGCTGGTTTACAATCAGTAAGGGCACAGAGTAACACCTTACACTGTACACACTGGAGGTAAATCAGCACACAGTGCAGGCACTAGAGAACAGCATATACTGTACATACTGTAGGCAGCAGAATTCAGCACACTGCAGCTAGCGTGCCAAAAATATGAGGATCACGTTGTGCGGCATGCTTATCGCGCTGCACCGAAAAATGGGTGGGCCATGGACCAGAATATAGGTGTGGTAATGGGTGGAGACAAATTTACATGAACCTAGCAATGGTGGGACATTAGATTATGGCAGTGGTGGCGAACCTTTTGGAGGCCGAGTGCCCAAACTGCAACCCAAAAGTCACTTATCTATCGCAAAGTGGCAACAGCAATTTACACTAAATACTGTACAAACGTTTTAACTCATACATGAACATTATGGAAAATCCAAGTTGAAAATAAACTGTGAAGATAAACAATTTCATCCATCCTACTCCTGAAAAATGTATTCAATTTTTAGAACCTCTCAGTTTTATTTTCTGTTTTAAAAAGCTAAAAAAGTAGGTTTAATGCTATTGTCTCATATGATAAGAATTCAGCTTTTCCCATAGTCTCGCAGTTAGCAATCATGTGACCCCCAACAAGACAAATTCAGCAATCATGAGGCCCCCAACAAGACAAATTCAGCAATCATGAGGCCTCCAACAAATCATGAGGCACCCAACAAGACAAATTCAGCAATCATGAGGACCCCAACAAATCATGAGGCCCCCAACAAGTCAAATTCAGCAATCTTGAGGCCCCCAACAAATCATAAGGCTCCCAACAAGACAAATTCAGCAGTCATGAGGCACATAAATAGACAGCATTTCACATAAATAGGCAGAATGCCCCCTTAATATGGTAGCCCCCCAAGTTAGGTAGTGAGTGACAGGGACCCCGATAGTGAGTGACAGGGAGCCTCTTTAGGTAGTGAGTGAGTGCCAGGGAGCCCCTTTAGGTAGTGAGTGAGTGACAGGGAGCCCCTTTAGGTAGTGAGTGAGTGACAGGGAGCCCCTTTAGGTAGTGAGTGAGTGACAGGGAGCCCCTTTAGGGAGTGAGTGAGTGACAGGGAGTCCCATTAGGTAGTGAGTGAGTGACAGGGAACCCCTTCAGGCAGTGAGTGAGTGCCAGGGAGGCCCTTTAGGTAGTGAGTGAGTGACAGGGAGCCCCTTTAGGTAGTGAGTGAGTGACAGGGAGCCCCTTTAGGCAGTGAGTGAGTGACAGGGAGGCCCTTTAGGTAGTGAGTGAGTGACAGGGAGCCCCATTAGGGAGTGAGTGAGTGACAGGGAGCCTCTTTAGGTAGTGAGTGAGTGACAGGGAGGCCCTTTAGGTAGTGAGTGAGTGACAGGGAGCCCCTTTAGGTAGTGAGTGAGTGACAGGGAGCCCCTTTAGGTAGTGAGTGAGTGACAGGTGTTATAAACTGTTCTTATATCACCTTGCTTCGACACCAGTAACTTCTTACAGTTATGTCTCACAGACTGTGAGATCACTTGACTCTCCACACCGCAAACAGGATATAGACTTTCTCAGGCTTCTCCAATGTTTCCGTTATTTATTCAAGTCACAGAAAGACAGATAGATACAGTCATCATATCCTAGCTATGCAAATCTTCATGTTGCATTATAAGCTCATGATTAGACTCCCTACTGAAGTCTATCAGGTACCTTCTTCCTACCTACGTTCCACTAAACTACCTATGTACAGCAAACATTATATCAGATTACATAAAGGAATAACATGCTTAGAGGTCCAAGTCGGCCTTGCGAGCTAGTGCAGAAGGAAGAAGCAGAAGTGAGTTCTCCATCGCTCGCTCCAGATTTAATACCGGCTAGGAAAGAGTTAAATATGACATCATCTTCGCCACCCCCTATATCAGTCTATTGGTGGACCCACTCATGGTGTCATCATACCCGCCTACTCGATTAATAATCGATGAGACATTTGACATACATGCAGGAATGTGAATATTTACAAAACATGACTGATGTTTATTGTTCCAGGCCCAGGTCAGGGAGACCTGCGGCCTTGATCAGAACAGCTTCTTGGTATGTTCTAGTTCTGCTGACAGAACTGCAGATTTTCTCTCTTCAGAGAAAATCCCCTTAAAGGGCAGGTCTGCTCATCAAGCCTTTTTGACTAACTCAGTCCAAATAACTGAGGCCTACTTAAATTATAACAATCCCCCCTAAAACGGCTTGACCCGCAGATCCCAGCGTCTGAACCTCCCAGTACCTGGTTTCTTTCGTTTATGTTTCACTTTTCGATGTTCGTGCTCACACAACTTCTCTGCTCTCGGTGGTTACCCCTGGAAGAGAGAGAGCAAGACCTCTTGGTCTTCCTGTAACCAGGCTCTCTGGGGAAGCCCTACTTCTAAGTCCCTCAATACCACATGCTCAGCATTTGCGTCACTTGCGTATCACTCACAAACTTGCATGACCACAGAAAAGTGAAACTCGTTTGGTTGTTACAAAACGGAGCAGTGCCAGGTGCCTTCTAAAAGAGCGCCTTTATGCAATCAGCTCCTAGGTACTACTAAACCTATACCCGTAACCCTGTATATCCCTTAATTTAAACTATTGGTTCCGGAGATTGTTTATGAGGCACCAATCTCTGGACCAGGTTAATTTATTTTACGTAATTTTAACCCGCAACCTCACCTGGATAATGATGCCTAAAGTTGTCATCCCCATCCAGACGACCAGTGGGTGTAGAAAGAACTTTGGAACTGCAGATGCCCCGTCCGAGTGTCCCTGGAACATCACCGGAACCTTTGTCCACCAGGGCAGACTGGAACTCACCTGCTCATTTTTGTGTTCTACCTCGTTAAGATCACCTGTATCATGGTGAAATCTTACCTCTAACTTAGTGTATGTAATGATCGCTGCTGCAGCAGGTGTTGCTGGAAGCAGTAGTGCTGCAGCTCAGGCAGTTCTGATGTCTTTCCATGCAAGCTGCATAGCTTTGTCTGTCTTTCCCTGCTGTCAGCTTGTGACTGATTATCATTCACCTGTGTGGGAATCTGCATGTCTGCTCCCATTGGATGACCTCAGTATAAAGATCTGCTTCCTGCAGGGTTTCCTTGGGTTTTCATAGCTTCAGCTTAAGCCTGCCTTGCTGTCGCTTTAGCCCCCGATCGTGTTTCTTGTTAAAGATACTTTGCTGGTCTTTGCATCATATATTGGTTCATTGCCAATATATATGCATACCAGCACGTTTATTATTTTCCTTGTATTTGTGTTACGTTGATATATCAGTGTCGCTGATGTATACGTACACGAACTGTTTATATCCTGTGTGCAGTTAGTCAGCTTTCCAGCACGTTTTGGTAGGTTGCGCGTACCGTGACCACCCGTGCTGAGGTAGTTACCCTGCTCCTGGTTCTGTTTGTGGATTGCGTTCATCTCTGCGAAGAGATAACGAATCCTTCTGAATCCTGTTCTGTTACCGTTTGTGGATTGCGTTCATCTCTGCGAAGAGATAGCGAATCCTTCTGAGTCCTGTTCCCTGTGTTACTCCATTCCTAGTCAGCGTTCCTGCTTATGTCATATATCGGTTCATTTCCGATATATACATATGTTAGTCAGACGTTACAAATAGTTTCATTGATAGCTGTAATTGTAATACGCTAGGAAAACATACTTATTGTATATTTATCTGTGTTACGTTCATCTATCTTAATCCTGCTATTTTCTGACTATCCTGTCCTGTCTTTGTGAGGCATGCCATCGCCGCATCGCATTGGCTGCCTCATTCCAGTCTGTCTGGTTTTGGACGCTTGCTGTCGCTAAGTGCCGCTAGCTAGCAAGCGTTCATTCTGTCTACCTGTCCTGATCTCCTCAGTTCTGGTTTATGCGCTCAGCGCTACTTTGCGCTGAGACGTTATAACGAAAGCATTGTTTGTGGCTGTCAGATCTGCACCGGCTCTGTGCGCCACAATCTCCTATTGGAGTCAGTCCTCCCCTCCACTATACTAGGGATAGCCTGTTTCCTTGTGCTAGTGTGTGTACCTCCTCCACGCCAGCTCATGCGTTGCATGCTGACTGTGGAGAATACACCACCAAGCCTAACATTATGAAAACCCCCTTACCAATCCCCATTGTGGGGGGGACTCCCAGAAAGTATGACACTGTTAATTATGGTTCCTGTTCCTTTAAGAAATTTGAAGAACTTAGCTCTGAAACAGAAAATGAGTTTTTCTCTGAATGTGCCAGGTTCCTGACCAATCCTGATCTCCAAGCGACTCCTGTTTCAACCTGGGCACTCCAACTAAGTTATATTTTGTTTAAAGGGGAATTATTCCAGTGGGCATTTGATGTTCTCAATCATTCCGATTTGAAAGATAGACCGCTGGAATTTCTAGCGTTTGTGATCCATAACTGGTTGCGCATAGATCCATTGCCTTTTCCTCTTAATGAACTCCTGGCAGCAGGCCAATCAGCTGCTCCTTCAATTGCTTGCAAGAATGAGCAGCAAGCAGAAAGTGTTACTGATAATTTTCCTGCAGCTTTGAATAAATCACCAAAAACCGCAAGGTCAAAGGCAAAACGCAAACGTTCTAAGAAACGTGTCCAATCTGCAGAATCGTTATCCTTAGCGACTGAGACCTATAATGAGATTCTGCCATTAACAGATAATGAAATGCAATTGTCTTTCAGGGGAGTTAAATGGACTTATGAAACTACTAATGAACTTTCCTCCCTGGCTAGGGAAAATAAAGATTTTTGTTTAAAAGAATTATCTGAGTATGATTATGATGAGATATTACAGAGTATTGAACAAATCAACTTATTTGTGAACCAAGGGAAGTTTGCATACACTACAGTTCAACACTTGCTACAGGTATTGGAGATTCTTAAGAATAAGGAATCTGCCAATCACCTGCTAATTAACCCTATACATGTGCCTGCCACAATCATATCTGCAGACTGTGATCAGCCTAAATGTTTCGCTGTTAAGTATGCATGGGATCCTCCATTCGAGAGGGGAGAGATGGAAGCCCTGGTCTGTGAATGGAAGAATGATTCAAGTTCATTTTGTCAATTTTACAGTGCAAAAAGTGAAATGGTATTGAACGCATGCATTAAGTCAGCCTATAACCTAATAGAGGCTGGTGTGTGTAGGTATGACTGTGTGGCTCCTTTGATTGATGTGTGGGAACTGATTTTGGATGATTTTTATGTGACTCCGAATTCGCAAATTTGGCGTTCTGACCCGCCTGCTTCAGCACCTTTGGCTGATTCAGCAGGTGATTCGGAGCTCTTTTTGTGTGAAATTGAAGTTCCTGCAATTCCACCCTGTACCATGGATAACTCAGTGTTACTTCCCAGTAAAACAGAAGCCACTGATACATTCTTAACCTTGCCCTGCGCAAATTTCTCAGCAGAGAATCCAGAGGTCCTGCTGACTTCCGAGTCCAGCCTAGCCAGTACTCATGACTCTTTGTTTAGTGAAACAGACACCAGAAAAATCTTGCCTGTCTCTGCAAACACTTCTGCAGAAATTACCTGTGTTAATAAAGTTCAACTCCTGTCTGATCCAGCAGATGCCAATAGATGCACTACATCAGTTTCCGAGTCCCAGCAAATGAATGGTGATTCAGATGTGCAAACATTGTGTCTTGATCTTCCTGTTTCTACACCTCGCTCTAGTTTCGTGAATAGCTCAGAGCATCTGCTATGTGAACCTGAAATCGCAGAATTATTACCTTGTTCAGAAAATTTTCCAATAAATTTGCCCTGTACCATGAATTGTGCAGTAGATCTCTCCAATGAAACTCAGGTCACAGAATCATTATGCTGTCCAGCAGGTGCTTCCATGGTTTTGCCCTGCAATATGGACTGTTCAGTGATCCTGTCCAGTGAAGCTGTGGTCGCAGAGTCTTATGCTTCACCCAGTACTTTGGATACTTTAAACCCTCTAGCAGAGGAGGCTGAAGCACTGCTTACCTCAGTTGGTGTTGCAGTAATATTCACTTGTCTAGCAGCTGTTTTGGAATTACAGTCTGCTCTAATAAAACTTGATGAATTTCTGCCCAGCAAAGCAGAAGCCATTGAAATATTGTCCTCGTCAGCAAGTGTGTCAGATACCTTGCCCTGTACACAGTCTGATTTAACCAATGTTGTTGAGTCCCTCTCCAGTGTTGTAACAGCCAAGGAACTCCAGCCCTGTCCTCTGAATGTTTCAGAAGTCTTGCCCTGTAACATGGATAATTCTGATTCTCTGGTCAAAATAATAGAAATCTCAGAATTTCAGTCCGGTCTGATGAGTGTTCCTGAAACCCAGCCCTGTATCCTGAAAGATTCTGGTTCTCTGGCCGCTGTGGCAGAGGTTCCAGAGTCCCCTTCCTGTCCAGGGAATTCCTCAGTTTTGCCTAGTCCAGTGGGGGCTGCTGCAATACTGACTTGTTCTGCAGCGCCTCATGAGCTCCAATCCAGTGTATTAAATGAGTCTCTGTCCAGTCCAGAGGTAGTTGTGGAGTCCCTATCTGGTTCAGTGCATACATCAGAAGATTTGTCCTGTCTTGTTAGTGCCCCTGAATCTGATTTGTTACTGACTTTGCTGGAATCAGCGACATCTAAGTCTGATCCAGCATTCTCGTGTAAAAGTCCAGTAGTTGCGAAGTTTAGTCATGATGATTTTTTTTTGGCCAGTCCTGGTTTTGGTCCTGTCTTGGCTGACCCTGAGGCTCACAGTTCCTTGACATGCCCAGAGGTTTCTCTTGTGCCGGTGTGCCCAGATGTTCTTTGTGTGCCAGAATGCCCAAGTGTGTCTAAGGTGTTAGCGTGCTCTGATGCTTCCTTAGTGGGAACACGTTCTGATATTGCCAGTCTGCCTGCATGCCCAGAGATGGTTCTGGTCCCTGAAAGCCCTGATATTGATGTTTGTCCTTGTGGCCCTGACTCGGGAATTGCCCTAGGTTCCATAGGGGTTCTTGATGGTTCTCCATGTGAGCCTAAGGGGCATTCTGACCTATGGGGATCTCTTTGGAGCTTCAAGGTGTTCTGGGAGGTCTCTGAGAAAACTTGTCCTGGTGCCTTGGACTGGTTCAACAGTGGGTTTTGTGTTGGTAAAGACAGTACCGGTGGGCATTGCAAAGGCTTTGGCGTTTCTGAACGGTTCCTGGAAGGCGGTGGGTATCGCTCAGGGAGTTTCGGAGGGCTTTCTTCTGGAAATCATGGTTCTGATGGGTGTCACACTGGGGCTTGTAGTACTGATGGGCATGGTTCTGTAGGTTCTGGTTCTGATGGGTCCAGTCTTGTGGGGACTGATTCTGGAATTCGGTCTTGCCGGGCTGTCCCGGTCATCATGAATTATCAGTCAGACTGTTTTGTTGGGAATTTCAGTTTTGAAAAGCGTCTGGAATCCGCTTTTAAGGGCGGGGGTACTGTAATCATCGCTGCTGCAGCAGGTGTTGCTGGAAGCAGTAGTGCTGCAGCTCAGGCAGTTCTGATGTCTTTCCATGCAAGCTGCATAGCTTTGTCTGTCTTTCCCTGCTGTCAGCTTGTGACTGATTATCATTCACCTGTGTGGGAATCTGCATGTCTGCTCCCATTGGATGACCTCAGTATAAAGATCTGCTTCCTGCAGGGTTTCCTTGGGTTTTCATAGCTTCAGCTTAAGCCTGCCTTGCTGTCGCTTTAGCCCCCGATCGTGTTTCTTGTTAAAGATACTTTGCTGGTCTTTGCATCATATATTGGTTCATTGCCAATATATATGCATACCAGCACGTTTATTATTTTCCTTGTATTTGTGTTACGTTGATATATCAGTGTCGCTGATGTATACGTACACGAACTGTTTATATCCTGTGTGCAGTTAGTCAGCTTTCCAGCACGTTTTGGTAGGTTGCGCGTACCGTGACCACCCGTGCTGAGGTAGTTACCCTGCTCCTGGTTCTGTTTGTGGATTGCGTTCATCTCTGCGAAGAGATAACGAATCCTTCTGAATCCTGTTCTGTTACCGTTTGTGGATTGCGTTCATCTCTGCGAAGAGATAGCAAATCCTTCTGAGTCCTGTTCCCTGTGTTACTCCATTCCTAGTCAGCGTTCCTGCTTATGTCATATATCGGTTCATTTCCGATATATACATATGTTAGTCAGACGTTACAAATAGTTTCATTGATAGCTGTAATTGTAATACGCTAGGAAAACATACTTATTGTATATTTATCTGTGTTACGTTCATCTATCTTAATCCTGCTATTTTCTGACTATCCTGTCCTGTCTTTGTGAGGCATGCCATCGCCGCATCGCATTGGCTGCCTCATTCCAGTCTGTCTGGTTTTGGACGCTTGCTGTCGCTAAGTGCCGCTAGCTAGCAAGCGTTCATTCTGTCTACCTGTCCTGATCTCCTCAGTTCTGGTTTATGCGCTCAGCGCTACTTTGCGCTGAGACGTTATAACGAAAGCATTGTTTGTGGCTGTCAGATCTGCACCGGCTCTGTGCGCCACAATCTCCTATTGGAGTCAGTCCTCCCCTCCACTATACTAGGGATAGCCTGTTTCCTTGTGCTAGTGTGTGTACCTCCTCCACGCCAGCTCATGCGTTGCATGCTGACTGTGGAGAATACACCACCAAGCCTAACAGTGTACTGTTTGTTTAACCTTTGTAACAAAATGTGGTCGTCTTGGATCAAACCCTGTTCCCCTTCGTCCCATGTTGTGTTCTCTTTCAGGACGGGAACTACTCGTGAAACTTTGACCTTTAGAGTTCTCTTAACAATTTGAGAAACAACGTCATCCAGCCTGGATGACAGGATCCATATGGGATCTCCACTCACACAATATGTTCCCCTTGGAAAATTCCCCTTATCGGAACAATTATGAGAATATACCTTGAATGTATCATTAGACCTTATGTTAAAAAACCAAACCCTTCCTTCAGCCACCGGAACTATTGGTTTGGCTTCAGGGTGGATCTTTTGAATGGTAGCCTCGCATTCTGCGTTATTGAGCCTGCAGGCTTCTTCACTAAATTTGGCTTGCCCCGGCCAACGCAGATACTTCTGCAAGAATTGCCCACATGAGGACAACTCTACTTGCTTCACCTCCCCGTCTAGCACCAAAAAAGGTTGACCTCTCAGGTCCTGGTGTAAGACACGGGTTGAGGTGGGAACTAAGGAAGTAGCGGTGCCTAAAGGAATGTTGCACCGTTTCCATTTGTTCACCCAAACATCTCGAAGCTGCCATGCAAAAGATCCTTCTCCAGAAAAATTAATATACCTCCCCTTGTCCAATCTCTCGCTGACAAAATATGTCCCCAGCTGTCCTGATTGGACCTCTTCCCCCCTTATGTCCTGAGGCACACTATGTACCTGAGGTCGGGAAGACTGTACTCTCTGCAATCTTTCGATTAAGAGTACCTCATCACTTACCCAACTATCATGAGGATAAGCTGCTGCATATGGACTGTGTAATATCGTCCCCTGTTGTGACCCGTGTGGTGTGAATGGGGTTCCCTGTGTGGGCTTTCCCTCCCCCGGGACCGCTCTCCCCACCCTCTTTGTCACCTGGAAATGTGGCTTGATCTCGATTTTTACTTCTTGTTTCGAGAACCACCCACCCTCGGCTTTCCAGCCTTTACGTGTGTAAAGTTGTTTCAGAGGCACTCTCTGTTGGTAGCTCCAGAGTGTGATGTTGTCCCCTGCGTCTCTCTGGTAAGAGAATTGACGCCTCCTGCTTGTTCCTCTCCAATCTGGAACCATCTCACTCTGCATAACCAAGACAAGGTACCCCTGAATCACACACTCCACCTTTTGCATGTACCCATTATACTGCAATGTACCTTTTAACAAACCTTTGGATCGGTGCATTGATTCTGGGAGTGTGGCATTCAATAGCAGATTTACACTGCCACTAAATTCCCACTGCCCGCACACTTGACCCTTCAGACCTTTCACCCACATTGTGCCATGAAATTTGCTTTCTCCTGGCACAAGTGCTCTTTTCCTCCGTCCCTGCATGGTCCATCTGTGCCAAGCGGAGGGAGGTGTGAAAGGATCAGTACCTTTGTCACCCAACATTAACATGCTTGGGCCTTGCATTCTCATTAACCCCTTATTATACATGAGAATGTCCTCTCTTCGTTCGCCTAGGACGGAATGGCAACCTAGGATCACCATCAGCATGGTACACTTCATTATAAAAGCACCACCCTGGGAAAGAAAAACATTAGCACTTTGCATTATGCTTTGCTCCGACAGTTTTGTTAGTCTCTTTCCGATTTCAGGAATCTCGTGGTTTAGTCTCTTTCCAATTTCAGGAATCTCGTGTTTTAGTCTCTTTCCGATTTCAGGAATCTCGTGTTCCTCCAAGCTTAGATTGGCATCTGGAACCTTTCGCTTATCCGACTGACATCTCCATCTTTGCTGCCAGCACTGCAGCTGTCTCAATTCCATATTGCCAAACACCTGAAATCGAAATACAAACAAATCAATTCTTATTAATGATTTGGGATTCGCCCTGCGGCTTGTACTCTTTACACTTTAAATTGATCAATATATATCGTAATTGATCTCGTTGCTTTATGGTTCTCCTGAACTCTGTTTACTCTTATTGGTAGATTGGAGTTAAACTTCACCCCCCTACCTCAGTACTATCCTCAGTACTTACCTGTTTAAAATATGCTCCCGCGGACTTCACCTATGGAAGCTCGCTTCACCTTTGGAAGCTCTCACCCCATTGCAGCTCACTCCACATCCCCCCTTATCTGTCCATGCGCGGCCGTCGCATGCACAGATTACGGATGCCACACCTGATGCTGCTTTGCAGGTGAGCCTGCAATGCTCTTACTCATTATCGCATTTACTTGTCTAGAACTTCATCGCGATACCAGCTCTGCTAGAAGTTCTGTGTGTTGTACCCTCTGACCAATGTTTGCCGTGCCACCACCTAAACTACCAAAAAAAACTGGCTGCCTCCCTGTAGGAAGGAGCACTTTGCACTTAAACTACACAGGGTGCAGGGCTAAGCATACCAGCGTCACATGCCTGTATGCAGATCCCTGAATGCCCACTTGGTAGGTAGCCACATGGCAAACACTGTACTGATACACTGTCACTCTGTAAACGGCAATTCTATCATCTGTATAATTGCCCCATGAACTGTTGTCAGTCCTTGTTCTTTGTGCTACAATTGATAGGAGCTGGAAAAAACATATTTGACCAATCAGTGGACGAAAAAAAAACGCACACAAAACAGCTCCAGCCCAGCATAGACCTCTCAGTCCAGCTCTGGCCCTGTTCACGACAAAACCGGAAAAAACGTTACTGCTCTGCAGAAGCGGCGACGGAAACCCGAATTGGTCAACTCCCTTTTTTCCAACTCCGGCACCCCCTTTGATGCGCTGTCCCCCTTTCCTTCTATTGGGAACTCATGCTGCACCACCCATTAAGGTGCCTCACTTACAGGAATAATCCCATAAGCAACACAGTACAGACCCATTTCCGATCTGTACTGCTCCGTGTGTCCCTGCACCGAGCTGGGAAACACTTCCTATTCTGGCATTCCTGTCCATGGACTCTGGGAAAAACTCTGGGGAAATACGTTGAAACCCGAGACACACAGTAGCATGTCTCTGTATTTCTCCCCCCCTCCCTTTCAGCTGCTCTGCCCGGAGCCGCGAGCACAGCCTGACGTGACGTGGATCCCCCAGCCCCTCCTCCCCCCTGCCATGACGTGTGGGGGCCATGACTCACGGGGGCGGGCTCTCTCCACTGCCGCCATTTTGAGTCCTGGACTGCCAGCCAAGATGGCTGCTCCCATAGCAGCCTCTCGTTCCTATAGACCTAGGAGAGAAAACAAAACTCACACAAAACATATTTTTTTATTATCGTTACACACAGCATCTATCCACAGTGCACAAAAATCAGCCTCAGCATTCCTTCACGTCTCAGCTGTAATCCGAACTGCAATCAGACATATGGATCCCCAGAGACGTAGGAATCTTTCTCACTCTATCACAGACATAACTAAGAACCGCCCGAGCGAGCTATACGACTCCAAACCACTGTAACTGTTTTAACTGTTAACATCCCAGCTAGAACTTCAACACAATACAGACATTGAAAAAACATGTTAGCAGCAGCACCGACTGGAAATGCGAGAAACGTGCAGAACATCTCACAAACAGAAAGACACTCGCTTTCCTCTTCTCTCCCTCTATCCCCTCTCTCCACAACTCATCTGCAGCTTATCTCAGCCATAACTCAGAACTATTACAGCACTATTACTGAGACGCACAACAGACGAGCTGGCTGAACAACATAACAGATGCAGATATTTACAAGCCTGTTAGCAACTCTGACTGGAAACGCGTGGAGAAAAGACAAACAAAAACCTCACCCATTATCTCAGCTGTCCCTATGCGAACTTCCACAGCTACCCAGAGACAAGGGCTGTCCACCCAGCTCCCCAAGAAAAACTTACTTCTAAGTTTTACAACTGTTCTCTCCTGTCTACTCTGCTACCTATCCCCCCTGTCCAGTGCTAACAGAAGCACCGCTGGCTTATCTCCTGCTGCGGGGGACCCCCCCCCCCTTTTTCCCAGCCTCTGTAGAGACGGGGAGAGAAGAGAAGAGAAAAAAAAAACCCAATCGACTTCTTTCCAGCAAAAACATGCCTGAGACAAATGCAGAGATAACCACTACATAAATATACAACAGCCCGCAGCCACCATGCTGCAATTAACACGGAATATACACATTAACACATTATCCTCCTCTCATACAATAAAGATAATGCAACACAACAACGTAAAACATACTTGCCTGAGCAGAAGACTTTGTAAGCCTGCGAATTCGACCAGCTTTTGGCAACTTTCCACGACACTGAGTGGATCTCTGGAACTACTGAGCGTCAGCTCTGTGTACCCACACTGGCTCAGCGGGTCAATCTCCAGCGGCAGCTGCCAGCCGGCCTCGGAGCTTCCAGACACCTGTGATCCGGTTTAGGCTAGGACTGATGTGCACTGTCAGTCTAAGTTTAACATCCACGAGTGTCGCCGCTGGTTCTCTCGATTTGCAGCTGTGTGCTTGGCTCCCACACACTACTCACACCAGCTTATCAGTCTCAGCGTGATAAGCTTTACAGTCCGTGTCCGTCTATTCCGCTTGTTTTGCTGTGGAATATCTTGAAACCATTTTCCTTCGGCCCCGGCCCCGTCTGCCTGTATAGTTAGGCAGGGAAGGATTTCAGGCACCACTGTTATAAACTGTTCTTATATCACCTTGCTTCGACACCAGTAACTTCTTACAGTTACGTCTCACAGACTGTGAGATCACTTGACTCTCCACACCGCAAACAGGATATAGACTTTCTCAGGCTTCTCCAATGTTTCCGTTATTTATTCAAGTCACAGAAAGACAGATAGATACAGTCATCATATCCTAGCTATGCAAATCTTCATGTTGCATTATAAGCTCATGATTAGACTCCCTACTGAAGTCTATCAGGTACCTTCTTCCTACCTACGTTCCACTAAACTACCTATGTACAGCAAACATTATATCAGATTACATAAAGGAATAACATGCTTAGAGGTCCAAGTCGGCCTTGCGAGCTAGTGCAGAAGGAAGAAGCAGAAGTGAGTTCTCCATCGCTCGCTCCAGATTTAATACCGGCTAGGAAAGAGTTAAATATGACATCATCTTCGCCACCCCCTATATCAGTCTATTGGTGGACCCACTCATGGTGTCATCATACCCGCCTACTCGATTAATAATCGATGAGACATTTGACATACATGCAGGAATGTGAATATTTACAAAACATGACTGATGTTTATTGTTCCAGGCCCAGGTCAGGGAGACCTGCGGCCTTGATCAGAACAGCTTCTTGGTATGTTCTAGTTCTGCTGACAGAACTGCAGATTTTCTCTCTTCAGAGAAAATCCCCTTAAAGGGCAGGTCTGCTCATCAAGCCTTTTTGACTAACTCAGTCCAAATAACTGAGGCCTACTTAAATTATAACAACAGGGAGCCCCTTTAGGTAGTGAGTGAGTGACAGGGAGCCCCTTTAGGTAGTGAGTGAGTGACAGGGAGCCCCTTTAGGTAGTGAGTGAGTGACAGGGAGCCCCTTTAAGCAGTGAGTGAGTGACAGGGAGGCCCTTTAGGTAGTGAGTGAGTGACAGGGAGCCCCTTTAGGTAGTGAGTGAGTGACAGGGAGCCCCTTTAGGTAGTGAGTGAGTGACAGGGAGCCTCTTTAGGTAGTGAGTGAGTGACAGGGAGGCCCTTTAGGTAGTGAGTGAGTGAGTGACAGGGAGCCCCTTTAGGTAGTGAGTGAGTGACAGGGAGCCCCTTTAGGTAGTGAGTGAGTGACAGGGAGCCCCTTTAGGTAGTGAGTGAGTGACAGGGAGCCCCTTTAGGTAGTGAGTGAGTGACAGGGAGGCCCTTTAGGTAGTGAGTGAGTGACAGGGAGCCCCTTTAGGTAGTGAGTGAGTGACAGGGAGCCCCTTTAGGTAGTGAGTGAGTGACAGGGAGCCCCTTTAGGTAGTGAGAGAGTGACAGAGAGGCCCCCCCTCTAGCCGCCGCCGCTCCCCCCTCACCTGGCAGTGTAATCAGACCTCAGGATCAGCGGCGACCCAACCCGGCAACCAGCGGACGCACCCGCTCGATATGCGGAAGTGATGTCACTTCCGCATATCAGTGCGGGCGCTGGGTCCTAGCACCCGCACGATTGGTCGCCGGCTCGCCGCCTGATCCTGAGGTCTGAGTGACGCGGCGGCGGCGGCTGGAGGGAGCCGCTGACAGAGGGGGTGGCGGCGCGAAGAGACCCGTGGCACCCCAGGACAGATTGGGGGCACGTGCCTCCCCAAAATAGGGCTAGCGACGCCCCTGATTGTCAGAAACACCTGATCTAGTGCATACTTGTTCAGGTTCTAGGGCTGAAAGTATTAGAGATCAGCAGCAACTGGTATTGCTTAAAAGGAAATAAGTATGGCAGCCTTTATATCACTCTCACCTCAGAAAGAAGGACTCCGGAAAGTGCAAAGGCAAAGATTGCATTTTTTTTGTAACAGTAATAAAAATGTTATTTTCTTCTTTGCTTGGAAAGAACACGTATGAATAAAGTTCAATGACATAAGGTCTTTTCGTACTGCTCAACAGTTCAGTAGTGTTGAGGGAGCATGACCTTCTCTCCACCATGTGCCACTACAGTGATGTAGTTTTGTCTCTTGCAGGTCACTTTATGTATGTCTCCTCCATATAACCAATTACTGACTCTCTATTATCTGGATTGTCACGCGTTCACTTGGATAACCTCGTGAGCAGCCATTTAAAATGCATCAAACAGGACATCCGGAAACAACATTTAACATATCTACCCACATACAGATTTTTCTTGAATGGTTGCAGTTTTAACAAAAATACATTATGTTATGTATGATCTGAAATATCCTGGAGTTCTCTAAATGCTACCTTGCTAAGTTTATGTTTTAACCTGTAAGCATTTTAGCTTTGTACTAAGCTTGTGACAAATGTTTACAAATGTAAACAAGAAATATTTCTATTAAAGTAAAAATGAAAAATAAAATAAAATACATGCTCTAACAAGTCTGTCAGTTGTGTTACGTTTGCTTCATGTTTACATCTAACATAGTTACATAGTTACTTGGGTTGAAAAAAGACATACGTCCATCGAGTTCAACCAGAGAACAAAGTACAACACCAGCCTGCTCCCTCACATATCCCTGTTGCTCCAGAGGAAGGCGAAAAACCCTTACAAGGCATGGTCCAATTAGCCCCAAAAGGGAAAAAAAATCCTTCCTGACTCCAGATGGCAATCAGATAAAGTCCCTGGATCAACATCATTGGGCATTCCTAGTAATTGTAGCCATGGATGTCATGGAAAGCCCCCTTTAAATGCATTTAAAAAATCTTTATTTTTTTATCCACTTAAACATTCCATTTTGTTACACAACTGTCATAAATATAAACCGGTGGTGTACAACTTTTTGAAATTTGATGTTATTAATCACTTCCAGATCCTTGCTAGACAAGACAAATCACATTTATATTGCGCTTTTCTCCTGGCGGACTCAAACGCTTGAGCTGCAGCCACAAGGGAGCGCTCAGTAGACAGTAGCAGTGTTAGGGCGTCTATCCCAAGGACTCCTTACTGAATAGGTGATGGATTAATGAACAGGAAGCGCTGCGGTTTAAACCCAGGTGTCCTGTGTCAGAGGTAGAGCCCTTAACCGCTACACTATTCAGCCACTGCTATATCTACGCCCCTAAAAACATCACTTGCAGATCAGGGGGGGTAGATATTTGTCCCTGCTCGTTTACTTTCGCTGCACGCAATTGTGGGCATGCACAAGCTCGCCTCCATCACCATCCCACCAGTCTGTGATCGGTGAATGGGAACATGTTTTTAACCACTTGAGGACCCACCCTTTACCCCCCCTTAAGGACCAGCGCTGTTTGTTGGGATCTGTGCTGGGTGGGCTCTGCAGCCCCCAGCACAGATCAGGGTGCACGCAGAGCGATCAGATCGCCCCCCTTTTTTCCCCCCTATGGGGATGATGTGCAGGGGGGGTCAGATCGCGTCTGCGTGCAGGCATGTTGCGGGGGGGGGGCACCTCAAAGCCCCCCTCCGCAGCGACATTCTCCCCCTCCCTCTCCTACCTCCCTTCCCCGGAGATCCGGGCTGCACAGGACGCTATCCGTCCTGTGCAGCCAGTGACAGGACGTCCCGTCACATGGCGGCGATCCCCGGCCGCTGATTGACCGGGGATCGCCGATCTGCCTTACGGCCCTGCTGCGCAGCAGCGCCGTACAATGTAAAAAAAGCGGATTATTTCCGCTTGTGTTTACATTTAGCCTGCGAGCCGCCATCGGCGGCCCGCAGGCTATTCACGGAGCCCCCGCCGTGAGTTGACAGAAAGCAGCCGCTCGCGCGAGCGGCTGCTTCCTGATTAATCAGCCTGCAGCTGGCGACGCAGTACTGCGTCGCTGGTCCTGCAGCTGCCACTTTGCCGACGCACGGTATAAGCGTGCGGTCGGCAAGTGGTTAAAGCTATTCAAAGTACCTGTAACAAATGATCACCAGCATCAGCGAGATGCTGGTGATCACCAGCATCAGCGAGATGCTGGTGGTCATTATGAAAATGAAAATAAACACACACATGCACAACACTCACTGTGTACTGTTCACCTGTGGCCAAAACGCAAAAATACAACTACATACACATAACAAAAAATAATGAACAGCTTGCAATGGAGTAGAGCCTTGTGTTCACTGAACAGGTACTGGTGTGTAGGAGATAGTATTATAGATGGTCCCAAAAATTATTTGGTCATTTCAGATACACCACATATGTCAAAAGTGCAGGATTACTTGGGCAATTGCGATCATAATATGGTGACATTTGACCTGGTATTTAACAGAGTATCTTTAATAATACCTGCTTTGGGGACAAAGGCAAGAACTGAAACCCAGGGTGGGAAGTTGTTATAGATACTTTTTACATGCTAATAAAACAAGAATGTTAGAAGTAAGTCTGTTAATTTATGTGCAGGTTCCAACTTGTGGCGCAGTCTGCACAATTGTGTTGCTTCTCTCTCCAGAAAAAGGGGAAGCAAGAAATTTGGAGGTGTACCTCCAAGTGGCGAACCGTCAACTATCCAATGAAAATACCTATGTTTGTTTGTGGTCAAGTCCCTATGAGAGTGTGGCAGAGGTAGTCTGGTTGACAACGCAAGTGAGCTAGCCATTTAAGCCTCTGATGAATTAAAATATCTTGGTGTTTAATCATATTGTATACTTGTTATTTGTTAATTTGATACCAAAGGTGCACAAGGACCTAGCCCCCAGCAGGCTCATCGTGAGTGCCATTGATGGCTCCACTGAGAAGCTGGGCAAATATGTAGACGCCAAGTTGAAGAGCATTGTGGCTTTTCTGCCAGTCTTCATCCAGGACTCTCGGGATGTCCTGAGGGTCTTGGAGAGGGTGGAGGTTGAGCCAAATGAAAACCTTGTTGGGATCGACGTGGAAAGTCTCTACACATCATACACCACGAGGTGGGCTTGTACACTGTTGAGTTTTTTCTGCAGCATGCCTAGCCTGATGCCACTTCACATAAACATTTTGTGGTTTCGCCAATAATATTCATCCTCGAGCACAACTGCTTCAGGTTCGGGACTTCCACACCCATGGGAGCAGCCTCTGCTCCTGCCTATGCCTGTTTACATCTGGGCATGTGGGAGAACCTGGATTTGTACCCATTTGAGGCCTCAAGGAAGAAGATTTTGGTGTGGCTGCATTACATTGATGGTGGTGTGGAGGGGTGATGAGAGTGACCTGGACAGATTCATTACTAATTTGAATCTCAATGTCCATCTTGAGTCTTACCATAGTTACATAGTTAGTTTGGTTGAAAAAAGACATCCGTTCATCAAGTTCAACCAGAAAAAATAATAAATAAAAAAAAAAAAAAACACCCCACCATCTGGAACCTGCACATATCCCAGTTGATCCAGGGAAAGGCAAAAGGGTGATTTTTCCCTTTTAAGGCCTAGGCCAGTGATGGCTAACCTTGGCACTCCAGCTGTGCTGGAACTACAAGTCCCATGAGGCATTGCAATACACTGACAGCTCTAAGCATAATTTGGGGAGGCAGAGGCATGATGGGATTTGTGCTGTCACAGCTGGAGTGCCAAGGTTAGCCATCACTGGCCTAGGCCAATTGGCCTTAAAAGGGAAACATTCCTTCCCAACTCCAGATTGCAGTCAGATAAATCCCTGGATCAACTCTTCTGGGAATTACCTAATAATTATAGCCATGAATGCTCTTCGATGCAATGAAAACATTCAAGCCCTCGTTAAATGCAGATATACAGTTTACCATAACTACTTCCTAAGGTAAGATATTCCAGATTTTAAACACTCTCACTGAAGAGAGGACTCATTTCTAAATAGATGGCAAAAGCGGTTTCCCTCCATATGCAGATCATGTTCCCTTGTCCATTGAACCATAGGGACAAAAAGCTAATCTGCCAAGCTTTTGTATTGCCCTCTCATGTAATTATACATGTTAATCAGGTCACCTTTCAGTTGCCTTTTTTTTCCAATATAAATAAGCCCAGTTTGTCCAACCTTTCTTGGTAAGTGAGCTCTTCCATCCCTCTGATTAATTTAGTTGAACGTCTTTGACCTTCTAGAACGGGTACAACGTCCTTTCTATAGTATGGTGCCCAAAACTGTATCCCATACTCCAGTTGTGGCCTCACAAGTAATTTTACAGAGGGAGTATACTAGCATCTCAAGATATTATTTCTCTTTTTATGCATCCCAAATTTGATTTGCCGTAGCTACCGCTACTTGGCATTGTATACGATTATCTAATTTGTTATCAACCAGTAGTCCTTCTCCGAGTCTGATGTTCCCAGCTGTATGCCATTTATTAATAGTGATCTACCATTAGTAAGTCCAAGGTGCATGACTTTACATTTATCAACATTCCAATTTCATCGGTCATGTGTCTGTCCATATGGTCATATTGTTAAGGTTCTGTTGTAATGTATCACTATCCGTCTTAGTGTTGATAATTCTGCATAATTTTCTATAATCTGCAAAGATAGTTCCATTACTCTGTATTCTGTTTACTAAATCATTAATAAATTAATTAAAAAGAATTGGACCAAGTACTGACCTCTGCAGTATCCCACTGTTAACAGTTTCCCATTTTGAGTATGTTCCATTTACCACCACTCTTTCCCTTCTATCCCTTAACCAGTTCTCTATCCACATACACACATTTTGTCCTAGACCCTGTATCCTCAGCTTCTGCACCAGGCTATTGTGGGGAACAGTGTCAAAAGCTTTTGCAAAGTCCAAGTACACTACATCTATAGCTTTGCCAAGATCTAAATTTTCATTTACCACTTCATAAAAGCTGAACATGTTGGTGAGACAGTACCTGTCTTTAGTAAAAGCAAGCTGTCAAACTGAAAGAAGATTAATCTGTGCAACATAATTTTTTATAGCATCCCTTAGGTTACCTTCAAACAATTTACACACAACTGATGTTAAGCTTACAGGTCTATAGTTTCCCGATTCTTGAATCAGGGGACACCATCAGCTGTATGTCATTCATAAGGAACTGACTCCTTGAAAGACAATCACAAATAATAAGATAAAGGCACTGAGCTTTGAATTAGACCTGCAATAGTTATGTTCTCGGTTTATAGCCTGATGAAGCAGGGTATGCCTGCAAAACGTGTTGCACAGCTCTATTGGAGCATGTAAATAAACATTTTTGTTGAATATTATCAACACTATTTTTGTCTACTTGGAGGAGGTAAGTCTACCACTGCCTCCTTTGTTTTTAACCTTTTTAGCAATTTTTATCCTACTGGTGCCTCTGTCTGCTTATACGTTTTATCTGAGTTCACCCTTAGTGGAGGGGTGTTGCCCCTTTCTTCTAATCTGCAGAGAGCGACTTCTTAATCCTGAGTGAGGACAGGTCTAATCTCACCACCTGCCCTTACAGTGGTTGCCTGGATGGTAACCCTGGTTTGCGAGTATACAAGTATATACTTTATCAAACCCTATCACCAGTGCATACTGCACTATATTGGGCTCTCGGTGTCTTCTCTTTTGTGAGACTCTACTGTATTTTAAATATTTTATTTATGTATTTTCCCAAGCTAAATAAACCCAGTTTGCCCAACCTTTATTGGTGAGACCTTCAATCTCTCTGATTAATTGATTTGCTAGTCTTAGTATCTATTCTAGTATGTTAATTTCCTTACTATAGTGTGGTGCCCAAAACTGTGTCCCATACACCAGATGTGGCCTCAAAAGTAATTTACACAGAGGGAGTAGTATACTAGCATCTTGTAAGAAAGGCCATATTGCTCATCAGGTTTACAACCCAAAGAAGCCAGTAACATTTGGAATGAAAGTATCAGGTTGAAGTCCAATTCAAGATATGGAGTAGACTGACAAATCTACATAGGTAAAACAGAATCTCAGCAAGAGGATTGCCATACATATAGGGTAGTAGTCTCTTCTCAGTTATCAACTAAGTGCATGTTGACAGATACAACAGAATCCCTAAGCCGTTTTATGACAAGACAAGACAAATAACATTTATATTGCGCTTTTCTCCTTGCGGACTCAAAGCGCCAGAGCAGAGCAGCAGCCACTAGGGCGCGCTCTATTGGCAGTAGCAGTGTAAGGGAGACTTGCCAAAGGTCTCCTACTGAATTAGTGCTGGCTTACTGAACAGGCAGAGCCGAGATTCGAATCCTGGTCTCCTGTGTCAGAGGCAGAGCCCTTAACCATTACACCATCAGCCAACTGCTGATCTGTATTACTTAAAGATCAGTGCAACTGGGACTGTGATGTCTAATCGGCGTGACAGGTCTAAGGTAAAAAGTTGAAACCTGAACCGAGGTGAGCATGTAGTGTACAGTAAAGTGATCCTTCAGTGCCTGAAATGGAAAGACAAATTAGATATATATGTGCTTATTGTATTAATTCCTACTCAATGATTGACACCAGACACATTGACTGAAAAATCAACAATACTGTCAAACAGGAGTGTGTGGTCAGGTAGAATGATGTAATGGGTGGTGTTGACCACAACGATCAACTGGCAAACTATTATTCATTTGCACATAAAAAAATGTAGATGCGGAAGAAGTTGGCATTGAAATTGATGGTCTGCGATCAACGCTGTGCTTCTTCTGATGCTGAACCACCAATGCATCTGATGGAGAGACATTTTCCATCGTAGATTCTCAGAATACCTAAAAAAAAAAAAAAAAGGGCACCACAAAAAGTAAGTGTGCAGTTGCCTAGCAGCTCTGCTGGAGGCAGAGGATCAGCAGGACAGCCAAGCAACTGGTATTGCTTAAAATGCAATAAATATGACAGCATCCATACCCCTCACACTGCAGTTGTCCTTTAACATCTGTAAATAAATTTGAAGTTAAGCTTGTCCTCTCTAATCTGAGCTAGTCTATTCCCATGAACACATTGACATAGTGGCTACAGGAAAAGTTATATTCAGCCAATGGAATTTTCCTTTCCTGGTGCATTAATGGCCGCATACAACCCACCCCATCAGGGATGATGACAGTTAACAGGATAATACCTGGAGTAGAGTTAAACTTTGTAGTTAAGGAGTCCGTGAGGGGTTGGAACCAAACCCAACAGTATGCTGCCATGGAAGCACCATTAGGAGAGTTTTCTTTTTACATGCAATTTAAAATTCTGTTTTTGTGGGGCAAAACAAAGGACATGATGCTCACAAAATATATTTCTCTGTAACAGCAGCTAGGTTTAGTCCTTCTAGGAGACATCCTGGACATAGGAAACATCACTGAGGGTGAACTAGCAGTACTTACTGGTAATTTATAGGGCAAGTACTGATGTTTCTTGTGCCTAAAGGTGCTAATCTTCAAGTACTTGACCTGGAGGATTAATGTGCAAGACACTGTTCCTTGTTCTGTGGGAGCACTGTCTTATATTTTACTACAAATCCCAATAATTGTGATCATTTCCACGATATCTGCTTTGCAGACCGATACAAATATTGTGATTGGTGTTTGGGACTATTACTGCAGTTTATATCAAGTGAAAAACCAGAATACAATGATATAGAAGTTTATAATGGCAGACAGAGATAGCCTCGAGGTCTGTTAAATATCAAATACTCTCTTCGTACTGAGTAGGGGAAAAGGGGAGGGGAAGTTTACAATAAGTAGTGAGGAAGGGACCATTTATAAAATTACAGATTTACATAATGCCATCATCTTCCCTGGAGGTTACATAAGCAGATGGTACATACAGATAACATGTACTACAGACCACATTTGGGACAGGGAGCTCAACTATGGCCTGTTAATGTAGATTGATAGACAAAGAATATTGGTAATGCACACACTCAATAGATAATTTATATTCATCAAGTAAACTGGGTATATAGCACGCAAAACTAGAAATAAGTGCACCTAGCACTCCAATAAAGGAAATCCCATTTAGGTAATATAGTCGCACAACGAAAAATAAATCCCACAAATACAATGGGCTTGATTCACAAAAGAGTGCTAACTGATAGCACGGCCGTATTCATGCGAATCTTCACGGTTTTCCGTGCGCAAACACGATTCTTTATGTGAAACCAATATCGTTTGCGTGCAAAAATTCACGTTTGCGCGCAAAAACGTTATAATTTTACGCGAAAATTCGCGATCGCACGCAATGCGAAAGTTCGCACGAAAAACTACCATGCTATCAGTTAGCACTTTTGTGAATCAAGCCCAGTACATTTTATCTGCTTTTTATATAGAAAAAAGGTTTAAGTCAGGAATATGTAGACCATATAGGATCTTCAAGTCAGACAATGTACGGTGTTGTACATTGAGTATGCAAAATATAAGCGACTAACAGATTGGTGCTAATAAGTAAGGGCAATTCAGATTTTAATTTTTTAGATTAAAAAAAAAAGTCCTGCATGCTGCATTTTTTCTACTTGTGTTGCTAGCATAAGAAAAAAAAATGTGATTTGCAGCGTAAAAGAAGCCTAAGGTATGGTGTGCATAACCTGTAAATAAGTGTAGCGTAAATGTGCGTAGAGTGTATAAGTGTGGGTAAGTGTTGGGCATATGTGTGTACAGCACGAGGATAAATGTAGGGTATATGTGTGTGCGCGATGTGGGTAAGGGCCTGTTTCCACTACACGCAGATTGGATGCAGAAATACTGACTCCAATGAATGCCAATAGGCTTGTTTCCACTAAACGCAATTTTTCTGGTGCAGATTTTCCTATAGGCATTCATTGGAGTCAGTTTTTCTGCATCCAATCTGCGTGTAGTGGAAACAGGCCCTTAATATAGAGGATGTGTGTAGAGTGTTGAATGCAGCGTATGTATCTGTGTGTGTAGCATGTGGGCAAGTGTAGGTAATGTGTGTGGGTAAGATACATATGTGTACAGCAGGTGGATATGAGTAGGAGATGTGTGTGTGTGTATATAGAGAGAGTTGGTAAATGTAGGGTATACAGTATGTTTATACAGCATGTGGATAAGTGTTAGGTATATGTGTGTATAGCTTAAGGGTAAATCTATATACGAGTAGTGTGTGTAGGGTACGTTTATGTATCATGCGTAGGTAAGGCCCCTTTCACAGTATATTTGTGCATTGTATTGTACTATACACCACTACAATGTTTCTGGTGCTGCTGGAATACTGTTCAGTCATGACTGACCGAGGTGTGTGTGGTAAAATGATGCATGCAGCTGTGCACTGTGTCCTGCTCATTGCAATGCGTCAGTTCTAGCCTGTGCGCGCGCTACGTGCATAAACATGTATAGTTTGTGTGTACAGTGTATGTGGTAAGAGGTGTGTTGGGTACGTTTATTGCTGATGTGTATGGGTTGAAGCACTGCGGATTTCAGCAAGGGCCTGTTTCCACTACATGCAGAATGGATGCAGAAAAATTTACTCCACTGAATGCCTATGGGCCTGTTTCCACTAAACGCGATTTTTCAGATGCAGATTTTCCCAAAGGCATTCATTGGAGTCAGTTTTTCAGCATCCAATCTGCGTGTAGTGGAAACGGGCCCCAAGGTGTGTCAGTGTGTAATATGTGAGGATCATACGTGTGCATTCAGGTAACACAGGCATATGCATTTCTTTTTTTTTTCCAAGGGAAAATAAACAGGCTGTATTGACAGTATCAAATAAAAGCCTACAGAATAAAGTCCAGCAGAAAAATACACTGTTCATAATCAATAGTTTCTATAGTAACCACTTATATATAAAAACACATTAATACAAAAAAATAAAACAAAAAACAACAACTTTTGTGCTTAATGCTATTTATGGATTATGGTATATACATTTCAGCTGGTCGAGTCACACAACGTTAACCAGATAGGCAGAAGAGGACTACTGGAATCAACCAAACTCAGAAAACCAAATTGAAAATATGAAGATGAAGGCAGTAAACTACGTAGACAATCTTATTAGGCTTACTGAGCGCGGAAAACTAGGGGACAAGCAACCTAGAGTGCAGGGATATTACACAGCTGTGAGTACAATGAGTCATTACCCCTAAAAGTGGCAATGGCAGGAGGAGTGCGTGTGTCCTTAAAATCCACCCATTGTGCCCATGTGATAGTAAATTTATGGATTCTATCCATCTTCACTGCTTGTAGCGCTTCCATCACATAAATAGTCCGTTTTAGCAAGCCGTTCCTTCAAGGTTGGAACTCTAGATGACTTCCACCAACGAGGAATCAGTGATTTTGCAGCAAGTGAATTGAACAGTTTTTTTTTTTTTAGT
This sequence comes from Hyperolius riggenbachi, assembly GCF_040937935.1. Lineage (NCBI taxonomy): Eukaryota > Metazoa > Chordata > Amphibia > Anura > Hyperoliidae > Hyperolius > Hyperolius riggenbachi. The sequence continues at coordinate 170,440,668 of NC_090652.1, read as the reverse complement.
GTTTTTTATTGCGGTCTGTGTGACTGCTAAGTTTTGGCATGTGGGGCACACTCTAAAGCAGGGGTCCCCAAACATTTGGGGTTGAGGGCTGGGTCAACATACTTCACAGACTGCTGGGGGGGCCGGAGTAAACATAAAATGATGTAAAAGTCTTTGCGGGCCAGACAGTGAAGCACACCCAGGTGACAACCTGCAGTCCAATTGGACAGCAGCGTCACCTGACCTGATGTGGAATTTGATTAGAAACCAGCAAATTACTGCTTTCTGGCTTCCATGTGGATGGGTGGTGCCAGCACTGCTATTCTATATGCGGACCAACAATATTTAAAGATGTAGTTGACCACATCTATAAGTGATACATTTTGTGTGTTGGGGGCCGGTAAAAAAAGCCTCAGGGGGCCACATTCGGCCCACGGGCCTTAGTTTGAGGACCACTGCTCTAAAGTATATGAAGTTATGCAATATGAAAGGCATTGTATTGTTTGTTTACTTAGATATGTCCATTATTTTGTGCTATTTGTATTCCTGTTGAAATGGTTCTGTAGTGTTCAGACTGCATGCATACTGTAGGAAAGACATCGGTGAGTGTATAATGCAGATTGCTGTATTGTGTAGTGTGGGTTGGTGGTAGAACGTAACATTCATGCCTAATGTTTCATGTGTGAGATTCCAGGGCTTTCTGTCTCTCTACAGAATGTGTCTTGATCCTATATGGTAGGCAGAGCTTTTGATGGGAGTGTGGATAGGTGGATTGTAAGGGTCTCAGGGCACACATGTGAAAAGGGCGCCAGGAAATTTAGGTGTAGGGTGAAGATGAAAGATGGCTCACTCTGCTATTGCAAATTTCTAGATGGTGTAGATTACTATTCTATCTCCAGGCCGCCATGGATTTCACAGGCCATTTCTGGAGGTCAAACTGCACAATTTGTTTCCGTAATTTGGGCTCAGTCTTTTGCCAGCACCCAAATGTCTGGAGCCCTGTTTACCTGTCTCGGGTCTTAGGACGCATTAGGAAAACTAAAGCCACTCCTTGTCCATACAATATGCATAACAGTGGAAAGAACCTCAATACACGGTGTAGTAAAAGTTACAACGAACAATAAATATACAACATACAGAGAAGTAGGGAGCTCTCTGCCATGTCTTGGGATATTCTGTTGTACACTGCTTGCAGATCGACTCCCTACTCTATACATGTTGTACATTTATTGTACGCTGTGACTCGTACTGCACAGTGTATTGCGCTTGTTGCCACTAGTATTCAATGGGCTCGATTCACAAAGCGGTGATAACTCAGTTATCACGCCTAAAAGACT